>NC_083760.1:13400896-13714646 GCF_963514075.1 Conger conger
CAATTCTGAATGGGGCCCTGTTTACACAAGAATATTTAAGCTGAATGTGTTTGGTTCACATCCAGCCGTGTAATCACAATATGTAAAATGATTGTCTCCCTGAATAGGGTTTGTGTGATTTGCATATGCAGGATGTGGAGTCAATCTCTTTGTTTGGTTTTCTTTGAGCGAAACAATAGTTTGTGTAGTTCTTTTTCACTTAAATACCTCTGCCATTGCTACAGCTCCATGGTAGACAGAATTGCATGCTTAGTTTCATAGTTAGACATCGACTGCAGCTGACCAGAAAATGTTGTTTGGGTTACGAGAGGGTAGCCCTGGTATACAATTAACTCAGCTTATTAAAGCAGCATGCCTGGGGTGTCTTTTTAAATCGCGGTTAAAGCGAGAGCGCTTGTGGTTTGTGTGAGTGCTCCAGCATTCAGCGACAAACGAAAGATCACCCCCGGCCCTCAGAACTGATATGCGCCGCCCAGCTCCTGCCGCTAACGAGAGCGCTTTCTTCGCATAGCAGCGTTTAACATGTGACACCTCCACCCCTCCCTCCTCCCCGCCACGAAAAAGCAGTCGAATCAAAGTGTTCCATTTTGAGCTTATCCTTTTCGCAGGCTCCTCCCACCCCCATCCTACTGATTTGTAAGTAAATCATGGCTGTCAGTATAGTAGCAACCCTGATTAAAGTTCAGGGGTTTAATAGATCATTTTAAATAACCCCAAATTACTCCCTCTCCCCAGCCGATCCACCTGGACCCCTGCCCTGGGTGCATGGCAGTTTTCAGCCGATGCAGTCCCAGCCAAGTCCAGGCTGTGGTTCCTGCCTATTCCCAGAGGGCGCTGCGCTGCGGGCCTAGACCAACATTCTCAGCTGTATTTAATCTGCTCTGAGACAAGCTGGCTATGAGAAAACGCAAAGGAAAAGGCACATACGCGGACACATGGAAAGTCCTGGACAGTTGGTCCGCTTTGTTCACTCGGTGAGCTGGAGTGCGTCCAGGAACAGCTCCGTCTCCCCCGACGATACGAGTCCGTTCCAATTAATCGTGTTTAACCATTCTAATCACACTTTAGCACATTAATCCTATTTTCAATCCAAAACACATCTGAAAGGAGCGGCATGTGGACCCTTTTTTATTGCCACCGCAAATCAGATGAAACCCAGAGACACCGGGTCCCAGTTTAGCTTGCACTCTCACTGAACTTGGACTTCATAAAATACGGGGCCCTCGCTTGTGGCTGAATTTATTGCATGATGTTGATGCTTTGACTAAAGAAAATGGATCCCCAAAGAAACTCTAAAAATGCGACTGATGAGGGGCAGAAGAAAATGTAATTATGAAAAAGGATATGGGATTTGCGCTGCAATGTTTCATGATTGTACAATGCACAGATATCTCTCCCCGTGACAGAATATCTTATCAGCTCTGCGTCCTACCCTCAAGTCACACTGTCGGCTATTGGCCGTAAACCCAATTAATCTGGAACACCCCGAGGCAGGTTATGAGATCAGCGCATTTGTACGCACTGGGGGAAAATGGGGAACTGTACCTTTTTGCTAACCTCTCTCCCAAAGGGATGTGTTCTCTGAGGGAGAAGTGGGCTGAATGTTTCTTCAGGAGTTCAGTGCTGGCTTGAGTGAAGTGTCAAACTTCCCCCAGGCTTTTCCTTGGAAAAATGAAAAGATTATAGATTTTCTTGGTCCAGCCTCTTAGAGCTTTTAAAGTTTACAACCAGGAGTCTAATAAAAGGTGGTTGTGTATTGTTAATTAAGTTTTGCAAAGCAAACAACCAGTCAAAACGGCTGCTTAATTGCCACTTTGAAAGACTTGACAGCCATGTAATGGCACCATTACGTCTTGGTCCAAGGTTGAGTCAGAGTGAAACATGGGAACTAATTAGATGTGAGTGAGACTTATAAGTGGAGTTTAGCAAAATTCTGAATTAGGTAAACAAACAAAGGAACAACTCATACAATAACATGCCATTTTAGACGCCTTGGATGCAGAACGAAGCGTTTACATCATTAAGTCGGCACATAACCTGAAAAGTACAGCTCAGGATGAGGTAATGGGAATTAGGGAATAAATCAGAGCAGTATGCTGTCTGTGACTTTTTAACCTCGAGGTAGCTCTGGAACACCTTCAATGGTTATGATGAGGGTTTGGTGGTATTTTAATTGTCGCTGGATGTACTGCCATTGAGACCTTTAAAAGTGTTAGGCATGCAAAAGCAGTTACGATGGGATGGCACTGGGAGGGTGTTGCTACGGAGACTTCATGCTGTGGCACTAATTGGTACTTAGCATAATGAGGTTAACAAACAGACATTAATCTGTATAAGGCTTCATGGGGAGAAGGAGAGGTGGGGTCTCACATAATTTCTGTGAAATCCTTTCCTTTCCCTCCCTCACAGTCCAGAACATTCCCAAAGCTCTTGAGCTGTGAAGTGGGGTGGGGGTGGGTTGTCTGTCTGTAATCTCTTTAGAGCTTGGTTGCTGAAGACAAGACTGCTCAGTTTTAGAGGCCAATTTCTTTTTTTTTCTTTCTTTTTTATATTTTCCCACAGTATTCCAGAGTGCTATCCAGTACATTCCAGAAGTAGCATGTATGTGCTTTTTCTGTACTTTTTTTTGTTGATTTTTAGACTCACCAGAACGATGATGAACCCATCTCTTCTAAATTGGGCCGCTCCACTCTTTTCCAGGGTGGTTCTCTGGAGAGGACGGACTCCTGGGTTTGTGGTTATGGAATCTCAGTGACCCGTTTCTACTTGAGCTTTGACTTATTATGTGATAGCGTACAAGCGACCTTGTCTCCCTGGAAGAGACGTTTTCCAGCTGGTGGAGCGGTTACACACAGAAGCCTGTCGGTAATGCGACAAGGCCTCTCAGAGAGGATTACCTCTCTGATGTATACTAAATTACAGTTTCTTTTTTCAAAATTTTGATATATAAGTAGGTTTGACTTGACCTTGGTTTCAGAGAACAATCTATTTTTTTACTTTGTGTTTAGGTTCATCGGGAATCGCTTTGAGACACGACCTGTGTCACGTTTCATACTTTAAGCAGTTGGTTAGATGACCATTAGAGGGAAAAATAATTGCCCTAAAATATGAATATACTATCTGAGACATATGAATCCCACTTAAATAGGTTTTTGTAGCTGCGTTCAGCAAAAAGGAAGGGAGTTGTTTGTTTGTGTCATAGCAGACATACTCAGATGTTAGACTTTTCGCACTGATTATACGCTGGCAAAATATCCCTGCCGGCCCTCTGGTTATGTTCATTTTTTAATCGATGATGTAAAATGCTCTGCATTTTCTCAAGTCCAGCTCTGAGCGAAATATGAGTTCCCAGAAGACAAAAAAAAAAGCTTTCACTCTTGACAGCGGGACACTGCTAAAAAAATATATTAACTCTACACATGGTTTCAGAATGACTCTTTGTTTCACTTTGATCCATAGCCACCACTTAAACTGTGAAAAATAAATACGTTGGCAACACGAGGAAATGTTGCGAGACAGAAAATGTATACTTTGGAGGGGATCCACTGCCTGGTTGCCGATGTGTTCGTAAGTAGGCCGCAAGTGTGAGCAATCAGTGGAAATTATATGCTTTTAGAGGGATTTGATATAAAATATTAAGCCAGTCTAGGAGGCTTGGCAGCATTTATCATGGAGAATTAGACTGAGAGCCATGATGTTCACCACAAGCATAGTTTTTGTTGGTCCCATTATAGCACATTTTTTCCAACTCTTTGTAGAGATGAATCGGATCCTGGTGGATAGATGTAATAGGATAAATGCAGGCAAGGAGTGGGGTTACGCGGAGTGGATATCACTCCGTAGGTGGGATGGAAACTCTGCTCCTCAGCTGTCTACTCCAAACGGCTCCAGTAAATGCCTTGAGAAGTTTTGTCAATTCGAATTCAGATTGAAGGAATCATGGTGTATTAAAATTCCAGTGAAATTACTGCGACTGTGGGTGGGGGCAGGCGTCCATTTTGACCAAGAGATGCTCCTGAGCAGAACGCATCAGCTTTCAAACTTACATATGAGCTACTGCAGGGAAACTCTGAGCAGGATAAATGTATTCAGTCAAATGAATGATGAATGATGTCTTCAGTCTTTAGCTTGTAGAATATTCTTCATTCTACCATCAACTTGTAGTGTACTGAATTACAGTGGGCACATTGCCAAGCAATCAGGTCTGAACTTCAGGCTTGGTTTATTCTGATGGCTGACATGGTTTCAAAGTGAACATATAGATTGTAACAGATACAGATATATAGGTAGATATATATATATATATATATATAATAATAATAATAAGATATATAGTCAGTGACCACTTGGTGGACCTATACACCAGCGTGTTAATGCAAATATTTAATCAGCCAATTGTGGCTGACAACTCAATGCATAAAACCATGCAGATGCAGTCAAGAGGTTTAGCTGTTCTTAAAACCAAATGTCAGAATGGGGAAGAAATGTGATCTAAGTGACTTTGACCTTTTGAGTATCTCAGAAACTGCTGATCTCCTGGGATTTTTTTGCACAACAGTGAAAAAAGAAATCTCCAGTTTGCAGAGAATGGTGTGAAAACATCCAGTGAGCAGCTGTTCTGTGGGCAAAAACACGTTGTTAATGAGAGAGGAGGAGGAGGAGGGCCAGACTGGCAGATCCAGTAATCCAGCTCCAGCGACACACCGTATAAACCAACAAAGTGTGCCTGGAAATTGGATACACTTTTATTGTTGCTTGCTTTTTCCATCCAGAAACATGTTACGGTCTTAATATTTATTTTCTTTTAAATCATGCATTTGCATTCAACTTGCTTTTATTTCAAGACCTATCATTAACACAGTTATGGAGGAAAGCATTGGCTGATACTAGAGTCAACATCTTATCCCAAAGTCGCTAGCCTAAGTACAAGATTGACATTTACTGTCATACTGAAGGGTTCTGTTTATTCTACTGCAATATACTGTATTTCTCTAGGTCATCAGAAAAAATAATTTGTCATTGAAAAGGTCTGTGCTAAATGGCAGCATATGCAAGCAAATGATTATCTCCCATCATTCAATTACTGAACGTGTTAATCATGGAAATGTGTTCAATGCTGTTTCAATCATTAAAAAAATTGAGTATTCATAGCCCTGATAATTTTTTTATGTGGCATTGTAGTTACAAAGGTTGAAAAGTCTGAGGCAATGAAAATAATGAACATAAAAAATAGGAATAACTAAGAACATATGCAATGAGTATGAAACAAATTAGACTATATGGCATGAGGCTACACATTGCAGTTCTATCTTCAGTATATCTTTGAAATCAATATAATCTAATCTGAGCTAAACTCTGCCAAGAATAACAAAAACAATAAAACCCTGGAAGTTTGGAAGGACAACTGCATTCACAAAGTATGGTCAATGAATCGATGCGTTTACAAGCAAGTAATCATATTTACATTCTGATGTAGTGTGTTTCCGATGCGAGGCTGCTGCTAGAATATATTAAAAGCAATACATTTCTGAGAATACCGGGGATACAGTGTGTAGTCATTCTTTGAAGGTCAGAAATTATTAGTACTTGGTATGGCTGAGTTTTGCCTTGATTACTGCTAACACTTTGCTTGGCATTAATTCCACCAGCTTGTGCAACCCCTCATTTTTTTATTTCATCCCAACGCTCTCTCAACATTCCCCATAGAAGATCTGCTGATGTTACTTGATTGGCCTTTTCCCTCTTTGACTGCTCCCACAGATGTTCGATTCGGATCAGATCTGGTGACTGTGGTAGGAATGCCATCCTAATAAGCTCCACTTGTTCTCAATAATGCATTCTTGAATAAGAAGTGTTTATATAATGTCATTTCCCTTTTGAAACATTTCAAAATAGATTAGTAAATTTAATTTGCTGTTCCTTTTTTATATATAAAAACAACAACACATGGCCTTTGACTTTTTGTACTGCAGGTTTTGCATTACCATGGCTACAAGTGCACCTTAAAGCAATGGTAGTGCATGCATACTCAAATTCATCAAAAACAGACAAAGGCTGACCAAAAGGTGAACATGAATAATCATTGCCATAGTTATTACAATTCAGAAATCTTTTTTCATCTCGCAAACCACAATGCTCACATTCAGAATAATAACACAAGAAAGGGCTAGTGGACAATTTTCATTAACTTGTAATCTGTCATGTAAGACTAATGGAAGTATTACTCCTATGCAGGTACACTTATATACCATATCGAAGCACATACTGGGTTCACTGACAAGTGATCCCTACATCCTGTATCCCAAGATTGGATTCATCCTTTGAGTCCATTTGTAAATTATAATGGGGCCCACATCTGATAAGACTCCCTTTTTTGGGGGGTTCTTATACTTTTCATTCTAACCAACAGACTGAAAACTACTAAAGGGATTTGGCATCTTAGTGTTGCCTTATGTTGATTTTAATCTTCGCTTTGTACAAATGTTTTGTTTCTGCAATGCGGTTCTGTCTTGAGGAGAAAGCATGTGCAAATTGTATATTTTTAGTTGTTTTAATGCATTACTCACCCTGGAAAAAAAATAAAAATCCTGGCCTGAATATTAGGAATATTGTCAGCCCATCCTAACCACTTGTATTTCCTTTCCACAAAAAAATAATAATTCCAATCGTGCTTCACTATACAGGATCCACAAACCAAGTGTGGTGTAAAGAAGATTTCCAGATCTCTGAAAGTCGTCTGAAAAAAAGGGACCACCCATCTTGATCAGATAAGCATGGGCCAAGCCTGGCCTGAATCACATTGGCATTAGAAATTACACTGAAAAAAGTTCCCTTTCACCCCTCCCATAACCACACTGTTCCTGGTAATAGATTTCAGCAGGTTGCTCTCATCCACGCTTGTTTATTATTGTTCCAAATGACAGAGTGCAGAGTCGCAGTGGGACATTGAAAACAATCATCGTCAGACTGGAATAGACTGACTGTCACTCAACGGGCGAGCTCTCTGGAAAAGCCTCAGAAACAGTGAGAGAACATGGAGATTTATGGTGTCTTAAAAGCCACATTTGGAAGCCACAATCCATTCTGCGACCATAGTACACTTTATTAACTGAAAACATGTTTATAAAAGGTCCCGGTTCAATGTGCTGGGATCGTTTTAGAGGACAGCACCGGTAGTTAGGTTATTTACTGCTAGGGGTGGGTGAAAGGGTATCACTGCTCCATCTCCCTTGTGATATCATGCACCTCATTGCAGCCGTTCAATAGCATTAGCATCCATATGTACATGATTACCCTGTCTGTACAGCTGGCACATGTGTCCTCAATATCAAAAGGTAAGCTGTGACAGAAATAGAAAAGAGCAATTCGTGTTTGGGTCCAATTATAACAGTTATCAAGTCATTGTACTCTACTACTACTACTACTACTAATACTACGACTACTACTACTACTACCACTACTACTACTACTACTACTACTACTACTACTACTACTAATAATAATAATAATAATAATAATAATAATAATAATAATAAAACATAAATACATAAATACATAAATACATAAACACATAAATACATAAATACATAAATAGATAGCAGCGCTGGACTGAAACACAGGGCCGATTGAGTTGCAGCCCTGTGCTGTTATGCTTTATTGTTTTTTTCATTTCAGGTATTCACTATTTTATGACAATCTACATATGACACATTAGCACTGATTGATTTGCTCTCCCATCATACACATTCATCTTCTGTATAAATGTGTACATGTGTTCTTGTTTGATGTATTAAACTAAAAATAAAACGATCTCTACGTTCCATTTTATGGCCATGGGCAAACATGGGGATATTGTATGTTAGCATATCGAGATCAAGTGCGTAACTAAACAAGTTGAAAATACACTTGATTGATTGTTTTGATAAGGAATAAAATGCAACCTTATATGCTGACTTTCGCAACGATGAGAGTTTTAAAATAGCATCACTCACCGCTATAAAGTAGATGAAGTCTCTTTAGCTCAGTGCAGAAACCTTATACAAAGGCGTTCCCCCCCACCTCCTTAAGTAGACCTGCTGGTTGAATTTCACTGCTGATTTAATAGAAATGAAACAGGATGGATTTGGGGATATTTCATTAATCTTCCTTTCCTTTCAGTGCAGAGGAAATTAAACTGAATAGAGTTCAGAACTTTACTCCACAATTGTGCTCTGGGCTGCCAATGACTATTCTCTCTGGCAAGTTAAAACCAAATTAGTTACACAAATTCCTCCCCTTCTCTCTGACTCACTGTACAGAATAAGAGAAGACGTTTTGTACTGTCGAAGGCAGCTTCCATCCCTGCAGGTGCAAAGATCACTCCTCTTTTCACCCTACAAAATGCACAATACTCAGTTCTATGTTTGTTTTTGCTTTTGCTTGAAGGACAAATGTATGTCATCACTGGTATTTCGTTTATTGGTGGAAACAAAGTTTGATGGACATTTACTTCATAGTTTTTCTCATACAAATGCTTTTTCTGGAGGGTGGGGGTGGGGAGGGAATATTTCATCCTAGATCTGAATTATGAATAGAGAACATGGAGGTGTAGGTTAATTAATCAGTTCAATTCATTTGAGCCTCAAAGGGAAATTTTAAGGTTGCGTATGTATATATTTCCTCAGTGCTGATAAATGCATATAGCACACACAGAATTCTCGGTCCAGCCAATACGGGCCTGCAAATGCTAAATCTGTTGGTAAAGAAAGATAAATAAATTAATGTGTAAATATCTGAATATAGATGACACATCACAGTACCATGTGTATTTCAGTCATAAATATGTGATAAAAAATAAAAAAACTTTTTGCGAGCATCCACTAGTTGAGCTTTCACAGACGTACATCTGATACACTTAATGAGCAGGTTGAGCAAGCACACTGTCTTCAATAACTTCTGATTGGCCACTAGAGGTCATTGAGTCAGGATGAGACCCGATCATCCTGGCCAACACTTCCCTGGGCAATGCTTCAGACACTTATGCGGGCTGCCCGCTGAATTCGGCTCTGGCCCAATCTGGATCTGATACCAGACTCTGGGACACATCCAGGCCCTGGAACGTGCCTTAACAGGATGGGTTACCCTGCAGTCTCAGTTTCCATTTTTAAACATGTGCATCTTACCCATGCATGCTTTATAAAAAGCGTGGTGAGTCTAATTCGGTTATACACAGTGTGCGTGTCAGCAGTGTCCTATTATCTCTGACTGGGGTGTTTCCTATCCGAAAGCGTAATCACCAGTGTTTCCCTACATTACTGTCCTCCCTCTGCGTGTCGCATTATTTTAAAATCTTGACATTCCTTACCACACCTACTGATTGGTGAGCACATTTTGGCTACATTTAAGCCATGCACGGTACAATTCCAGCTTAAAAAGCAATGCATTTCTCTAGGCCAAGGCACTCTTAAAGAAAATATATATATATGCAGAACCTTTGTGGCTTTCTTCTCCATAGATACAACATAAACAGGTAAAACAAAAATGCTTATATCCAAAATTCCGTAGTTTTTATTTGATTATTGCTGATAAAATCAAGAGGACTGTAATGCCAATAACAACACGCTGGAAGCCATCTTAATTCAATAGCTTGTGGTTCAGAGGTTATGTAAAGGTTGCTAACATTTTTATACATAGTATGACTGTTTGAATAAAATGTTCCTTTCAGTTTGGGTATGGTCTGACTATCAAGTAAACATGCTGGATTTCATCAATAGTGAAAACAGAGGGACCAATGTGAATGTAAGAACATACATAAATAAGTAAATACATTGAGCCAAGACCACATCAGTATTACTACAGCATGACAAGGATGTAAATCTTATCTGATCATTTGGATTATCCTTAAACTTAAAACACAGCATTTCGCCTGGATTCCCAAAAGCAGGCTCTCCCTTTTAAATTAATCCAAAGGAAAACAAACCGGGAATATGACCTCCGCAACTATAAGCTTCAGATATTTCTTTGCGCCAGGGGCAAAACTCTGACAGTTTAGGGGTACGGGAGAATGCTAATATGTATTTCCAGGATTATTAAATTATGTATACGGTAAACTTCCTTGGAATGTACAGTATTAGTGGAGGTTTAAAGCTGAATCCATCTCCTGTGTGCTCCAGTTACAGCTAATGAGGGTCATTATTACATGGCTTAACTGTAATACTGTATTGATTCTCAGGCTCCTGAATAGCCCTCTAGCTGGCAGGCCGCACCGCCCGGCTCTGACAAAGGGCATCTGAGCGGCTGAAGAAAGTGCCTGCCCAGGGTCCTGGAGCCAGCCCCTCTCCAGACCGCGCGTCAGCTAATACACAAAACATATAAAGACAGGATTAGAAGCTGGCTTACACCACAAAGAAGAAAATTGAATGTTTGGTAGAAATATGCGGCTAATTCCATTCTGTCAACGGTGGATATTAAAGATTATTACTTGGCACATTCAATTATTTGTAAATCACAATGGCCGCACTGTTCGATTTCCCTTTAATTTCCACAGCGGCAAGTGGAACTAAGGTATCATCTGATATCAATGCCACATAATATCTTCATGTTTTCGTGAGGATTTATCCTCGTTTGTTTATAATTTTTTAATTATTGCCATATAGCATTTTTTTTATTCAAAAAGTTAATCCTGAATTTGATATTATGTTATTATTATTACTATGCTATTTGCTATCACACGTCTTCATCCGGAAAAAAAAACCCCATCCATTTACAGCTGTCATACTGAAATCCAGCTATACAAATATTTATATAAAGACAAAACCAAAAACGTACTTGAATTGACATAATTCAGTCTGTTCATCTGCATCACTAAAGTATGCCCAGGTTTATTTATTTTATTTTTTTATTTTATAATTCCATACATGAGTGAGTAAGTTGCAGTTAAGGGATGTAAAATATACACTAGCACGCACATACACACATGCAAAAAAAAAGAAAGAAAAGAAAACCTACTGAGGCTTTGTTAATGCATTGTGTGTATTCTGCTTTAATGACATCAATGCTCTTACCATGTTTTCCATTCTGGTTTACCTTTCAAAAGATGCCTAAAATTGTATTTGATTTAATATGTGCAATAAATAAATAAATAAATAAAACTAACTGTAATTCTCGCATTGAAGCGTCTGCAAACTATTGTTCTTCATCTAAATGCTGGCAAGACGCTACTGTCAGTACCCAACTAACAAATTCATTTAGAAATCATTTTAAAAACAATGCACTTAAGTACTTGGGTCAACAAGAGACTACAACAGAACAACACAGCAGAAATCTGACAAAAAATCTCAGGAAGGCTATTCTTCGTCTGGGCATAGTCTTTGGCACCTGTGAAGGATTAATGAAGACCACCAGTAGCAGAGGGAGATAATCTCTTATATTGAGTTACTGAAGGGGTTGCCCAAGTCAGTCCAGGTGTTCTGGGTAATACTTCCCAGATTACAACAATATGTTTCTGTTTTAAGGTTCCTTCCCCTCCCTCGCTCACAGGCCCAGTATGTTTCATATTGTGTGCTGCTCGGAGGTTGTCCAGGACAGTCTGTCCAGGTGCCCATCTGATTGTGCTGTACCTTGGAGGAATTCATCAGCATCCCTCCATCTGCATAGTTTTCCTTTCACGAATCTGAGTAAATATGTTCTGTCTAACCTCATAACCTTTCAGTAAATTCATTATTCTGCACTTCCTAATTCAATCAATTATTCATATTTGCTGACATCTACATGTATGCCCCAGCTGCAAGCTTTTTTACATTTTTTATTTTATATTTATGCTAAATGTTATTTATTTATGCTCGAGACTACTCAGGGAACATTAAAAAAAATGGACAGATGGAGTTCATTTTCCCTGCATAATATGATAAGGAGGTGTTTGTTTTGAGCATATTTTTGTCCTTTGGTACGAGTAGAGTGCCTGACAGTGCTTCAGGTGCAGAAGATACTATTACGTCATTGGAGATGTCTATCTTTCTTTGATGACCTTTGATCTGTGCTCACTAGCCCCCTCCAATGGCAGGGAAGCCAGATCTGTGTCACACCGTTGCTGTCCATGGTATTGATAAAACTGTTGGTCAGTGAAACAATACAATCACAAAAGTCTCACTTAACATGTGGCATGTCTATTTGCCTTGATTGGTATTATATGTACTGTAGTACTGTTATTGCCAAATATTAAACTGCACATTTCTTTGCTATTTTGTTATTTTTCATATCAGTGTTGGCATCACTGCATAAAAATATTAGTAAGTACACAGCACGTGTATGTATACGCAATAAAATGCATAACTAGGAAGTGTCAACTAGGACAAGACAGTCATTCTAAAAGACATTAATGTAAATGCATAATTTTATTAAAGGCTTATGTGCCACTCTCGATGTAAGAACTTTAATAAAGATGGCAAAATGCTTTGATCAGATATATATTTAAATATATATTTTGAATTCTGAATATTAAAGAAGCTGTGTTAAAATTCTAATATGCCCCTTTCGTGTCAGAGCGATTCATCTTTGAGATGTCTCCTCTGAATGTTTTGATATCATAATTTTAGGTTCCATTATGACTCTGCCATGTCATCTGCCACTGCTTTGCAATTCTTTTGATTTTAAAGTGTATTAAGTAGCACCTTTCCATAACCCTTGAAAGAGCGAGAAATGCATTTAATTCTGAAACATGTAAATGTGTCCCTGATTCATCACATGAGGCATGGTCAGTAGCTGTATCCCGTGTGCCATTCTGTCCTTCTGAAATAGCCACAAGACCCGCTGCTTTTAATCAGTAATTACTAGGATAGGTTGATGGATTCATACAATAATGAATGATTGATAGCCTCTTGTATGGAGAGAAGCCCCAGCTCTGGACTGCTCTGATTGGGGAGGGGGCACCTTCTTGTACAGAGCTCAGTGGGTTTTGCCTCTGTACTCCAGCACATTGGATTTGAAACAACCCAATGAATATGAGGTTACGATGCATACTGTTAGCTCTGATTTGAAGGTATTTACATCCATATTGAGTAATCCATGTAGGAATTCCAGAGTTTAATTTAGGCTATACATACATGGAATTCACATGCAATACTACTGTGGTGTTTATTAGAAGTAAACAAGGCAAAAGCTTAATCTTATAGAAGAGCAACTTATTTGTTAATACAATTCATATAATTTTATGTCACTGATTCCCACACTCTGGGTTATGGGTTTGCCAGCCAGCTAGCTAGATAGCAAGTAGTCCATTGCTCTTAGCCAAAAACTGCACAAAATGTAACCATAGCTACAGGGGCACATGGTCAATCTCAATATACCAAATACATCTATGAAACCAACATGATGAAAAATGTGTAATCCTCAAGATTGCTAGCTATAATGTGAATGGGATCATAAAATGTAGCCTAACTGTACAACTAATTTCTTATCAGGCCTAAGACATTTCCATGCTCAGAAAGCTTTACGTTACTAAACATACCCTCACTCACCCCGTTTATAGGCTAGTTTTGGAGCTTGAAAATGATCTGGTTCTTTTACTTTACAGTGCATTGTGGATTAGGTTAGTTCTCTTTAATTTACATTTCTTGGACAGGGCTTACTGTTTAGTGGCATAAGTTGTACCCCACACACTGTGGTCGGGGGCCCAGATCAAAAAACATTAGCTACGCTATATTAGGCTATAACATTACAGGCTGGCACAAGGGCACAGAAACACCCTGGAGAGCAATTCCCTTGTGTTGCCTATGTCTGTTCCAGATAAAATATTAGAAAATTTGATGTTAAAGTAAATTAAACCATTTAAGCAGAAAATGACCACAGCCTAATCCCTCACCATGTTATAACCTGAAATGTCTAAATTGCACAGATTTCTCATTATCTTCTTTTTAATTTTTTAAAATTTTTATTCTTGGAGATAAATATCCAAAGAGAGGTTTACGTTTCTGACCAAGTATTTAGTAAATCGTTCATTTAAATGCACAGTACCTCAATATGGCCAGATTCTGTATGTATCTTGTATTGCCTCCAAGTACACCGCCGTCTGAAAGGGAGTTCTCTCAGCTCTCTTTCTGAAATGATTCTCAACGTGACCAATGGCAGTAGACTGGAATTGCAGTGGAAGTTGCTGTGTTGATTGAGGTGGTGTGGTGCAGAATGAGGAACTTGAATATTTTTCTGGCATGTCTAAGTTGAAGTTGCACAGTAAACAAATGGCTTTCTCAATTTTTTATGCTTTACTGTAAGCAATAACCACTGTGAGTAGTACTGAAAGTGCTCTGTCTGATATCCCTAGGTAATGCTAACATGACATTTCCTCATGCGAATGAGAATATGCAGCGGTCAGTCACTAGCTGCATTAGCATTGGAGGACGTACTGGTTTCTGATGCGCTCTATAAGGGGCTTCAGTTAGAGGGTAGTTAGGTCTTATGCAGGCAAAATGTATTGTATTTGTCCATGTATTTCCCGCTAACACAAAATGTTTTCACATTTTTCCTGGGATGTTTTGTGTTGATATCTTTAAGGTATTGACGTTATCTATACACTTAATTATACTACAATACTCTTGGAGAGATGCAGTCAGATATTCATGACATAATGTGTGTCTGTGCTTGTACAATGAACTAGAATTAATCACTTCATATTCCAAATAATTTCTAAAGTAGTCTTGAGTTTTTAGTATTCCTAAAGTAAGTTGTAGAATAATTCTGAATCAATTGCACAGATTAGCATTTGGCAGTGAAGTCAGGTTATCTTCTGCTGTACTCAACAGAAACAATTCTGTTGTCTTATGTGGCCTTTAGTGTGGAAACTAGTTTCTTCCAAACGGTGGGCAAGTCACAGTGTTACGGTCAGTCACATAACATGACAAAAATTTGCTAATAATGTATTCAGTATTATTATTATTATTATTATTATTATTATTATTATTATTATTAGTAGTAGTAGTAGTAGTAGTAGCAGTAGTAGTAGCAGTAGTTGCAGTAGTAGCATTATTTACATTGCTGTTCAATTACTGTTTTTCATTATCTGAAAAAGTTAATTTTTTTGTTGTATCACAAGATACTTGTGCTTTTTTGTTGTGGTTTAGCAAGTGAGAAAAGTAACGATACTGTATATTTACTTTCCACATGTGCTTAATTACAGCTTTCTGTCAGTTTGATTGTGCTAAACATTAAAATTGACTCTGAAAATACATGCCATAAATGCTTAAAACTGCCTCCACTACCATATCCCTCGGTTAACAAAATCACTTATATTTGTATACATAAGTGGTTGCAGATTATATCTGCAATTATTATTTTATCACGGTACATTGTGACATACTGTATATTGAAAAACAGCCTCTGGGGAGCTTCTGGTGGGCTTAGTAATAAAATCCAACAACAAGCAATGGCTTAGCATGATAACCTCTACATTTCAAGATGAAGTCTGGACTATATCATTAGCTGGTTTTGATTTAGAGTCCGCGGCAGGAGAACAGAGTTTCTTTCTACGGCCAAGGTACAGCTAGCTTAAGTACGCTCGAGCTCCTCTGAGTACCACTGTGCATGTCCTGCCCAGCTGCTCACCATCCTACCAGTTGTTAGTGGTTATCAGTGTTATCAGTGATTGCCCCCAGCCACAATACTGGCTGACAGAGCTTAATCAAGTGCGTATGATTCAAGTGCTTAGCTCTCAGTGTTGGGTATGGGTCACATAGCCGTGACTCTAGAGCAAAAAAAGCCAACTTTTTAGGATAAAATATAATATTAAAATTGCATTTCCAAAATTGAATGTAGTTACGATGGACCTTGACCACAAATGCTGCTCCACAATGACAATGCTGCTGTGTTTAATTCATATTTATAATAAAAATTAAATGTCACAAATATGCAATAATTTCATATCTTAGAAATGTATACTACATACTGATAATATGAGGGCAAAAGAGTATACATTTGTTAAACTTTATTGCGGACGCACAAGATATCCAAATAAATCCCAAAAAATAGATTACACATGCATACGCATACGCATACGCATGCACATGTACACCCACGCACACATGCGCACACACACACACACCCACACACATTCACGCATGCTTGAGCGCACACATACATAGACAGAAAACAATTCCTATACTTTTGCTTGAGTGTCAAATATATTAATGCATGAGAACATTACATTTAAAATAAAATCATCATCTCAGAGTTAAACACAAAACACCCTGGAGTTACGTACACTCAATCTAGTTTGGTAATATGACACATCCAAAAACATAACTAAATAAAATGTTCTCTGTGTAATTACTTCATCTATAATATGGGAGGCAGACAATGACACATACAATAGTTTGCCAAGAAACAACTTGGCAAAAAAACTGTCACTGTATTGGTAATTGTTATTTTTTTAACATATATATATATATATATATATATATATATATATATATATATATATATATATATATATATTTATTGTAGGGATGGTAGTTTGTGTGGGAAGGTATATGTATGTGGGGAGATGTTACATTCATGGTCTGTACACGTCTCTGACTAGAAGGATACCCTTGAACTGCTGAACTGCACTCGCAAACACATGGATTTCATCGCTATCAAACATGGCTTATGCGATTTAACAAAAGGCACACTGTAAAATAGGCACCCATTATATGACAGCCTGACATGTACAATAAATATGAATTTCTCCAAGGCAGTACTCAAATACGTTATGTTAAAATGTAAAAGGGCTTTATTCCTGTCCTCTTCTCCATGTCCCTGCTGAAATACACAGGATATAAACACACAGTCCAGTCTGGCAGCAAGCCGGACTGTGGGTCTGCCTCTGTCTCGCACCTCTTACTCAGAACGTGTGTTCCTGAGCAGATCACTTCTATTAAAGGCATTAGACACTTGGGACAAAGAGAAAGCTAGCCAGGATGTCCTCTTGTAATTTTCACAAACTCTAACCAGAATGCACTTGGGACAAATTGGCTTAACTGCACTCCAACACTTACCAATCAGTGGCACCACACACTGCTCCGATTTGTATATTGAATTGTTGTGGAAAGGTTTGCAATAATTCCCTGCTTTAAAGCTTACACTGTTTAATGATACATGTGGTATATGTATGTATGTTTTATCTCTGCTAACAAAATGGTGGATAGAGTTCTGGATATGACGTACGTAGATAGTTTATGTATGTTTTTCTGTAACTACTGAGCTTTTATGGAAGGGACGTGTTTCTGTGACAATGACAAAGTTGTCAAAAGATCACTTATCCAATAACACACAGACACACACACGCACACACACACACATGCAGACACACGCAAGCACACACACACACACACACACACACACACACACACATATTGTGTCTATATATAAACAGATCGAGAATATGGAAGAGAAAAATATGGCATTTGCCCTTAAATGACATCCTCCCTTTTCTGGTACTGTTTATTCCAACTAGTATGTGGTTGCATTACAAAGTCTGTCTTTAGTGCTGTATTTAAACAGGTTTTAGAGATCAGGCCCTTGGTATACACATAGCAGTATAAAGATGCCTCCCCGTGTGGTTTCCATTGTGGATGCCTGTCTAGGCCTGTCTGCAGGAAGACCATTTACTGTCCATGATTGATGCCATCTATTCAGATTATAAGTGGTGCCTTCACACCTCTTTCGCGGCTTTTAATTCCAAATGGCCATCTCATTTTTGCAATCCTTTTTACTCTCTCCTTTTACTGCCACTTGGAAGTTGAAATGAAAAAAAAAAATGCTAGGTGCCAGTTTTTTGAATTATGGTGTGACTGGAGAGCAAAACCCAAAGTGCAAGTGCCTTTTCATAATGCATAAAAGGCTGAAATGTTTACATATCAAAAGGCTATAGGCCAATTTCTGTCAAAATTATACATGAAGTTAAGCAGTACTAGCAATTTATTTAAACACTAGTCATTGTAGAAAAATTCAAGACCATATGCTCTTTTTGAATTTTTTTCCACAAATGTATTTGACCCATAACTTGGCAAGACATGCATACTACATAATTTGCTATTCAAAATTCAAATCCTCTTGACTTTGAAATAAACGGTCTTCATCAATAGAAAATCACATTAATTAGAAGTTGTTATTGTTGATGGTAAGGAGACAAAATATCAATTCCCCATATACTTAACGCAATCCTATAATTATTATAATATGAATACATAAATTATATTAATTGATGTATTATTTTTAAGAATGCTTCTTAATTTAAATGTGGAATTAAAAGCATTGTTGCAGTTTCCGGGCAATTCAATATGATACCAGGGTGGTAGGATCCCATCCCTGCCCGTTTAAAATGATTCAATAAAAAATCGTGTTATGGCCATTATTATTACAATTGCACTAAGAGCATCGGTGCTTATACTGAATCGGTAATGTCATATAATCAGATTAAACCTGTCCTCGACGCAAATATAAATCCCCAATCACATTTCGAATATAGCCATAGTTGAGTATGCCGTCTCAGAGGACTGCACTCATTCATAAAATTTTGCATTTAATCGCACCCTAGCATTGTCATCACTGCTGTATTGTATCGTATCAATTATCTCACATCGTAATTTCAAACAACCGAAATACAAGATAACATTTGACATTTGAACTGGCACACGCACAATGGCAAACAATGCTTTTTATGCTTTTTGATTTAGGTATTTGTTTTGCTCAATGTATAGGCTACCTACGTTAACTACCCTGCGGGTGCGCGTATGTGTGTGTGTGTGTGTGTGTGTGTGTGTGTGTGTGTGTGTGTGTGTGTGCGTGTGTTGAGTGTGTGTGGTGCTTGGATTGTATACATTTAAAAGCAGTGAACACTTTGCTTACTAAAGCATGCTAGATAAAAAGGACAAATTCATGGTTTATTATTCTTCTAACAAGTGAACCAAAAGCAATGATCTGAAAAAGATAGTATTATTTTAATTCTAGTATGTAGCAGTATGTAGACTGTTTACAATTGGTCTGTAACTTTATATTTTGCGACTCACAACTTATACACTATAGCTACTAAAAATTGTATTTTATAAAATGAACTCATAACGAGTAAATGCGTCACCTAAATTTAACACAATACCCTGCTCGTCTCTGAACCATATTAGGCCTAATTTAACTGAAAATGTCATCAAGCAGCATTCTCACATTAGGCTAGCTACTGTCTTTCATTCGTAAATTTCATTTCTTCAGTCGAGTAATTGCAATACGCATTTCTTAGCATTCGAAATAGATGCGTGAATGGCTGTTATCTTATCAAAACCAGGATAACATGTTTCTTGAACACTGTCGCTAATGGAGGTGTTTAAAGTTAATACGTACAATTTCCTACCCACCGGGACGGCTTTGTTGATGGAGTAAATACACTAATCTCCTCATGTTTATCTCCCGTGGATAGTATGTGGCAGTCGTGTCAGACCGTGTGTTCTGCAAATAACATGCGAGTCCAACAACTGGAAGATTTTTCAATCATAATATCATTAGGTCACACACGGTCCTTTCAGAAATTGCATATAAGATAACTTGTTAAATGTTCAATCTAAATGACGGCGACACAGGTTGAGGGAAAATAATATTTTCACGTTGTTGATCAGTAGCATATCTGACTCGATTGAAGTTTTCTCTGAATACAATCAGAATCACCTAAATATTTTTATTTTATTATTTTTTGCTTATGAGAGGCATAGTCTAGCAGGGCAACAGTTAATCTTGGTTTGTAACATACAACCACCCGATTTAAAGTATACGCAAGTCCTTAAATACACCAAGCTCAGCCCTGCATATATACTGAATGAGTGTAGGCTATATTAAAATTGAAATGCATAACATTTAAATGCATTTTCATATAGTAGCCTATATGACAAAAATATTTTAGAGCAATAGTCGAAATAAACTGTTATTCAATCGAAAGATACGTTTTTTAAAGTTATCACACTGAGAAATTATATCCCCTCAAACGAGAAATAGCATCTCCCTTAATGAGTTAACACAGTACTTGCCTAAAATTCCTATCTGCAATAGAATTAAATCAGATTAACACGCACAATTACCTTCTACGGCTGACATAAGATTGAGCTTGGTGATTTGTTTCAAAAGTCTGCAAATAGTAAGGATTAACTTAATTGAATTAATTCTCAATACACAGATCCGTACTTTTCACACCATTGTGTGCTAACCCCTAGAAACAGCCAATCTCTGGTTTGGGTTGTCATCTGCATTTTTAGTCGAGGCAAAATCCCCAATGACGTCAGTCGAGTATAAAACATGGGAGAAGTTCAGACTGACCACAAACACAAGTTCCTGTAGCTGTCGATCGTACTGGAGGTCGCGCTGAAGACATACATCAGTAAATTTATGGTTTTGAAGACGACTTCCGTTATTTAAACGGACCATTTACATTTAACAATCGAGAAAATACATTTTATCCTTCTTTTACGTGTGATGCCCGCTGGCATGTTCAGCATCGACAGTATTTTGGCTGGGAGACCCAGCTGTAAGGACTCCGTTCTACTGCATCGGAATGCCCCGGTTGTGTTCTCTAATTTGACGGATTCTCTGTACACTGCTGATTATAACGGACTCTATTCACACCCAACTGGACCATCAGCATCAAATATCCAGTCAGTAAATGGAACTAGAATTGGATATAATAACTATTATTACGGGCAACTTCATGTACAGGGGCCAACTGGTCCAGCATGCTGCGGCGCAATACCAACTCTGGGCTCGCAACAGTGTCCATGCATTCCTACAGGTAGGCACTTACTGTACTTCTAGTGATTCCTCTCGTTTTTGTTTTTGCGCACGACTGGTTAATGACGACGATGATTTGGAAAGTAAGCAATTCTTCATACATACCGTGTGAATGGTATTCTTTCATAGGCGATTAAAACCTTATCTAGAGTTTGCTGTCGGGAAAAATGTGTTGAGTTCTATTCCGTTTTATTTTTTGTTTTTCAGCGTATCCCCCACAACCCTGGTAGCCTATTAGTTATATAACATAATGATAGTGAGGAATTTACGGACTCATGTTGGCGTATCTCAGAAAAAGCTACCTTTTCGGAATATATTGCCCTGACAGATTTGTTTTTCCATTTCAGGCTACGAAAGTGCTGGCTCGATGCTTCTCTCCCCTGTCCCGCACCAGATGATGTCGTACATGAATGTGGGTACATTGTCCAGGACGGAGCTTCAGTTGTTAAACCAATTACACTGCCGACGCAAACGGAGACACCGAACAATCTTCACCGATGAACAACTGGAGGCGTTGGAGAACCTTTTTCAGGAAACGAAATACCCAGATGTTGGCACGAGGGAACAGTTGGCAAGAAAAGTTCACCTACGTGAGGAAAAAGTAGAGGTGAATATATTTGTTTGATTTAACATGGTTGATACAACACGATTTGTTTTCTATTTAACTTATATAGTATGTGTGTTTAAATATATGTTTTACTAGAATGCATTGGAATAAATATCGTCACCGTTTA
Source organism: Conger conger (assembly GCF_963514075.1). Lineage (NCBI taxonomy): Eukaryota > Metazoa > Chordata > Actinopteri > Anguilliformes > Congridae > Conger > Conger conger. The sequence goes on from NC_083760.1 coordinate 13,422,403, forward strand.
CAGTTGAAAAGTAGGCCTATCCGGCAATTTCGCAGGGAAAATGGCGCTTGTTAGGCAAATGTTTCATTACGGACTAAAAACTAGTTTTACCGTTTCATAGTTTGTCACTCGCTGAAAAATCCTATTGGCAGGCGATTTTAAGCGAATGTGTCCTTTATTTCCGCATAGGTGTGGTTCAAAAACAGACGAGCGAAGTGGCGAAGGCAGAAACGATCCTCCTCCGAAGAATCAGAAAACTCTCAGAAATGGAACAAATCAACTAAAACAGCGACAGAGAAAACAGAGGAAGGGAAAAGTGACATGGATTCGGACAGCTGATTTTCGAACTGATCGTATGCGGATGCGCACGTCTTGCACACGCCATACCGATAAGATTTGGACAGATTGTAAATAGTGTACATTCCATGTGGAATTAAGTAATAAAACGTGTTGCCATGGTGTTGCACAGTTGTATAGTAAATATTACTTTTATTATTGGTATTTGTATTTATATTTAATTTAAGACTGTTGTAATGCGCACACTATGTGGTGATACAACAGAATCCGTTGCCTGTTATTTTTTTTTTCAATTGAACATCACTTTTAACTATTAAATGTTGAACTTGATTAATAGCTATGTTTTAACATAATTGAAACCTGTATGCTTGCTCTCCCCCAGAGTTCCACATCTTGTTTTTAGTTTCCAACTAAAATGAACTTCATGAAAAAGTGAAAATGCGTATTTAATAAAGTTAGAAGTATAGGCTACAGACAGGGGGACATATATATTTTTTCTGTAACATATTGTATTTTATTGGAAACATCTAGTCTACAACTCTTAAAACAATACATGAACAGTGAGTATACATTAAACGGAAACTGACCATAGTTATCCATGTCCATTGTTTTTATTTATTTGATTGAGTAGCCTAATAATACAATGCGATAAAATTACACTGAAATTGATGCTGATTACACGTCTTCGCTGATTTAAAAAGGTGGATTGGATTTAGATTTAGTTAAATGGCCATTAAAAGGGCACGCAGAGGAAATCCAAATTATATTCATTTGCTGACATGAATATGAATGTATTTTATGAGGTGTATAGAAATAAACTCGCTTCACAGTATAGCTACACTCAATACAACAATTATCAATACAAATACCATAATGTGTTCACAGTTTGTGGCGGTGATATTTTTAGTGAAACCCAGCTTTCTATAATTAATAAAAAGTTATCTCACAAATACATTTTGTACCTTTTATATGATTGTAAGTAATCTTGATTACCCCAGTTAGAGGCTACAAGAAATGCATGTGGCTCAGCGTAGGCCTACAAGCATTCGATACGCATAATCCTACACTTTATTCGACACGTCTAGCACAATTAAAATAATTGAACAAACCAACTTTAAAATCTATCCTATTTATTTAAGATGAACTAACAAAGATCGCAAAATAACATACTTTGGAAAAATAAATCCGCCCTTTCGTTAAAACATTTTAAAGTAGGCCTAGCTTACTCATTGCAAATACTGCGGCATAGACTAAACCACACATCATACATTACTTTGGTTAATAAGTTATCTGCTCAGATGAAATATGTGGGGTAATGTCAGTAGGATGTTAAGCTCACCGAAAAAGGACATAACTTCTGAAATTCTACGTGTATGGAGGATTCAAGTTGCCTGCCTTTTGTAGAGGTGACAGTTGTTCTACTGAAGTCGCAGCGAGCGCGAGACATCCAGCGCTTCTAAATTCAACAACATTCTTGTTTTTAAGTAGGTTATCAAAGAAAATAAGACAGTGGAGTGATTTTAAAAAGCGATTTCCAACAATAGTTTGCCTACATGCATGGAAACATGACATGACATTATTATTTAATTTAAAACATACCTTCCGTTTTATTAGGCATATAATTTATTTCTAAATCGCCTTTCACGAATTATTCACACTGGTTATCACAGGTGTCAAACAATGGAGCCGATCCATTCACCGACATGGTTGGAGGAAGAACAGATTTAGTGTCTTGTCTAAATTATTACCATTCGCTAACTTTCATAAATGAACAACCATTATTATGTACTTTCGACCTACAAACATACGATTGTCAGAACGTTCAGACATAGACCTAACCATATAACAAATCATCCTACTGTTCATATCAGCTAGCTCAGACAAAGTAACTGGCACGAGGCTGTAAGCACAAGATATGCCCAAGTATCAGATAATTATAACTAATTGTGATGTACGGTGAATTCGAGTTAAAACGCAGTCTCAGTAATGCTAGCCTTGTTGTTCTTCGCTCACTAATTCTAATTCAGCGATAATACAAATTATTACCCGCCTTTTGGTGAGTAAAGCAATTGTAAATTCCACGTGTAAAATGTGTTGTCTTTATTGTGTCAAAGCCATAACACTTTTTCTGTAAGGTACAGTTATAACTACTGCAAGAAACAGAACAACACAAAACAACAACTACAATATTATTAAGAACAACACTAATAGGAACAATAATAATGCAAATAATAATAATAATAAATACACCTATGTCACAGTTGTTTTTACCAATGTGAGAGAAAACTCCTTTCCAATACAGAAAGTAGTCTTATGAAACTAAACACTTACCAGGGCAGCACTGTTATCAGTCAAATTAAAAAAATATGCTATATTTATCAAAACTGAAATACTTAAAATTGCACGTTTGTTCATTCATTGGATTATGGCATGGACATTACAGCTGCTTTCTGGCATACAATGGCAATCAAAAATGTTCCCTTCACTGAAACTAAGTCCTTCATTAATACATTTTGCCTGATAGAAAGAATAGTTATAGCTGTACTCAAATAAAACACTGCTTAATTAATAAAAGCTTAAATAAAAAATGAGAGAATATATTATGCATATTCACAAAAATATTGCCACTGGTATTTGTGCACAGGGCAAATGTGGATAAATATTTTGGTGATGAGATGCTGTAAACTGTTTTCATCGAATGCATAATCTAATTTCTATTTTGCTTTAACTAATACATCATACACTATTAGGGCTTTTCATCATAAATAATGATCTTTTGAGAGGTATCTGCCTGTATACATTTGCTGTGCATACAGATAAATATACACTGATAAATAACATACTATTACCAGTAGATTGCTTTTGTGTTTCACAATGAATAACAAAAAGTGATATGTTCTGCTGAACCATGTTCTCCTAATAAAACAAGTGTTCAGAATAAAAAAGAAACACAGATCTTTCAGTGTATGTAATATAATATCTGTATACCTTCCTTGTCACTTATACAAGTGGCTTTTATTCAGTTGGGATGACATGCTTTTGCCCAATGACTATGCAAAACACAATTATCATATGCGTCCAGTCTCCTGGTTCATTCCCTCAAATAATCAGCAGAGTACAAATGAATACACAGTTTGTTTAAATGTTGTCCGTGCCCTCATGCCTCAATAGTTTTTGCAGGAAATTTACATTCATTTTCCATTGAAACAAAAGCAATGCCCAGTTTTCAGAGGAGCTGGTTTTCATGCTGGGAGGAATGTCATCTCATAAATGTTTCCTTATTTCAGTTTGCAAATAAACCATTAGTTGGTAAAGTGAGAAATAAGGGCAATTTTATGGAAAGTGGCTCTGAATTTATGGATAATGATACTGTACATGAATGTCTCCTGCCTTGAAGTATGGAGTCCCCAAGCATCTGAAGTCTACAGTGCTGATTGAGTGGCCATATTTATATGTGTCTGTTTATCTCTCTGGATGCTTTCATTTTGTGTCACTCTCAGGGGCTGCTAACAGCAAGTACATATTTTCCCATTATATTTACATATTTAAGATATGTATGTGTGTGAGAAACCATGGAGACAAGATGGAAATTGCTTTTGTTAAATGCTAGATGCACAATAATGACTAGGGTCTTTTTACAGCAATGCGATGCGATCTTTAGTCTTTTCTTTTAACTACGGTTACATTTGTGCCATTTCTGAAAAAAAAAAAAAAAAAAAAAAAATATATATATATATATATATATATATATATATATATATATATATTATCAATTCTGCTATTTCAACATTATCTATTTTCTGGTTTGCTAATTTCATATCCAAGCAAGCAGTGAACCTGTAAGATATACTACTACTACTACTACTACTACTACTACTACTACTACTACTACTACTACTACTATTATTATGATGATGATGATGATGATGATGATGATCAGTATTATTAATAATAATCTTATTATTTATAAGCACAAACCCAGCTAATTCGAGGCTTAGATAGTAAATACTGTTTATGGTTTTATGTTTAAGTATTATGAGGGGCACATGTTTTCTCAGTATTTCCCAAGAACAATACATTATTTTTTGAACTTATCTTGTACAGACATCCTCAAGAAGATTTCATGTCAAAAAATAATGATGCCAGGAGGCTAAGTTGGCTTTGTACAAACAGATTAAAAATGGGCGGAGCAAGTGTTTTAAGATTTGGCAGTGACATAAGCCAGGAAGAAAACATAGCGCTAATAATTCTTTTCATGTCTAGCAATGATATATGCAGTGTTTGAGTACTGAGGGCAAGTGTGAGACACATAATACAGAGCCAGGAATATTAATCTTGATTTTATTTATTATTATTATTTTTTAATATTATTTCAATTTCTTGTCTGACCCACATTTCACAAATTAAATACAAAATGTATTCCTATAACATTTTTTATGCATAGTTCCAGGCAGTTGGAAAAACATAGGTAGAGTCCAACAAAAATGAAGTATTGCATTAACTTCAAGAAGAGATAAATCTTTGGTCTTTGCAGCCATAGCAAGACAACTTTGTTCATCACTCAAAGTGTCACTGTGTTTGTAATACAAGGCTTTCTGCGTTTGTGTGCATCACATTATTACCCAAGTTTCCTTGCAGTATACTTGATTTATTTCACTTTTGCACAGTATAAGGCAGCCGCTCCAGTGCCACAAATCTCTACATTTATTAGAACATAGGTCCCCATGGTTAACTTCAGGAGGTTTGGCTTCAGGAGTGACAGTACTTGGGCGTGTTACCACTTCTAAAGATAGACAAGGGTGTTGGCTTCTCTGTGGTCCATTTCAAGAAATGTATAAAATGGCCTCTTCATGCAGGGAGGACATCTGAAGGAAAGCAAGGCAAATAATGCATATTTCTACAGAAGTAAACTTCCTGCTGTATTATTACCATATTTCTCTTGGATTACGAGTGGTTTTCTGTTTGTTTTCGTTTGTTCCGGGCTGTCTCCCAGTAAGGGCAAATTCCTTTAAAACTTTACAACCACATTAGCCTGATTGTATCAACCCTCACTACTGGTGTTGATACATAAACTAAAAGGTGTTGGGATTCATTCATAGCCAGGGGATAACTACACTACCACAGTGTTTTTTAATCCACCTCATAATTACCATTGACACAAAACTAGTATACTAGTCATCAACTGACATCATTTATTACTTGTCTTCCATCTGAAGTTCACTGAAGTTCTAAAACAGAAAGCTATCAGGGCAGGATAAAGCTACTGTCAGTGTTCACTTATATCAAGAAACAGGGGTGGGGTCAAAATAAATCAGACCAATCGGCGCAGATTATATGCATTAACCATCACATCTACAAGTGCTGACCCTTTACAGTTTGACCCATTTCAGTAGTGTTTTTGTCCTGCATGTACGTCTTCACCACAAAGAAATAAGATGACAGTGATATGAATAAGCCGTTACTATGTAGCAAGGTTTACTGCCAAATGTTGTGTCATCCATCAGGATCTGACATTGGAGTGAGATTGCCTGGAGATAGGAATAAAAACCCAACATTATGCCTCAGATGGATTTTCACATCTGACAAATTTCGCCGTGTTTGAGCTTGGTGTTGAGAGCGCCTACCCAGTGCAGAACATTTGGCCTCGGTTGAGAAATGCCCTTGAGGGACCACAGAGGGGGACGTGAGTTTGAGGTGGGGTGAAGTGGGGGTTGAGTCAATGCAGAACTGCCCCATGGTGGATTACTGACCCCTCCCTCTCCGGGCCCGACGGAGTGTGTAACCCACAACACAACGCAGAGAGCTGCGAAGCACTGAACACAGGCACTTAATATGTCTGTAATGAGGCCCAGATGAATATTTATGTTACTTCGCAGTGTAAAACATTTTCTCAAACCCACTGGCGTAGGCCTGTTGTTGAAACCCACTGTTTCTGACCCATAGAGCTCCCGTCACAGTTAAGCTGCTGAATTCTTAATGTAAACAACACTATGTGTGGATTAATGATTAAATCAATTGTGTTATTTTCTTCCAAGAACAGAGAAATCATTACTCATAAACAATAAATCAAATGAATGCGCTGTGTCAACAACAAAAGTATGCCAGTGAAAAATGTGAAGGATAAATCACTTTTAAAAAGCAAAACCCCCAAAAAAGCACAGGGGCTCCACTGTCTACTTTTTAAAGCAGTGGTCTTTTTTCGGGACTCATTTCCAGCACTAAAATACAATAATTTATTTTTAAACTTTGCTTTCCCTGAGAGATAATGAGACAAAAATACATATATAAATGCAGATAATACCTAAACAATATAGTCTTTGAAACTGCCTTTGATTTTTTCAGGCAATGAACAGAATGAGAATATGAATGGATATAGGGCATATACTTTGAAAACTTCAGGTTTCAAAGCATCAAATGCTTCAAAACATATTATTTTTAATTCCTTTTGTCTGCTTAGCTGCTATAATAATAATAATAATAATAATAATAATAATAGTAATAATAATAATCATTATTATTGTTTAGAAGCACTAAAAAAGAAGAACAGCAAAAATGACGTGTTAAAAGTTATATTCAGAACTGAATTTGCAGTGTGAAAGGTGCCCTCTTGTGGGCCTCCTGTGTAATACAACTAAAAACAACGATTTCTTATTGGTTGCCTCCCATCATCATCATCATCACTATTATAGTAATAAGGAGAATAAAAAGGGAATAAAGTGATATTTTGAATGTAGTGAAAACAAATATTAGAGAGAGTGCAAGAGAGAGAGGGAGAGATAGCAAGAGAGAGAGCAGGAGAGAGAGCAAGAGAGAGATAGAGAGAGAGAGAGAGAGAGACAGAGAGAGAGAGAGAGAGAGAGAGAGATGAGTGATTGATGATCCCAAACAGGATTCCAGTGCAATAGAATAATATAAAAGCATAAAAGGCATATGAGGGTTGATCAGATGGCCAGATTAGCAGGCAGTATATAGGGAACCCTGTCCTCCACTGTGATATGTGGAAATGTGGAAAGACTACTTTAATGACAGAGCTTGGACTACAGTTCTCAGAGAGAGATAAATTTAAGAAAATAAATAAATAAATTGAGAGCGAGAGCGTGCCAGCAAGAGAGAGAGAGCGAGAGAGAATGAGAGAGAGCGAGAGAGCAAGCGAGCAAGAGAGTGAGCGAGAGAGAGAGCGAGAGAGATATAGATGAGTGATTGATGATTCCCAAACAGGATTCCTGAGCTCTAGAATAATATAAAGGCATAAAAAAGCATATGAGTGGGGCTTCTCGCTGTTCTGAATGTAAATGACGACAGCCCTGGCCTGCTGGGCTTCAGCGCTGAAGTAGTCATTTAGATGTAAATGATTTCTTTCTTCATTCATCCCTCCACCAGCCCGCATAGATATAAACCTACAATCAGAGCAGCAGCACGGTCTGAGGAGTGAGGGCTTTTCTTCTTGGCCGGGCCGGAGCACAGGATCCCTCGAATCATAACAAATCTCAGAACACAAGTCCTGACAGACAGTTAGTTTACAGGCAGTGTCAGGCATTAACAGATTTGATCCGTATTGGAAAAGGAGGGCAGGGAGCAGCGGGGAGATGTGGGTGGCGGGGGTCTGGAGCCAGGGCCTCCTGGTGATTCACGGCTTGGGAGGGTTCCCGTTCTCACATTCACTGATTTAGGGCCAGGCAGCCGATGTGGCGGGAAGCGTGGAAGCACTCAGGATGACTTAACGCCCTCCTCGCCGAACGCCTCCGCAACACCTTTCCGCCACCACCGAAAAAGGAAAATGTCATTTGTTTATTTATTTCTCTGAGACCGGAAGTTCGGCGTTTAACTAAAACCTTGAATTTACCATAGATGAAACGGAACCTCGGTTGTGGGTTTTGGAAATGCTCGCTGTTTTTGGTTCGGGTTTACACCGTGAAGTTAGTGGTTTCGGGTCTTTTAGAAGGCAGCGGTCATTGAAAGACGGTTAGGAGATGTATCAGTGGAAATGGGAAGGCTGCAGAAACTGATACACCGTGAGCTCCGAACCCATCTGATTACAGTGATTTCAGTTGACCTCAAAAGGGCCAGGCCGTTGGCAGTCTCCGCAAACTAATCTCCTGTTGCTAAGTGAGTAATCGAAAGTGAGCGCTTATGTATTTTTGTAATGAGCTGACAGCATATTTCCACTCCCTGCCCAAAAGGTTACCCTAATCAACATGGTCACGCTGTTTCTCTCAGAATGACAGCTCCACTGGAACGGCATGACAAAACGCTGAACTGCGAAAGGCTTTGCAGATGTCAGGATTGAGAGCTCTGTCTGTTTGGCCCAAAGGGACCCCAGCGCTGAATCAATGTCAGCACTGAGCATTTCTGTGGATATAGAAATTAATAGTTTGCTCAAAACCTCTGTTAGTCTGCATGGTTTGGGTTCGTAACAAGCCTCTGCATATCGTATGACGATGTAGCTAAACGTGTATGCTTTGAGGCAAAAAAGGACACTTTTCACAATGACAGTAATATGAGAGGGTTGTTATTACTTGTGGGATTATGGATGCTAAAACCTCAAAATGTAGCATAAAGAAAACAGATGAGTTAATGCGATTCTGTCTTTTTCATCTGAAACACAATCTGATGGCCATGTGAGGGGTAAATTCGAGCTAAATGCCTTGTTTAGTATCACTATCTACAATCAATCTTCCTTTTGGTGGACCAGAAAGTACTACTACTACTACTACTACTACTAATAATAATAATCATCATCATCATCATCATCATCATCATCATCATTATCATCATCATAAAAAAAATGATTATGCCCTGTACTGTTAAATATAAGATTAGGAAGTATTTAATATTTATTTCCTTAAACTCTCAAAAACAATTTGAAGAATTAGAACTATTTCAGCCACAGTTAATCTGAGACATGCCATTTCCGTGATCTACCCTACCGTACAGTACCCTGCATTATGCTGAAGAGAGGGCATGGTGTTCTGCCAGGGAGACTCCACACAGTGGGAATGGCCTTTATTAAGCAAAGTGGAATGTGAACTAAAGGAGATACTTCGCAAGGCAATGTTCCAGAGCACAAAGCAATCAAATTAAAATGAGTATTTTGATATCCAATATGACCTTGTAGAAAAGTCATCCGTATGTGCGAAGAACATTCCCAGGTACCCCGGCTATCTGTAATGCACGATCCACACATAACATCTGTAATATAATCAAAGTGTGCACTGTGTTTTATACAACCAATCAGTCCCAATCAATCTGAAAGCACTGCCAAAGGTCTAGAAGTGTGTTAGTCATCAGGCTCAATGTATTCAGTGTTTGGATTGCTCTGTTTGTATAAACCAGATTGGTTTGCACTTAACCCTGTAATATATGCACAACAATCCTCCAGATAATACTCTAAGCTTTGCCAGTTACTATTCTGGCAGCTGCAATAAACTCGGCCTCGAAAGAAAAATGTCATATAATAAATTATGACATGAACCAGCAGCGTGTCACATGGGCACTCTGGCCTGCTCCGGGATTGACAGTCCGGATATTAAAAATGGCACCAAAATTTACAGGCACGGGTCGCGGGGTCAAGGTTTTGTAAAACGAGCAGCGTCTGAAACCTTATAAAAGAGAATTTAAATAAACAGGGGTGGCCAGAGGTCTCCGCATCAGAAGTTCACTTTCTCCGGCACTCTCAGAAACAGCGGCTGGGAAAAGAAAGGCTTCGGTGATGCAATTAGGAAGGAATCAAAGGGGGAAATGTAAATTCTTCCTCATTGGTGCAGTGCAGAAGGAGGAACGCTGCTATTTAAATGAGCTTGAAATTACCATTTTGTTTTTTGCCGTGATTGACAACTTGAAGAACTGAGGACTTTTCCTCTCTTTCTTCTCTTCAGGGTGAAATTTTTTCACCCCTAACTACTTTTCTGCATACCATTATGGTGATCTAACAACTGCGAAACAAAGGAGCTTTTTTATTACACTCGGACCAGAGTTTGTGCTTATGCATTTTTCTATATCAATATATTATCATAATTTAACTTCTTATGAGATCTTTCTCATTAAAAATAAGCATTATGCAGCTATTGTGCACTGCCATCAGGAAATCTTGGATTCCCTAGTGGTGCCCTCGTAGATACTTCCTTGGAACCTAGAACCATTTAAATATTGGAAATCCATGCAAAGGAATTCATAATAAAAAGTTAAAATGTGCCTTGAAGGTAGCGCTGGCAATAGCCTCACAGGAAATTTAAAATAATTATTGTTCGCACCCTGAGTCTGTAATTAAGCTTCCCCCCAACGTTTGCTCACATTTCAGTTAGCTATTTCCACAGAATAGTAGTTTCCCTTTAAGTATCGCCCCTTTTCTTGACAAAAGCTTAAAAAGGACATACCAAAAATAAAATAGTTACTATTCTTGAACTATTTTGACTACAGGCATAATCCTGGTTCCTTTGGAGTTGGTTTTCCAAGAGTCAGAATTACCCCAAATATTACTGAAACCAAGTTACAGAAGCTCAAACACAGTGAAAGTGGAAGTTTTCTTTTTCTCACTGGAAAGATTTTCTGTTTTTGACTAGATACAATTTATTGTAGCTGTGACTTGTGCACTTAGAAACATAATGGAGCCAAGTCACAACACTAGACAAATCCCCTTTCAAATTTGAGGACAATATCACTTAAAATGAGCATTCTGCATTGTAATTCTAATCTATGTCTAGGCAGTTTCCCAAAAACACAAGGACACAAGGAGAATAAATTCTATTATGGGTCTTATGAGGTGTAAATTGCAGCATTTTGTTTACTAAATGCACGTCCCCCTGCCTGTCTCCTTGCGTCTATCCTCAGACATATTTATAAGCATACTGAACAATAATAAAATATTTTGAGAATGTATTTAGATGCTCACTAATATAAAATGGGGTCATGTCACAGAAAATTCCCTCTATTGTGTTGTCAATAGTGTTTTCACCATCTTCCTCAGAAAACCTCCACTCAGATGAAAAATTCCTTGAAATTCCTCCAAAGGAAGTTTTGGCATAAAATCTTTGCTGAAGTGCATACTGAAAATATTATAGTTTTGTTACACAGGGGGGAAAATGTTGTGTTGTTTAATGACAGCCTAACAAAATTACAAATACTGTTCAGAGACAGTTGTACTCGGACTCATCATTGTTGGAGAGAGCCTATACAAAACCTAGATAATAGCATTTCTATGTCCAAGTGCTTTTGTAGAAGTATGCAACGGTGAAACGGACAACAATGATAATTCCTCCAGAGGAATTCTAAGCAAGCAATGGACATTATATCAACATCTCAACATCATTTAGAATGAGAAACAATTATGCATTTGGTTCGCTTGACACTTGTTGTGAAAAAGACACTGACATTACCTTATTTCGTGTAGTATGTGGATTTCCAAAATGCGAAGGTGAGGTCCCCTCACACTTGTTTTACCACCCACATGTTACAAAACACGGAACTGTTGTCACTAAAGAAATGGCATCTTAAAATAGGTCATACGGATAGATCTGTGAGTTGTAACGCTTTCAAACCAAGTGATTGAAAATTGCAGGCTGAAAAAAGGAATGATTGCAAAAATCCCTCATCGGCCCAGGCCCACTTAAGGGGTTAAGAAGGAGGATTGTTGAAGAAGGAGGAGGTTGAAAATAATTGCTACAGACAGGTTGTTTTCAAGATAAGACTAGAATATATAACCAAATGCACATTTTCCCCTTTTCAATTTTTGTTACTTGCTTTAGTAAACAGTTTAAAGGGATAGTCCACCAACAACAGTTAATTTCTATACTGCTTATGGGCTACTTACCCTCAGTGAGCACTTTATTATGTCATCATTAGACTTATTTTCAGACTTACTTTGTAACAACCATGAATTCAGCTTCTTGAGCATTACATTTTACACTTCAGCTTTATTTGCTGCAGCATAATATTTTACTAAAATATACCTGCTGTGTGGCATGGGGTTTATACACTCAGTGATAATTACGTATTGATTAGACTTATTTTTCAGACTTATTGGTCTTCTGCTGCTGTAGCTCATCCACTTAGAGGTTTGACATGTTGTGTTCATGCTCTTCTGTATACCACTGCTGTAATAGATGGTTATTTGTGTTACTGTCACCTTCCTGTCAGCTTCGACCAGTCTGGCCCTTCTCCTCTGACATCTCTCATTAGCAAAACATTTCTGCCTACAGAACTGATGCTCACTGGATGCTTTTTGTTTTTCGCACCATTCTCTTCAAATTCCAGAGACTGTTGTGGGTGAGCAATTTCTGTACTCAAAACAACCTGTCTGGCACCAACACTCATTCCATGGTCAAAGTCACTTAGATCACATTTCTTCCCCATTCTGACATTTGGTCTGAAAAACAGCTGAACCACTCGACCATGCTTTTATGCATTGAGTTGTCAGCCATGATTGGCTGAATAAATATTTGCATTAACAAGCTGGTGTACAGGTGTGCCCAGTAAAGTGCTTCCTGTGGGTGGAGTAGTCTGCAACTGCCACCTGCCACAGTGCTGTAGAGATTATTGACGGGGGAAGGGGGGTAAAGGGGCATGTTCTGCAGTTGCTCATCATGGAAATTATTGATTCTCACAGGTTCACTGCTGACAATTACAGGGTACCAGCATTTTGGTTATATTTCTTTTGGAATTTTAAATTGAATTTTCTTTTTTTTGTTGTGTTCTTATTTGTTGAAAGATCAAATGTAACAACTTACCCCACATCACGTGAAAACTTGTCATGAGTGCATACCCTCTACTAAACTGTATAGACTGTAACTCTGTACTGAAATAAGATATAAAGATGTAATTAATATAAAATATATGCCTGAGACTAAATTCATTTTGAATGGCATTTATTCCATTGTGATGAATTACGCCCAAAGAAACATAAGAAAGAATGAAAAGCGTGACAATAAGCCCCACTCTCCCCGACTGCAGAAATCATTATTCATTTTTTGAAACATTTAATGGTACAGTGAAATTTAGTTAAATAAAATAACATACTAAGTCATAACATATTAACTCGACCCAGCTCCTGGTCCAAGCAATGGTACCGCCTAGACTACTGCAACTCTCTGCTGGCTGGCCTTCCGGCATCTTCTGTCAGACCCCTACAGCTCATCCAGAAAGCCACAGCCCATTTTGTCTTCATCATCCCCAGACACTCTCACGTCACCCCCCTGCTCACTGACCTCCACTGACTGCCTGTTATGGCTCGCATCAAATTTAAAACATTGGTGCTCACATACCAGGCAGTTAAGTTGGCGGCCTGTAGCGTAGTGGTTAAGATAAATGACTGGGACACACAAGGTTGGTGGTTCTAATCCCGGTGTAGCCACAATAAGATCCGCACAGCCATTGGGCCCTTGAGCAAGGCCCTTAACCCAGCATTGCTCCAGGGGAGGATTGTCTCCTGCTTAGTCTAATCAACTGTACGTCGCTCTGGATAAAAGCTTCTGCCAAAATGCCAATAATGTAATGTTAAGGGATCAGCCCCAGCACACAAGCAAAAGCTCATCAGACCCGACACGCCTGCCAGACCACTCCGTTCCGCTACCTCAGGAAGCCTGGCGCCTCCCCGTCCTCTCACCTGCACTTCCCGATCAGGACTGCTGTCTGCTCTGGCCCCACGGTGCTTCTGACCTTACTGTGGAGATCAGAACAGCAGTCTTTGACCACCTTCAAGCGCAGACTGAAGACTCACATTTTCAGGCTGCACCTTTCCCCTCCCCTTCATACCTCCCTGTAATTTCTCATTTAGCCATGTATGTTGTATGCTGTATGCTGTAATTGTTGCAAATATGTATAATTATTTACTATTCTTAGTGTGTTATTTGCCAAAACGGATTAATCTACAAGGGCTCAGGTTGTTACCGATGTGATCACTCTAGCACTAGGAACCGTACTTCCCTCTCGGGCTTTCAAGCACTTGTCCCTGGTTATGATTCATAGTGACTGTATGTCGCTCTGGATAAGAGCGTCTGCCAAATGTCTGTAATGTAATGTAATGTAATGTGAAAAGCAATAGACCACTTTTACAATACAAACCTGATCAAGAGGTTTCCTGGATAGCCAGAGCAAGCGAGACAGCCAAAGTCTGCAGAAGAACTGTGGTAAACCTACCCAATGTTTTTCTTATGAAACAGCAGGACAGTGTACCTAAGAGGGCAGTTTTAAAAGCAAAGGGTGTTCACAACAAATATTGATTTGATTTAGTTTTTGACTGTTCACTGCTCTTTACATTACATTTTTCAATACTTAAATCTCATTTAATTTCATTATTTTTGAAAGCATCTTTGTTTACATGTGCCTAAGACTTTTGCACAGTACTGTAGTTTGTCTATGTTTATATCTAATGATAGACTATAAATAAAAAAGCGGTGTAACTGAGAAATCACACTTGATGCTAGCAAGCTAGTTATAAACTGGCTAACATTTGCTATATAGATATGCACTACAACATTATAACTAAAAATGTTAATATTACATGATTCAATAAAGCTTAAATAACAGGAAAAGCATACTGATTCAAATTTAAAAATATTATTGTGGCACACTAACAGAGAGTTATGGGGACAAATAAATTGTAATTGACATAAGTTAATTGTCTGGACCACATTGTAAAGCCACACTAAAACTGAAACTGTCCTTTTGATAATCTGCAAAAGGGTGCAGATTATTCTACATCATCGTTTAATGGCAGGTAAGACAGCAGTGTTCTCTCAAGAATATCTATGCATTTATTATTCTCAGGACAGAAAAATGACCAAATAAATGAAGCAGAACAAAAAAAGAAGCATAATTATAGGGTATGACACAAAATGTTATGGTTTAAATCAGGCACCTCGGAAAATACTACTTTTAATACGAAGCTTCTGGGTTTGAAATGTATTACCATGTATGTGCCACATGATGGCAGTAGCAGATGGTAACAAACATTAGGCTGCTTCGATTCATTAATCCTTTTTCATATCCTGCGTAAGTGAAACATTTCAAACTAGTCCACAACTATGAACCAAAATCACCATTCTAGCACAGGAGATGATTCCATTATTTATGTCTTTAAAACATAGTTTTCATGTAACCCTCAATGCCACAAAAGCCCCAGTACCAACCATTGTTAAGCCAGCAGGTTGCCAGAAACTTCTGTATTCTTCAAAAACTGAAATAAAAAATTCCCCATAAAGTGACTATTCTTTTTACAGTGACCAATGGAATGATTACTGCTAAAAACTTACTTTGTGAAATCTTTTATTTTTTTTTACCATTTCTCCTCTAAAAGCAGCCGGCACAGTTTTTAAAACTCCTTGGTGATGGTCAGACACAAAACACAACAACATGCAGAGGCAGTGATTGACAGGGCTTTCTTCATCAATTGAAAGGCCTTTTCTTCATCATCGTTCGAGTCTGAGAACACAAAATAGCTCTTGTCTACTGTAGAAGATTAAAAAAGACAGTTAAAGTGATCTATGCATGCAGGACATACATTCTATAAGAAGCCCTATGTCAGTTTATGAAAGGAAACTGACAGCATTGCTGTGCACACATGCTGAATTAATAATTGTACTTATGTGTAATTTTATACTCTTAACTTAGTTGCAATCGTGGCTAAGTGAATAAAAGAGGTCTGATCCTTATACAATGTGTACTACTCTTTCTACTTGGGGAATGCTGAAATCATATAACATTCCACGACTGGTTTATTATAGCTTGCCCACTAGCTGCAATAAGGACAATATTCCTTGACAAAAACAGCATATCTCCAGTCATGAGGGAGTATAGTTAAGAACAGCAATTTCAAATTAATAATTTATATGAAAGTAAATGTGAACCAGAAAAAAAAACATTAAACAAGAAAAGTTGCTCTGAAGAGGGACGCTTCAATGCTGCTATCACTGTATTTAAGCTATTGTTCTTATATTCATCCAGCTGGTTTTCCCCTCCTCTGGTCTTTGCTTTTCCTCCTGGAGGTAAAACACAGTCAACCTTTTCTATATCAGAAGAGTAATCGGTGCTAGTCTGGTATTTTGGTAATTCTGGTTAACAGGTGAAAACACTGAGGTAATTACCCACCAAGCTAGATTGCTGAAGGTATCCTGATGGGTGGGACCTTCATTCAACATGCTTCATTGACCACAGTTAAAGGTACAATAGGTACGATTTTTGTGATAAAACATTGTTACAAGACCATTCTGAATCCATTCCTATCATTGGAAAAGGCTCACTGACATGTTAATTCACCCTCTGCCTGTGTTTATAGTCCTTAAATTTGGCTTTTAAAATATGCAGTTGACAGACCAACACCCTGAATCAAAACATTGTATAGCTGTACAATAATTCAAGCTCATTGGTTGAAAATTGGTTCTAATTGCTATAGCCGATAGTGTTTCAACGTCAGCTTGTTTACAGAGAAAAGGGAGGGATAAACAGTGCTGTGGTTTGAAGGTGTTTGTTGCTGCTATTCCTCTCTTAACTGTTAGAACATACTAGCATCTAACAATATTAACATCAATATATCATGCTATCAATCCTTACATTACATTACATTACAGGCATTTGGCTGATGCTCTTATGCAGAACAATGTACATCAAAGTGCATACCCATAATCAGGGGCAAGAACACTTCCCCTAGAGGAAAGTACAGCTCCCAGTGCTAGAAATATAATTCTCTGTAGCACATAGAGGGATGCTGGCTAACCATAAAATAATAAAATGCAAAGCAATATTTCATGCAGACGGATAAACATGGCTGAGTGTACCCAACAGGCATATTGTGGGATTAACTTAATAAATAAATAAATACAGAAGAACCGTATGACCTGCCTCAGTAAACAAAATCAATCTAGGACAATATCCTAGATGACTAGCACCATTCCAAAACTGCTGTGCCCTAACCTCACATGCCCTGTGTACTTAACGTATCAAAATTAAGACATAAACGTGGGCATAAATCTTATTACTTGCTACATCAAACATCCCGGCAGCCTGTCAATCAAACACTCTCTTTATGCAGTAAGCCAGTATATTCACAACACTTTAAATAAGATTCAGAATGGTGTCCCCAGTTTGAGCCCTGTGCCCTGGGATGGGATCTGAGGGCACAGCCAGAGAAATGTCACCCATCGAGGGTGAGGTGAGGTGGTCAGTCGGAACAATGAAGCGGTCAGTTACACGTCTTTAACCCTAAAGCGACCAACATATTTTGCATACACTAATGACCAACTGGGGTCAGACCCCAATTTCAAACAAATAGAAATGTAGCCCCAATCAATTCCGAAATGTTTTTCTTTTTAATTAAAATGTCATTAAACATGTAAAAGCCATTTCATATATCTAAAGTATATATGTATATTATTACAGTTAGTACAGTACATTTAGTAATCATTAATGTCACCAACATTGGCTTTATATAGAGGAATAGGGGGAATAGTAACCATAATACATATAACTCATCTGAGGTCAATATATAATGTCATTGAGGTAACGTTGTGATAAATTGCATATATCCTTCATTTGGATGTGAAATGACTTTCTGTTCTCTGATATATATTTGTGAACTCAATCAGAGGAGTCAGTGATATTATGCACAGGCTCTGTGTTGGCTGCTGCCAAACTGTTCTACAGCCACTGAGCCACAGACATCCCCCACACTCTACTATACCACGTGCTAATATACCAAATTTCTTACTTTACAGTCAGTTTATATATCTTAAACATTTCAAATGTACCCTCTATTAATTAAGCACATACAATACTGAGTATTGGATTTCGCCTGCTCCAATTGCCTTTGTACAAACTTTTGCCTGTGACCTCGACTACTCTCTGGATTATCCCTGCTGTGTCCGGTAGCCCTGTGTATGAACTTTTGCCTGAACCTTTGACTACAAACTTGTTTATCTCTGAAATTCCTGTCTGCCTTTGTATGCCCATTGCCTGTCTGATGTGCCCTTCCATTAATAAAGACCCTCCTTCAGTCGACTTCCTGGTTGCTATTGATTACTTTGTTCTGAAGCCAACAATAGTTATCTCCAAGCATATCTTCCTCGCTAATATCATCCGGTTGTACTCAGTGTCAAAGAGACCGATAAACAGCAAGACATGTTCTTATTATTTTTTGTCTGGAGGGCCGGCTACATCGATAGAGAGCCTGAAAATGAAGTTCAAGTATTTGGGTGAAGTACAGAGATGTTCAAATGAAGAGAAAGTTTTGCTCAGTTCAATTTTATAAGCCTCCCCCATTCATATGACTTAACGATTGAATTGTATGTATTTTGTCTTTTTTTCCAAGCAACAGTTCATAACGAGTCATTCACTGGTGTGAGTGGCTTGATAGCATGTGTTATGACCTTCTCTGGTTTTATTTTGTTTAGTAAAGCTTAAAGGTACAATAGTTGAGATTTTTGTGAACATTGTTACAAGTCTACAGAAATTGCCAGTCCAGCCTGCAATATGCATGGATATGCATGGATCTTGATGGTAATGAAAATTGTTCACTTGATTGGATATGAAAAAATCAAGGTGCACCACACTCACTGTTAATATCGTGAGCATAATCCAGCAATTTTCCACCTACCCATGCACCACAAATCAACTTTGTGATGAAAAGTTGATTCCTGAAATATGGCCCTATGTATTCAAATACTAAAACAGCAATCATTCATGATGGGTCCCTGCTCAGAAAAACAGTAAACACAGGTTTGTTTTCCCCCACGCAAGGCTCCGCCTACATGCCTATGATGCCTTGTGGCTGGATCTGTGGAGCCAGTCCTGGGAGGCTAGGAGTCCGACATGTAGCTAGCCACCGAATCACAGAGAGAGAGAATGCATTTCAATCATCCATCAACGTCTCATCACTTCTCCAGTCCTCTGGTGTGTATCAGAGGACACGGGTGCCATTGTGCACCTATCACAATTTGGAGGGCGTTCTGTCAAAAGGACAGGCTAACAATTATTATTATGCATTTTAAATTGTGGTAAAAAATGTATATAAAAAAATAATAATAGTACATTATAGAAGCTACCGTGACTTTAATATTAAAATTTGTATATCAAACTTTACTACATGATCATTCCAAGATGGAAATGTGCATAATGTTGTTTTTCTGTACCAAGGTAGTCATGCAGTGCTGTGCCAAGATTGTAAAAAATCTTCTGAAGAGAGACATTTACTCCCTCCGGTGTTTCTGTCACAGTATGAGGCTATTGCTTTTACAGTACACGCTTAACAGAGGTGATGTTTGAGTAGCAACTTCTCCTTTGCACATTAGGGATTTGTACATAAGTATTGGGTGGGAGAAAGACAAATCCCCCTCTTTTTCCTGCTGGGTAACTACCTGGAGGAGACCTTGTGGAACTTCCACTTGCACAGGACAGAAGCAGCACACAAAAGACAAGCGAGTAGTCGATGAGATAGATATTGATTTACTTTTAAGAGGCGGTAAAATGCATTGCATTGCAATAATGCATTTCAGGGAGCGCAGCAATAGAGGTAGCTGTTCCAGATGGGATTTCAAGTTCAGATCCCTGTGGTATTCATGTGAATGGAAGCCTGCTCTCGATCACAGGAATGGCACGACAATAACATAATGGCTTTTGGAGGCATTCCTCTTTCTGTATGCATTGAATTATGCTGTCCAGGAGGACAACATACAGGACTGGGGGAGGCAAGGACATTGGCCAGGGTTACTCACAGCCCCCCCAAATCACCTTCAGAAAACCAGCCTTGCTTTACCTGGACTATGAACACACACAGGAAGAATATTGACGGAGAATTCACTATTCCGGCTTCGAAAATTAATTTAATAAATCAAGCCCTTTAGAGTTAAGGATGTCTCAATATTTCTCTTTGCCTCAATGTATCTAATTAAAATGACTACATAATCTATTTTTGAACTTGTTTTTCCAATTATAAGCAACCTTTGAGAGGTTTGTCTTGGTTTCAAGGGTGGCAAATTACAGTGTATACGATTACAGACGTGACATCTTTTTTTTTCTTTGGGGGGTGGGGGAGGGGGGAAGAGGGTTCAGATTGCTGTTGGCATTATTTGCCGTGCCCTTGGAAGGCCAGGCTGATTTTGGTCGTAACTAAACCATGCTGAGTGATCATCTTCTTCCCATCTTAGTGCATTTTCTTCTAGCAGGGAGAGGTGTCTTTCAAGATAACAAAGCCTGAGTCCACTGAGTGTCAGCCCAATCATTTGGACATCAGAACCCAATGGAGCATATGTCGGATATTGTGGAACGGCTCCTGAGCCAGAATTTCCCACTTTCATCAATAGGCACAGTGCAAACTGACTGCCGAGCATCCTATGAAGCGACTTTATAATTTTTTTACTACTTGTGATATAGTAACTATTTACACTCTATTTACTATATCTACACTTTATCGTCTGTTCGCCAACTTGTTAATGCAAATATGTATTCAGCCCATCATATGGCAGCAACTAAATGCATAAAAGCATGCAGATGTGGTCAAGTGGTTCAGCTGTTTATCAGACCAAATATTAGAATAGGGGAGAAATATTGACTTTGACTGTGGAATGACTGTTCGTAAAAGACAGGGTGGAAATTGTTGATCTCCTGGGATTTTCATGAACAACAGTCTCTAGAGTTTGCAGAGAATGGTGCGAAAAACAAAAAACATCCAGTGAGCAGCAGTTTTGCAGGCAGAAGCAACCTTGTTATTGAGCGGTCAGAGGAAAAGGGCCAGACTCGTCAAAGCTGATGTAACAGGTGAGAAATTGCCTGAGTCCGAGGTGGGATTTGAACCCCGGCCACTCACTTTATCTCAAATTATTTGTTGAACGAACACGTTACCAGTCAGCTAAAGACAAACTCGCCTCTAGCCAAGGGCAACAACGTTCTTTTGAATTTGAGGGTTACGTCATCGGGGAGTGTTGTCACGATAACCTGCTACCAGCCTTGGCTTTCACTGCACCATCCGTGCTTACTAGCGAACTAGCTGAGCTAACCATGCTACACTCACCCCCCTTTGAGTTCCCCTTCATGTGAAACTCTGCAGCAACCTTTTTTTTTTTTACTCCCACCCAGATCCGAGTCACGGCACCAACGTGACAGATGAAGAATTTGCCTGAGTCCAGGGTGGGATTTGAACCCTGGCCTCTCACTTGTCCAAATTATTTGTTGAACAAACGTGTTACCAGTCAGCTAAAGACGAACTCGCCTCTAGCCAAGGGCAACAACGTTCTTTTGAATTTGAGGGTTACGTCATCGGGGAGTGTTGTCGCGATAACCTGCTACCAGCCTTCGCTTTCACTGCACCATCCGTGCTTACTAGCTGAGCTAACCATGCTACCCTGACAGGAAGGTGACAGCAACACAAATAACCACACATTACAACAGTGGTATGCAGAAGAGCATCTCCCGACACACGTCAACACGTCAAACCTCTAAGAGGATAGGCTACAGTAGCAAGACCAATAAGTCTAAAAAGCAAGTCTAATAAATACCCAATAGTGCTCACCGAGTGTATTTGCCAAATAGCCATTTGCAGTCCCTGACCCTGTTGACCCCTCAAAGTGTGAGACAAAGTTTGCTGGGTTACATTTACGAAGAAAATAAAAAAATAGAAAGCCAAGATTCCTTCCCCTTTTTGTTTTTTCTGAGGAACTGCCAGCTGTGCCTCTCGAGTCACGGCTGTCCCACCCACACCCCTCATTAGGGTGCCGCAGGAGGAGAGCCTGCCCTCCACCAATGAGCTCGTCTGCGAGCAACACTGTTTACTCCCCGCAGGGCACATAGTATCAGAGGAGAATCATCTCTCACACTGATGACAACTGCTAGCCTGTGGGCACTTGGCACTTTGCTGGAAGAAACAAATGCAGCTGGCATAGTTGAGGAACCCTGGCCGACTTTAACACACCCAATGCCAAGTGGGATGAGGGCAATCTTTTCACACAACTGTGGACTCACAGACATAGCCGGCTAATGGCATATCGGGTGACTCAACCCTGGGGCTTTAGGAACCAGGATGGGTTTGTTATGAGTTCCTCAACCATCCGAGTTGCAAAAAGAAATCAACGTTTTTTCTACCATTAACAAAATTCTGTACAGGGTGGCATGGCAGCTATCTTAAGGCAGTGACACCCACCACAAACCCCAGTGCATTGAGGCAGAGAGGCGAGGATTTATTCTGCAGACGGGGGAACTTCCCAAATTGGATGAAAATATATGCCACTCGCGGCCCTGGCATTCGTGCCATAGAGCTCTAGA
Organism: Conger conger; assembly: GCF_963514075.1. Classification (NCBI taxonomy): domain Eukaryota; kingdom Metazoa; phylum Chordata; class Actinopteri; order Anguilliformes; family Congridae; genus Conger; species Conger conger. Next base: position 13,444,918 of record NC_083760.1, read on the forward strand.
CAGAGTTCTGGCAATTGTGTTTGCCTCTGATCAGCACAGGTGTCGAGGCAGAAATCAATTTGAGATGCTAAGCTGTTGTGTGCACAAGGGTAAGAAGAAATCAGGGCGGTCATAGGGTTAGCGACTGCAGCTGTCTTTCTGCTGTTTGTTGACTGTACTTCTCACAAAACAACTGCAAACTCCACAAAGAGAAAATCACTCTGTCAATCTTACATTGTTTCCTTATATGGCTGCGACATGGGTTTTACTAGTGTCTGCTCGCATTAGATTCCTTGGAGCTAGCCTATTTGCAGCTAACAGGACCACTCTGTAATGTTGTCAAAAGGACACACCTTACGTGCCAGTCAGATCTCTGTTCTGTCATAGTTTTTTGTCATTATGATCTTGGATGTTTAATTGACAACTCTTTCTTTAAAAACAATTCCATTTGGGTGAAACATATTCCACATAGGATTTATAAAAGGATATATCAATAATACATATTGTACATGTGATTTTCCTGCATATTTTCTTGTATGCATAGCTTTTCAGAATGGTATTCTGTCATGAATTTCAGATGTACGGATAGTGTACACTGTCACAATCTTCGTTGTACCTGATCAAACTACTTCCTTGTCAGGGGCAGTACTATTTGCATGACAATACCAGTGGAATAGCCCCGCCCTATATTTAAACAGTCCAAAAAAAAATTTCATTTTGATTCACTAGGAGTAACCATGGCAACAACGAATTAGCACAAAATCCATTAGAACTGTTTGGCAGGAGGGCACAACATTAATTGGGTGTTTTTGTCTTCAGTGCTTTTTTTCTAGCAAGGCACATTGAAGTTATTCATAAGAAACCTATGGTGAAGAAAGCCTTTCTGTTGTTTATTGTGATTAAGTACAGACAATTCTTTATTCCTACTCACACATACTTATGCTTGTCTATTTGCAATTTTTCCAGCTTTGGGGCTCCCTGCGAAGCAAAGGATTGACTGAAAATAACTTGTGAGATAGAAACCAATTACCCAAAGTATTTTTTTTAGAATGCGTACTTCCTAGAAGGGATGCTACGAGCATGTATCAATTAGTATTCTCAAGGTTAGTTATACCTCCATCTCAGGGCCTGATTAAATTGTTCTGCAACACTTTAAGCTGACATTCTCACCCACAGTGTTCTTCTACAACCATTTTATTTCCTGGATGATTATAATTTCAATATACTGAACATGCTCAACTTGAACGACCTTCTCAAACATGTTTAATTGTGAACTCATTATATATATATGTATATATATATATATATACAGATAGTATAACATACCATAACATAACATAATATAGTATAATATAATATAATATAATATAATATATTGTGACCATGATATCTCAAATACTGAAAACATTGGCAAGAAACTTTGCCTTGAAGCATTGCCTAGTCTGATCTCACAACACCTCTTGCATTATAAGTACAGTTTCTGCCATATAGATCATTATACATTGTTTAGTAACCTCACCGTGCACTCAACAATATAATTATCCACTGTGGCAATCTCAGCAAAATTCTGTTATTCTAACATTAGCATCAGCCTGCTATCTATCAAGGTTGATCTTTGACAACTGCTAGGGCCCTGTATATGTACTTCAAACAACATGCAATCACCACTGCCTTTGAGATTGGTTTTGGAACGGTGGAGGTGTCCAGGTTCAACAACGCTATTTTACATGGGAGAGCTGGTCAATGCTACCATGCTTAGTAATTGCTACAGTTGACTCTATGATAAATCAGAGAAAGGCAATAGTTCTCCATAAATATTTAGCCACATACTTTAGGTCAGTTACAACCACCAAGATTGGAATATAAATGAATCATTATTAAGCCTATTCCAGTGAATCTGCGTCCATAAATATAATTAAATCACAGCATTACAACTATCACAGTAATCACAACTGTTAATTACTCACTAAATAGTAAATAGTTCTGTTAATTATTTACTATAACTGTATATAATCTTTTTATAATCCTGTGGTGCTGTGGAAACTAAAATGAAGCAAACAAATCAATGAACTGAACTTTACAGACATATCTTGAATAGCACTTGAAAGCTGCTAAACAGTCTCAAGGTACAAAAAATCACACTTAAGCACTGGTTACATTAAGTTACCCTGAAATCCAAATGTTTGTTCAATGCAGCACAATATGTCCTGTAGCTGAATTTCATTGAGAGGCAGTGACACAGAGCCGAATACAGTTTTGATCAGTTGTGTCAAGTATGCATGGAAAGCTGTCAAGTTGAAAATAATGAGCACATCACTCTGGTGTGTGCTACATCATCACAGGCAATTAACATTTGTTTTTTACTTCTGCAAAGGAAAAAAGGAACATATAGGATCTCATTTGATCTCCATGGTGACAAAATGTGACAGGAAGGATAAAGAAATAAACTGCCTCGTAGCTGCACAAAGCAACCTCTGCAACAACCCTGGGCAAGACACTGCAAACAAATGGCTAAAAATACCCTTTCTCTACAAGCACTGAATTCATTATGACACATGAAATGAGTATATTAGAACAAAATCAGATCCATAATAACTCCCATTGTACTCAGCATGCTAGCATCGTAGCTCATTATTTCAGCTCTGAGTGATGGAGAAGTTAATCAGTCACAATGACTCACAAAGACACGTTCTGGAGGTAAGAGAAATGCACACACACTCCGACACACACAAACACATGCATCCACATACAGTACACATGCATGTGCACACACATGCACACACACACACACACACACACACACACACACAATTAAACGAAATGAAATGAAATCAATGAAATATTCATACGCAGAATACATGTCCTGATTATCTGCAGTTTAAAAATACTCATATTTATTTCAGCTATACAGTAAGAACTTTGTGGTCACTGAGTATAGATTTTGAAAGTTATAGCTCCGTAATGATATGCATCTCATTATTATGAGAAAGTTTCCTTATTAAGCGTTGAGTTTCTTTTTTTAAATATGAAATGGTATAGAGAACAACTGAAAAATGCATATATACTATCAGTCATTTCTTCAAACGGTGCTAGAAGAATAAAACTTTTCCTGGAGATAAAAAGCTTTATGCTTTGTGTGAAATGAGACACACAGTGAATAATTACAGTATACAACTTGCTCACCAGGTGGCACTATTGTGTTGGTCTTTTATAATTCTTATCCCAGCTGAATTTGGCTCCTGATACATGCTGTAAAAAAAAAGGATGCAAAATTCTCACATCATTCCCTGGCTGAAGGAGCCTGTAGGCAGCAGGTAAAACTTTAATTTGGGTTTTGTGCCATCCCAGCTGCCCCTGCTTCATTTGGACTCCACAGACACGATGCCCGCCATTTGCATACTGGTTCTGCATGACATCGCCAATCCCTGACTCATAATGCACAGCACAACGCCAAATCCCTTACTCCATTCTGCTTTATTTGGTGCCGTTTCAAGGCAGGGAGAAGCAGTTGATCCTGCTTAGCCCCGTCACACTGCCATGCTGAAAACAGACAGTATCCATTTCTTTCACCGCTCTATTTCAATTAGCTGTCCGTGTTTCATAACAGGTGAGGACTCACTGCCTCGATACCTAATGATTGAGTGCTGGTAGAACTTGATATGTGCTTGTAAAAAAAAACATCTCAGCTGGTAGCTGGTTGACCAATTAGACCAGCTCTTTACTCAACATTTTTTTTTTGAAACAGCTGGTAGCTGGTATTTCAAGCTGGTCATAGTTGGTTTTTACACCAGGGTGACACTTCAGCTCAGGCCACAGAGGAAGGTTTACTTTTGTCCTGCTCAGTGAAACTCTGAGATACAAATTTGACCAATAAAACAACACTAATATGTACTTAAATCAAATAAATCTCTACTGTGAATTACACATGATGCAGAGACCCCAATTCACTATCAGTAAAAAAACACAAATCTCATTATATCACTGGCTCCTAATTCACAAGAAGAAATAAGCACATTTCTCTGCAGGGCCATGCCAAACAGTTATAAGAATAGGTTTCCATTTCTTACTGACCACTGGCTATCAGTATACTGTAACTCCAAAACAAAATAAGCGCAATTGAGAAAACTGTAGAAACTCCTCCTATTCATATCATAAATGTCTATATTATATACAAAGCTTCTATGATGTGTCTATGTTTATTTTTTCATTTGTTTATAATCGTATGCATGAAGCTGTAATTGTAAATATATGGATGCCTTAGAGTGAAAACACATAACCAGAGAGAAACATACGTCAGTTATTTCCATGACAGCGCAGTGTGCTGCCATTCCTGCACCGCAGTGACTCCAGTCAGCCGAGCGTTTACCAGGCACATTTCCAGCGGCCGGATTTTGTGATGTGCAAAGCAGAAATCAAGCTTCAGCCAGGTAGACCCTATCAGTGCGTAGTAGAGTGCCTCTCCTTAGATACAGGATAAACATGGAAACCCAAACACATTTTCTGGGCAGTTTATGACTGCCGGAAGGGCAGTTGTTATAGCTAACTAATTTAAGGGTAATGGGTCGATTCCTGGTCAGCCTAAAATGTAATTGAAAGTGTAGTTAATCTAGTTCCTCCACAAGCCCATGTTGTTCAATACACTGTTTCCTGGTCTTCAGTAAATCCTGTAGCCATTTTGATCAAAACTTATTCCTTACTCCTGAGGCTTGATGTCAAACAGTGTTTCCCATCTGTTGCTAGCCACAGTTATGAGCAAGAACTGTGAGCAATGAAGTCGGCACCACAAGTCAATTTTTCACTTAACTTAACGCATGTAATGGAGTTTATTCTAAAATATGAATCAAATTTCTCAAAGAAACTATTCATTTGAAGCCCCACCACATGCACTTGCGACATAAAAATTGTAAGGTGGTCCTTCTAGACTTTTCTTCAGAACTGCGTGTGCCCTTTAAAATGGGGCACTTATTATGCAAAACACAAAAAACACAAGAAAATGGGAGCATATATTTTTTATCGCTGCCAAAGACAACCGCAGAGAGACACAACCTGCACTCAATCATAGCTTTTTGCGCAATGATAAGTGAACTCAGCAGTTATGGCATTGTGAGTTGGCAGTGGCTGCTGTCTTACAGTGACCCTTATTTTATTTAAACTGCCTAAGTAAATAAATGTTACATGGCTTCAGTCTACAACAAACTCATTTTGGAACTGAATTGAAAAAATACTACCTGCTAGATAAGGGCCAGCTGACACATCCAGGTCAACAGCAGAAGTTCTGAGGGCTGGGTCTAAATGTCATTAGAGTTTGGGGCCAAGTATCGGTAACCAGAATGTTGGTCCAGGAAATGACCAAATTTACCGTTCTACTTTCTTTGAAATGGATATACGCTCACAAGCACTTTATTAGAAACATTTTTACTTTATTACACCTACTTATTAATGTGATTATCTAATCAGCCAATTGTGTGGCAGCAGTGCAATGCATACAATCATGTAGATGTGGGGTCAGGAGCTTCAGTTAATGTTCACGTCAACCATCAGAATGGGGAAAAAATGTGATCTAAGTGACTTTGACCATGGAATGATTGTTAGTGGTAGACAGGGTGGTTTGAGTATCTTCTTTCAGTTTGGAAAGAATCGCGCAAAAAAAAGGGATCGGCAGTTCTGCACACAGAAATGCCTTGTTAATGAGAGACGTCCGAGGAGAATTTCCAGACTGGTCAAAGCTGACAGGAAGGTGACTAATGCAAATAACCACTCATTACAACAGTGGTATACAGAAGAGCATCTCTGAACACACACTAAGTGGATAAGCTACAGCAGTAGAATTCCAAAAAATAAAGTGCTTGGTGAGTGTATATATCTTTGGCAAGTTGATTGTGACAACCATGAATTCAGCTTCTTCAGCTTTTCACTTTACACTTGAGCTTTGATTGCTGCAGTATAGGCAGTAAGGTGAACATAAAAATGAAGAATTTTACTAAAATACACCAGCTGTGTGGCATGGGGTTTATACACTCAGCGATAATTAGGTATTTATTAGACTTATTCTTTAGACTTATTGGTCTTCTGCTGCTGTAGCCTATCCACTTCATAGATGCTGTTCTGCATACCACTGTTGTAATGCATGGTTATTTGCTTTATTGTCACCTTCCTGTCAGCTTTGACCAGTCCAGCCCTTCTCCTCTGACCTCTCATTAGCAAGGTGTTTTTGCCAGCAGAACTGCTGCTCACGGAATATGTTTTGTTTTTCACACCATCTCTGCAAACCCTAGAGACTGCTGTGCGTGAAAATCCCAGGAGATCAGCAATTTCAGAGATACTCAAACCACCCTGTCTGGCACCATGGTCAAAGTCACTTAGATCATATTTCTTCTAACATTTGGTCTGAAAAAACAGCTGAACCACTTGACCACGTCTGCATGCTTTTATGCTTTTTTATTTGCTGCCACATGATTGGCTGATTAAATATTTGCATTAACAAGCTGGTGTAAAGGTCTACCTAATAAAGTGATCACTGAGCATACGTTCTTTAAATTGCTGGAGAGGAAATTAACTTGATCCTCAGTAAACCTTTTTTATAAAATCATAAGCCATGATGAGAATTAGGTGTAGTTATATGAGAAGCTTATCACAAAATCAGGAACAAAAAATGACCTCTGATTACTTGCTGAAGAAATTGGCCTTGAGCATTAATATTTTATTGAACTTAAGGCCCTGTTTCATCTTAATCTCAGGACTGAAAATGCCTGGAGGCAAACAGATGTTTTCAGGCATTAAAAAATGCAATTAATATTATATTATTCTGTTTCAATAATCACAGAAAATTACCAGGAACTTTCACACCTTCAAAAAGTCATGGGAGCACTACGGTGAGATTACAATCAATTCAAATTTAGAGGTGATGGTTTGACCAATTTATTGAAGACATACAAGTATGGAAATACAAAACACAGCAAGCATTTCAATATAAATTGAGTGCATTAACAGTAGCATATTTTGTTACATGATCTCAAAGACTGGTTCACCTTAATCATCACTGATATGTACCACCTACCTGTGTGAACACCAGCTGGGAAGAGTGAGAGATTAATTTAGCAAATTATGCTTAGCAATGACGAGACAACCATAACAGAGTTTAACAGTATTTGACTTTGACCAGGACTGTACTAGGATTATCTTTTTTATATAACTGACTCACCAACACTACAGTACTTCCAGCAGGTGCTGTGTAATTGCTGCTGAAACCGTGCCTTACAGTTAACAGACTGCAACAAACAAGCATTTTCTGATTTTAATTAACTCAGAAGCTACAATAAATGTTCAGACAGTTTAAATGACATGGTGTCAGACAGTGAAATACATTTCCTATCTGACACACAGGGAATTTTCATGCTTAGCAATTAGCATCATGATCATATGGCACGTTTGCGTCATGGTGTTAGCAATCTGCTGAAAGGGAAGGTACAGCAATCTGTAAAATTTGACAGGGTTGCATAAGTTGCCTTGGGACATAAGGAACAGTTGAGATTTTTGACTGACTTCCTGGTGTAAAGATTGTGTATACATAATATATTAAAAACAGAAAAAAAGCCATGACTTCAGAGCTTGTACTGTAATCATAAATGGGTTTCAATTTCAAATAGCCAAATATTTCCTTATGAAAACTTAAAAACACACATACACGTACACACTCATATATATACACGCTGTATATACACTCAATAAGCACTTCATTAGGGGCACCTGTACAGCTACTTATTCATGTGATTATCTAATCAGTCAATTGTGTGGCAGCATTGCAATGCATAAAATCATGCAGATTAACTGAGCTTCAGTTAATGTTCTCATCAACCATCAGAATGGGGAAAAACTTTGATTTAAGTGACTTTGACCGTGGAATGATTGCTGGTGCCAGATGGGTTGGTTTAAGTATTTCTGTAACCGCTGATCTCCTGGGATTTTCACATACAACAGTTGCTAGAGTTAACTTGGAATGGCGCAAAAAAACAAAACTAAAAAAATCCAGTGAGCAGCAGTTCTGCAGAAGGAAATGCCTTGTTAATGAGAGAGGTCAGAGGAGAATGGCCAGACTGGTCAAAGCTGACTGGAAGGTGACAGTAACACAAATAACCACACATTACAACAGTGGTATACAGAAGAGCATCTCCGAACACACAACACGTCAAACCTCGTAAGTTGATAGGGTACAGCAGCAGAAGACCAATACATCTAAAAAATAAGTCTAATAAACACCTGATAAAGTGCACACTGAGTGTATGTGTATAAAGTAAAAAAAACCCGCAAAGTTAAGAAAAACAAACAAAATCACATTTTCTTTTGAAACTACAAAGTTATGCACTCTTCAGAAGCCAGTTCGTAGAGGAGCAGTAAACAAAAAATAACTTTTTCTCTTTCAGTGCTGTCACCTGAAATAAATATCACAAATTAATGTAGTCTCTGTGGACTCTCATCAATGAGAATAGCATCAAATACGAAGGAACAGGACATTTCAAAAATTTCAAAAATGTTACCTTATTCTTGATAACTTGATCTTGATGGTTTATGCAATTTAAATGTTAAAGTAGAATATAAGGCAATGATCTTTGTTTAACTCAAGCAGATGGTGAAAAAAGATACTAATGTACTACTGAATGTATTTATAAGATTCTGGTATTGTTGGCCCCAAAAGACAGCTGTATTGTGCAACAAATTATAATGGCAGCATTAACTATTGTTATGAAATTTGTAGTAAAATGTTATCGTCTAGTAGTCTCAAGTTACGAGTGCCTACTGCCAGAGAATGATATCTTAAACATGATGATCCCTTGTAAAACAGTTTGAGCTAATAAAAAGGGCACAGTGAAAGACCTGTACTGGTTTTGACAAGAAACACTGCAAAATGCTGTAAACACTATGTTATGTAAACTGAAGTCACAGAGCTTGCTCTACATTATATTACCTTATGATTTATACACTCAGTGAGCACTTTATTGGGTATTTATTAAACATATTCTTTAGACTTATTGGTCCACTTAGATGTTGTGTGTTCAGAGATGCTCTTCTGCATACCACTGTTGTAATGCATGGCTATTTGTCACCTTCCTGTCAGGTTCAACCTGTCTGGCCCTTCTCCTCTGACCTCTCTCATTAACAACGTGTTTTTGCCAGCAGAACAGCTGCTCACTGGATGTTTTTTTTTTTTTTTTGCACCATTCTCTGCAAATGAGTTGTTGGTCTATAGTTTTGTCTACCATTACATTATTATTTTCCAATCTTTCTTTAATATTACCAAATAGCTGGGTAGCTTACAGGGGGAAATGTGCACACCAATGTATCAAAGAGACAACTGAGTAACACACTTCCCTGAAACTTTCATTTTCATCCTTTTGATACATGTTTCCAGGCATTTGCACTTTGATCCTATCAAAACACTGGGGCATTTTTGTAATAACTGCATGACTGTTCATCGCTGAACAGGAAGACCATGGTTTGAAATATACTACGTGTAGATCATGATCGGGGGATATGTTAGTCCCTGGTGTGGCAATTATGCTGTTCGCCTCACACATATAAGTAAAAATGATTGTTGAGTGAATATTATTCACCTTCTGCCCATTAACTGCATATTAATAATACATAAGAGAGAAAGATAGATTGAGAGAGAATGTTACTAGAATGTAGTTTTCCCATGTAACTAACAAATAACCTTTTTTTCCAATAACAGCAATATGGTAAATAAATATGGACAAAACTAATTGTGTAAATAAATGAACAAGAAAAATCTTACAGTCCTCTTTTTTATCTCATTGAGTGGAGAGCAATGTGGATTCAAAACATATTTTCCTATTAATTACCACTTTGTCCAGTACTAGTAGGCCCAAATATTCCAGTAACATAGGCAGTGAATTTGATGATACAGGCCCAAATGGACCAGATTCCATTTACTAAGACAGTTTGGTGTGACTTTGACAAATGGCCTATACTTACCTTATCCTTATGGGTTCAAATTGAATGTAATCAAGACGAATGTTGCTTGCAGGGCCAATTATTTCTCCATGCTCTTTACTGGTTAGGCCTCTCATGCTTTGCTATGAAAAGATCAATAAGTTATTTATTGTTTTTGTGTCTGGATCTCAAAACCTCCAAATACCCATTTGGAAATCGCTTCTCTTCTGGTGGTCGTAGAGTTACAGGGTGGACATTTAATTATATTTTCTGATAATCATAGAGCACTTCACACACAAAAAGTGCTGTGCTGAAAGTAAAACTTGGGGAATGTGAGACCACTGAAAGGGGGGGTCATTACATTCCACTGCCATGTTGTATATATCATTCTTTTGGATTAAATTTAAATAAAAAGAATATCCAAGCACATGAAAAAGCAGTAAGCACAACAAATTATTTGGAAATGACATACATGACAGCTACAATCGTGACGTAGTTCCAAACAACAGCTTATTTCACAGAAAAACAGACAGAGATTAGAACAGGTGCCATGACACTAGCACACATTTTTTAATCGCCATTACCACTCTCTTCATGAGACAGAATAGTAAGCATGGACTGTTGATGCCAGCAGCCATACCATCATGCACCCTGCTCCTGCCAAATGTCTGAAGCTGAGCAGGCGTGGGTGTGGTTGGTACGTGGATGGGAGGCCTCCTGGGAAAACTACGTTGCTGCTGGAAGTGGTGTTGTTGGGCCAGTCGGGAGCTGTCTTCCCTCTGGTCAAATAAATCCCAATGCCCCAGAGCAGTGATGGGGACACTGTGCTGTAGGAGATGCCATCTTTCGGATGTGACATTAAATCGAGGCCCTGACTCTCGGTGGTCATTAAAGATCCCATGACACTCTTTCCAAAGAGCAGGACGCTCCCCAGTGTCCTGAAACTCATTCTATCAGCTGGCCTATTTCACTCCTTTTTTTTTTATCTGCAAGTCGAACGGAGGATTTTTGCAATGGCTGTCAGTCTGTCACAAAACACTGCTATCAAAATTAAACTGAAAGACAGGTGAAATGGCACAAGATGGATAAAAAATGATTAAAGGCATTTACATAATTTCACTGAGGAGAGCACTTCACACAGGAGCTGTAAGGATTTTATTGGATAGAATTATTGTGATTTGTCAGTTATCTTGCACTTGGAGTCCATGGGTGGACTCACATAGGGGGAAAGCAAGTGGCTTGTGGTGGTGAATGGATCACCGACTGGTTGAGACGGATGTGGTTCTGCATTCCCTCTGGAGTACAATGTCTGGTGGAACCTGTCAGTGAGAATGAAGAATTAAATCTGCAGGGATGTGGTGAGAGGGAGAGGGAGAGGGAGAGGGAGAGAGGGAGAGAGAGAGAGAGAGCGGGAGAGAGAGAGAGAGAGAGAAAGAAAGAGAGAGAGAGAGAAAGAGGGAGAGGGAGAGAGAGAAAGCGGGAGAGAGAGAGGCATTGATAAGAAGGGCAAGAGAGGAGGAGGGATGTCGATATAACCCAAAAATGTGCAGTGCTTGGGACCTGCAGTTGGGTGATTCCTTCAAGGGGTGTATGAAATATTTTTGTCACTGGATAAGGCCATGCTTGGCAGTCACTCTGCATTGCATTCATACATTTATAATGGGAATTTTCTTTTTCATTGTGATGTCGACTGTACCATTATTGCAGCACAGCAGCTTGAAATAAGTTCAATTGAAAGGTTCAGTTCTTGCTCTTTTAATGTTTAAATATATTTGAATGCCACATTGATAAAATCACTGTGGTTTGTGCTTTCCTTGTAAAAGAGGTATTGGGAATCAATGCCATCAAAATTGTAGTTTTCCTCAGGGTTCAGTCTTTTGGGAAGACATATATGGGCAGATGATGGTCTTAATGTATTGTTAATATACTATACATGTGTGATAATTAATCACACACACGCACACACACACACACACACACACACACATATACACACACAAACACATGCACACACGCACACACACACACTCACACACACACACACACACACACAAACCTGTAATATATAACAAACTATCTGTGTGTCTGCGTGTGTGTGTGTGTGTGTGTGTGTGTGTGTGTGTGTGTGTGTGCATGTGAGTGCATGCATATGTGTGTTGTGTTTGACTGGGCACCTGCGTATATCATTGGTGACCCTGGCATAACCCTTAGACAATGAACTTCCTGTTTCACTGTTGCATCTGAGAAACAGGACTGCAACATTGGCATCTATTCTGCCACCATCTGCTGCTGGCCTCCAGACAATTCCCCTCTGTGAACTTTCCCTATATCATGGGCCTTGGGCAGACAGTTTCGCTCAGCTTTCTCTCCATTCGACACGCATGATGTTTGAACATTGATATGCTTTTCCTTTATAGAAATTAAACATCAGTTCTAACTAGATTTAGACTTTTCAGTATACTCAACCTTCAGGCATCAGCAGTTTCTCCATTCCACAGCCATCAATAGCAATTCTCCAAATATACTTCAAGTCATTTTGGCAGGCTAACTGAATATTATTATATTATATGGAGGATGGGACTGTTACGGGCTAAAATGAAATGTAATACAACTGAAATATTAAGTAATAAAATAATTAACTTTGTTAAAGGGTGGTAAAAATAATTTTCTATCATTAATTTTTTATTAGCTATTCCACATATGATTGTCACGGTGTTCCGTCTAAAATTCTAGATTAATTCACTATGGATAAACGCTTGAGACACAACGAGATGCTTCTACAGTGGGTTGGTAACCTCTTTGAGGTCAGAAATTCTGCCTGTATAATGTCTCATCCCCCCAGCTTGGAATCAGTGTTTGGAATTCCCTCAACATCAGTAAATATTGGCACTAATGCACTTAATCTTGTATAAACATGCAGACACGCAACTAAGCGCTCTATTGATGATCGTTTTTTATCAATCTGTAGATAAGCACTGACCATTTGTAAATATGTGGACAAAGATGGTGTTTATCTGCAGGTGGCCCGACTGTGTTTACTGAAAGAGTATATGTAGGGTGAGAGCTTTCTTATTCAAAAGCTGCTTTATGTTTCAAGCAAATTTTCCAAACTATAAAATCCAAACATGTCTGTAACCCACTCTTGTGCTGCTGCGTTACCATGGTTACTGATCTCCGGAAGACCCAGGGAGCACAAATGGGGTTCTAATGGTTGTCGTGAATCTGTAATAAACACACAGTCCTGAAATGGCTGTCAGAAGAGGATGATATTTCAATGAGTTTTGAGAGTTTGGAAGATAATTAAAATTCACGTGTACATTTCCTCAACCTGCTCAAGTTTGCTCAGTCTACTGAAGTGGTTCTATCAAATAAGAAAATATCACGGATATCATTTCTGAGCAACAACATTTCATTAGTACATGGTATAGCATTTGTCTGGGACTGCACTGATGAAATGAAGTATGCTGAAACATAGTTTTCTGGGACCCCAAATGAGTAGCTTCAAACTAATAGATGGTATTAGCTGTATTTCAAATCAATGCAGTTGAACTGCAACTCCAAGTCTTGGTGTATGTAATTGTTCTTTTTTTATTGTGCAAATCAAATACTGTAAATTCATAGAATGTTATTTAAACATGTGCAATTGTATCAAAGAATTCAAATAATCTAATATCTTTCTTGGTCTTATCATTCCACTACTCTGCCTTTCAGTAAAAAATATTTTATTCAACATTTATTGTTGTATACATTATAGGTAACACCAATGAAAAAGAAATGGCACATTAATTCTTTAATGAAATGTGTAAAAAATAATTGTATAATTTAATGTAAAAATACATTACGCTCTACTTGTTGCGGATGAATCAAGTTTAGAACAGTAGTTATTGCTGGACAGACAAGGATGTAAACTGCAACTTGACCGGAGGCATACAACCATGAGGCAGTTATTTTGCTCTAGTTTAATATCCCTTTGTGGGATCCCGTATATATTAGACATTGCACGTGAAAAAAAGACTACGAACTGTTGAAAAAAAAATCAATGACATTCATCATTTTTCAAGGCAAAAATAAATACTATTTGACTCAGCAGAATACTTTTGTAGCACGGTCTTTGCAACATTAAGGTCTTTTGTTATCTGTAATATTTAATGCAAACTTGTTTTAATACACATTTGTATCAATAAAATATTAAAAACTCCTCATAACACAGTCACATATTTTACACCCTACTGTAATGTGCCTCTGTTGTCAGCCATGAATAAAACATGTGCAAAAGAGTAATTGCAGTCTTTCTGGAGGTAGCACTAGGGATACACAGATAATGTGTTTTCAAAAACAATCAAAAGGTCTACTAGTTTTATTCGTTGTGACTGCACACTTCAGTTCAAATTCCAATCATAGCTTATTAACGCGATGGAAAAATTGCTGCCACAGTTCAAATGCTTTAATTCACTTTCAATAACATTTCGGAGTTCTCTGTACGCAAACATAATTTAGAAAGCATATCAACAAGAATGTGGTGTAATCAAAGCAAACAAATGGCCTTGCACTTGTTACAATGGATAACTGAGCCAAAAGATATCTAAGATACTGGGTATCGTAGCATGACATTGCTACCATTAATAGCCTTGCATTATCATGGCTTTATTTTTTGATTATTTATTATTTTTCACAAGAATCACGGTCATTAATGAAATTAAGGTAGTGTTTTGTTTTTATGTGTTGGGCTACATCTGTATCTGGAAAGCAACATTTGAGTATTGGTGTGGTGCCTGGAATAATATCATGGATCATATTGCCATCCTTCTTTGCTGCATAATTCAGTACAAGCACTGTTTGTCTTTTAAATTACAAACGTAGCTGTAAGCAATGTAACTACCTTTGATTGAGCTGCAATCCAGAGGTTTCATTGTGAACAAAATGGTACAATAAAAATGAAGACTGAGCATTTGTGTCCCTGTTTTTCTTTTTTTATGGTTGCATCCAATCAAAATTGGATACACTGTGAAGGCACGGCTGGGGTAGCAATCTCAAAGTCAATGAATTACTTTTGCTGCCAACAAGCAAAGTTCAAACAAAGTCACTTGAATGCCACAATCGAGAACTTCATGACAACGAAAATGTGTAGTCATTTTTGATACAAGTTTTCAAAGAAAGCTGGCTCAAATACATGTAAGCACAATATAATCATTTTATATTAAGTACTAATCAAATGTCAGTCTTTCCATGGGTCCAGATAAATATCCTGGGAAATATAGATTGTGGCTAATTTAGAAGTGCTAAGGATTTGTTCTGAAAGCGCTATGATTTCCCAGTGGGATTCATCTATCAGTACAAATCTGGAGCAGGTCTAGACACTGCATTGTTTGCAGTTGTTTTTTATTCATTTATTTATTTCCTGGGTGATGTACTGAAGATTAAATAATGATTTATGATTCAACAAAGGTATACAATCACCTAAATTGTATGTTGCTGTTATTAAAAAGTTCCAATGCAGAAAATATTGTTGTTTTCATGCACGAATATGGTGACTTACATATTTATGGGCATGGCTGGACCTACTGAAAAATATTGATGCCTCCCTAGTTTAATGCTAGTTGCCTCAATGCCCACACTGTATGCCTCCATGCCCTTTTAAAAATTATAAAGGGCATTGAGGCATACAGTATGTGCATAACATTGAACATAATAATTGACAAAATAATTTTATACAGGTCAATAAACATATTGACTATTCAAACCAGGTCAATTTGTATGTTGGGGTTTATATACTAGATTTGCATACATTTATGAGGTACTGCATTTAGGTCTATGCCTGTTACTCAATACTCAAAATAATTGTATTGCTGCAAAGTCACAAAAAACAAATTAAATGTTGGCTAATGTTTTCCAGTAATTTAGATAATGCAGATCATCTCTTCATGTCAATCTGCCAGTAGAGGAGCTCCTAACACCATAGCTTACAGGCTGACATTGACATTGCCTTTCCAACAGCAGACCCTGCTCCTAAGCCTACTCCAATGAATGTTAAGAGATCACTGGAGCTCTCTTAAATAGCTGTCAAGTTAAGGGTATTTTTAAATCAAGAGAAATTTGATAAATAACTTTAGCTAAATTTGTTACATAATTTATTTTACTTTGAGCAGCTTGATACTTAAGGCCCCTGGACACTTCTCCATCTCCATCTAACAACAAAGTGACCTGTAACCTAGATGACATAAGGCAGTACACCCGCCATAAATGCTCACAATATCTACACACCTGTTCCTATCGAATCTTCTTCCAAGACTCCCAAGTGAAAGGGAACTCTGCTGGTCATTGGGAGTTCATAGAACCAAACTTACGTAACTCTCGTTCTTGTGTCCCGAGTACACTAGACTAGAATCAATTTCACTTCAGTGAGCAATGCCAGTTACACATGAATCGATACTATTTAATTAGAGGAAGTAGTGTTTTCGGTAATATACCGACAATATGCAATAGAAGACATTGAAAGCAGCACTATCTTAAGCGCATAGTAACAGCACTACCACTTGCCCAATAGCTATAGCTAGCTATGTTGTTGTGGGTGACTTATCAATCAGGCAAACAACACACCGTTTCACAACCCATAGATAGAATGCTTGCAAGAGCTTACCGCAGCCACTGGATGATGGCTAACCGTAGCTCCAACCTTGGTTGTTAGGCTACCAACGAATGTGCTACTAGCCATGGGAAAAGTTTGACCTGCTTACTGTTTCTCAATTTTGAGAAGGTATGAAGGATCAGGAGTGTAGATGATGTTACTATTTATGGGGGGTGTACCTGCTCAAGGGCCTGACCACTGCTTGAACCACCAACCTTCCTCCTTACAGGCTGGCCTTTGATGTTGCTAGGCTACTTTGTATATGAGTCTACTTTGTTGTTTCAAGGTCTCGACCTGTGCAAATGCGGGACGGAGAATAATCCAGTGTTTAAAAGCTCTATCCTCTGATGATCTAGAGAAATGAAATAGATAAATGAATAAATAAATAAATAAATAAATAGATGACCATTATGTTTTCCCCCCACAATAATCCTTCATGAATTCTGAATTAGCACAGCTCTTAATAGATTTTAATAGACCTGCCAGCTGCTGCTTGTTTTTGAAATGCGCAGTTATGGCAGAGAACAACGGATGTGCCACAGCTGGTGCAGGGAGATATGCAGGGACACTACAGTGGTGAGGAGTTGCCACTTACTGTATTATATTAAAAATTGCATAATTTGGAGTTTGCTTTCAAATCTCACATAAAAGGCGATAGGAGCCAAAGTGCACTTCTTTTTATATATTTCAGTCCATTTAAGTGTCTGGTGAACTATGCTGAGGCCAAGGAGTGCTACTACAGAGACAATTATGGTCTGAAGACAAAAGTACACCATTGACAACTTTAACAAGTGCTCTGTGCAATGAACAGGTCTAAAAATGACTAATATGTCTCAGGGATATTGTTACGGTTAACAGACACTGAAATGTCAATACGAGCTTGCATAATAGAGTTAAATAATACATGTTTGATGTTGGAGCCACTGTTTGTTCCGGGATTACTTCTCCAAGCCCAATTACCTGACAATTTCCACTGTGCACTTATTGACCACACTATGGCAACAAACTATCAAATATATTGCTTCATTTGTACTTGGGATGAAATGAAACAATATATCCAAAGGCCTTTATTCAGTGAAGGCTTGTCAGAGCCAGGTACTCACTTGGGGTTTCTAGAGCCTGGACTGGAATTTTACATAGGGTAAAGCTTTGTTTCCAAATTTTTAAATTCTTTCTTTGAAGTAAGCAAAACTTAGTGACAAGTGAAGTGACAGAAGTATGAAATAGTTATCTTTATATTATACCTTATATCACACAGTTTTTTCATACATATTATGGTAAGAGCGGAATATAGTGAAAATACAAAGAGAGATAGTGTTTCAGGGATATTATGCGTTGTTGTTTGATGTGCAATAGACTAGGCCATGAAAATAAATGTAATGAAGAATACAGTATGCAAACATGCTATTAACCCTCTTTAGCACTGCAGTTGTATATAGTGTAGTTTGTTTGTTAGATGTATATAGTTTAATACTTTTTAACAGTTTTGTTTACCAATCTGGGTCTGCTTATATGCATATTTAATGTTTTCTGTGATGTGTGATGTGTGATGTTGTTTTTGGATTTGTTCGTGTTTTTATTTTATGTAGACCTTGGTGTAACACAAGTATGAATAAAAAGCCTTGAAACACATTATGTGCTGGTTGTGTGTTATGAAATACAAGAAGTATCTTTTATGTGTCTTTCTTTGCAGTTCACACACACAAAAAGCAATGAACAACTGTTTCATGGTTTGTTCATGTAGCTGAGACTGTTCTGAAGACCGTCTCTGAGGGCTAAACAGTGTGGGCACAGCTCCCTAATGTTAGGAATAGCATATGTAAGTGTCATGAGATTAAGCTAGTCTAGTGTTCACTGTTTGATTTAAATAACAACAGAGGACCTATCTTGTCTTGTCTCCATTCATTCTTTGGGCTTAAATGGGTCATTATCTTATGGGACATAAAACTACATCCTGGAAGGCAACACCTCTAATTTACATGAATTCTTATGAAATAAAATTCCCCTTTATCTGTTGTTTCATACAACTGCCTTGTTTTGGAAAGTAACTGAGACATATAGCACATGAGCATGCATACTAATGTCTTTGCGTGTATTGTATGCATTGAGTGCATTGACCCCAACTCCTCCTTCAAAATATTTACATGGGTCACATTGAATAGGTGCATCTATGTATAGCATTTTCTGTGCAGGCAAGATTGAAATGTTTAAGATGAGAGCTTCCCTGTAACTAAGCTGACTTTTGTACATTCTAGTTCAATGGTGGGAGGTCATGTATGAATCACTCAAAATCAAAGCGAGGAAGAAAAATTGAGTAAGAGAAAGCAATGCAGCTTTGGCCAGATCAATGGCTGCTCAATATTAATTGGCATATTGATAAAGAACTGTATGGTAGAAAAAGCCTCCAGGCACTGTAAATCAGGAGCTAATATTTTGTCTGGCATAACAGGCTAAGAAGAGTTATGGTTAAGGTGCTTTCAAACTGCTTCCCTTGGTGAGTAATTAGAAATATACTTCCTTTTTCCAGGCAGTGCAAGTACAGGGCAGTGTCATGGGTTATGTAGTTTTTCATTCACTGTGACTGTTTCAAGGAAACAATAAATTAATATCTAAATAGATTAATGTTAATGGCAATATGAATAAGTTATGATACCCTTTTTATATTCCAAATAATTTTCTTTGATTGACAGCTACTCTAGATCTGCTTTGCTGCTAAGAAATCACACATATTGTATTATCATTCATAATGTTTTTTGCCTTGATCATCTTATTAATTGGTTACTTAGGGAATGAGCTTGGTCTACATATTTTGAAATGGAGGTTTTTCTTTTCGTTTTGCAACCATAGTTTTTCCATTTGAGAAGCACACCACATACACTTATGAACCCTACTGTTTCGTCTCTTATTTTCTTGTTTTCTGCTCAGTATTTTCTCGAAAATACCATAGTGTAACATAATATTTAAAGGTTCACCGCACAGTCTCTCTAACTGTAACAGATTACCAAAGTTTTGGTGAGGAGAGACACTTTTCAAACATCAAACAGTGTTTCACACAATTTGATTTACAGAATAAAGGCAGCCTGCTCTTCAAGAGACCAATAATGTTAGTCAGTGGTATGTTACGCACAACAATTACTCATGTGTTAAGAATGCAAAGTGATATGTTCTGATATTACCATAGGCTTCACACCTGTTCCAGCGTGAAATGATTGATGTTGATGAATGTTTGATTGATGTGGACTCCATAAACATTCATGCAATGTTCCTGGATGGGAGAAGCAGCCCCTGCTATGCAGTTTACCCACCATAAAACTGTAGCAAATAAGCTGGGAATTAAATCACAGAGCATTAGTCTCTGGAAAATATCATTCCAAACTACTTTATTAATTCCAAATTGTTGTGCATTATTTGCTGATGTTATAGAAGTCATGATAGTTGCATGGGTAGCATGTAATGTAATTCATATAAACTGGAGCTATTTCTGTTGTGCCTGTGTTTTACTGCCATTGTTAAATTCAGTAATGAGGCATGGGCATTTTTGATTGATATTGTTATTATGAGCATGGATCTTCTTTATGAACTATCAACAATTATATGTTTATGCGTAACTGCCATTTTTCATTATAGCTGTCACAAGTTATACCCTGTATGTCCTAAATGTAAATTGATTGATAATTATTTGAACACAGCTGTATTATTTGTTATCCTATTGCTGTAATATACATTTATTGCATTGCATATAACAGACGCTTCTCTCTCTATTTAACATTATGTCTAGACTTCTGTTTAATGCAAGCTCAAATAGGAGCATCACCTGGTGGGATTAGTACGAAAGCCCTCTTCCCAAAACATATACAACCTCATTATGTGTGACTATTATAACATGTTATTTTATCAGTTTTCTGATTGAGACTAATCACAAGTACCTGCCTTAATTCCACCATAGCACACACGGAAAGTTAGATCTTCTGCTCCGGAATCTTCCGATGCAAGACAAGTTATATAACCATAACTTGACCAGATCTCAAAGCATTCTTTATTTTTCATTGGATGAGTTGTGCACAGTGTCTCTCTCAACTATAAGTGTCATTTTCCTTACAAGATCAGTGACTTATATTAACATCATATATTAAGATTGAGACAGGATCCAAACATATTTAGAATTCCAAAAGATTAAGAAAAAATGAGCCCAGTAAGTGTGGATCGCATGATTGAATGAATGATTACATTTTATTTGTGAAGTGCATTTCCCATGCTCAAAGCACTGCAGTACCGTGCAATAAACCAAACAATAGAGAGCACAACCAAAATAGCATGAATATGATACAAAGAAAAGCAAAGCAATACATATAGCACAATATGAATATGAAGGAACCAGGAGAGATAAATATAACCACTACGACAGATACATTTTGTAACCATGTTTTAAAAGAGTGGATGGAGTAAGAAGCCCTAATGCACTCGGGTAGGTAATTCCAGAAAGCCCTGTAACCCGTGAAGCCGCGTTCGGTGGAGGGTACAGTAAACATGCCAGAAACGGAGGAGCAAAGAGGGTGACCTGGAGTGTGGGGATTCAACAGTTCACTAATGTAATGGAGTGCAAGACCAAATAGAGACTCAGTAGATCAGTAAAATTACTTTAACCTCTATACTTTTGTGACTGGGAGCCAGTGGAGACTTTGCAGTACTGGAGATATGTGCTCACTTGCACGTGTGTGGGTAAGAACTCTGCGGGTGGGATATTCTGAACCATTCGGAGATGTGAGAGTAAATTTGAAGGGACAGCTATAAAACTGCAGAGAACTGGCTTAGTCCAGGCGTGATGTGATAAAATAATAGACTAGCTTCTCTGTATTGGAGAGGGACAGATATAGGTGGATGTGAGCGATGTTATGATGGTGGAAGAATGATATTTTTTTGACATGACTGATGTGAGCTTGGAAAGAAAGAGAAGAGTAAAAAATAATGCCAAGATTCCTTACTAAAGGAGAGGGAGTAATATCAACACCCACAATAAGACAGAGTGGGGCGGCTTTACTGATATTAGACTTTGTCCAGTCGGAATTAGTCCAGTTCAGTCTTGCTGCAGCTTCAAAAAGCTGTGCTCCATCCAATATTTGATTTCTTCCAGGCAGTGAATGAGTTGAGGGGATACAGTTTTACTTGCATTTTGAGCTGTGAGGTATATGTGTGTCTCATCAGCATAAAAGTGTAGCCAAGCCCCAACCTGCCAAATATTGTGACCTAGTGGTAACCTATAGAACAACAATGGACCCAGCACAGAGCCTTGAGGCACACCCTGAGTGTCTGGTAGGGTTCTGGCCTTCAGTTGGCATTAAGCTATAACCACAATAACGGAGCAAATATGAAAGTATCACTCCCTCTGCACTAGCACCCACACAGTCATACACACACACACATACACACACACACAAACATGCAAATAAAAGGCAAAATATTCATTCAAAGCAGCCTACTCAATCCAGTGGTGTCAAAAAAGCACCATGAATGCCCTGGCTTGCCTCGGTGGGTGGGCCTGGGCAATCAGTTATATGAGTTTATTGGCAATACGGAACACTTTGTTTACATTTACCTCCTATCGTTTGCCGCAAGCACTGATTATTTTATTTCTGGGATTCAGAACTATCAACAAATGGACAGCCTTGGACTGCGACATAGAAATGACACATTATGCTATAGTAGTTGAAAGCAAATCAAAGTAGGTAAAACCACAAGTTTAAGAGAGAGCATGAGTTCAAGATAACAGCT
Organism: Conger conger; assembly: GCF_963514075.1. Lineage (NCBI taxonomy): Eukaryota > Metazoa > Chordata > Actinopteri > Anguilliformes > Congridae > Conger > Conger conger. The sequence continues at coordinate 13,467,239 of NC_083760.1, forward strand.
TTTGTCATCTATCTCAAAATTTCACGTGAAATGCGCATTGTCAACACTTGATTGGTATGACTGGTTCAAGCAATTTATTTGTGGATTTATTAATATTGATAGTGGGAAAAATCTCCCACTAATCTTCCAAATCTCCCCAAATCTTCTGGGAGTCTCCTGGCTGGGAGTGATGCTGACCCTAGAGTCTGATGCAGGGCTTGACTGACAGTGGCCCATGCTGGAAAACTCAAAGTCTGTCGTAAAATTAAACGCCTGCATGGTGGGAGCCGCGGTGGCGCAACAGGCTAAGACGCAGCAGACTTGCGGTTGCAGTTTGCTGCAGTTGCACACCGGGGACCGGGGTTCGATTCTCGGTCCTGCCAAAAGCCAAGTTTGGCCGGCTCACGTGGGGCAGCAATAATTGGCTCGCTGCTCCAGAGGGAGGGACTTGGCAGGGTTATTAGATCGCCGCACAATAAGCACCTCGGGCGCCTCGGAATCACGGCAACGGGCACGAGACGAGACGGCTTGAAGAAGGCGTGTCGCTCTCATTTGGGCCGCCGAGGGACGGGGTACGGGCGGTACATCTAATACGACTACCTCCAATTGAATCAGACGAGGTACAATTGGCTACCAAATTGGGAGAAAAAGGGAAAAATCTGAAAAAAAATACAAAAAAAACAAAAAAAAATGCCTGCATGGCAACACCAGTGATCTCACAGATGCTCTCCATTCTGTTCAGGAGGTGGCTGTGATTTACCATATCAAAAGCGGCACTAAGATCCAAGTGGAGCAGCATATTCATAATCCCAGAGTCAGCTGCCATGAGTAGATTGTTAGTGACTTTGACCAGGAAACTATGCTGTGCTCAGAAACCAGAGTGAAATGGTTCTAGCGTATCACTGGATGCAAGATGGCAGTGGGGCTGATTTGACTCAGCACGCTCAAACACATTAGACAGGAAAGGCATGTTGGAAATTGGTTGAGAATTATTTAGGTTTTCAGGAACAAGGTCAGCTTTTTTTTAGAGTGGGTATAACTGCATCAGTCTTTAATGCTACTGGTACAATGCCCAGATCAAAGAATGTGTTGACAATAGCAGACATAGCAGGAGGCACGACAGGAAGGCATAGTTTAATCAGTGCAGTTGGGATGGGATCCAGCTGACATGTAGTCAATCTCATTTTGACAATCAGTTCACTAATGGCCTGATGAGAGTTAGCAGAAAAAATAGAGAATGAGCTACTGGGTGGGGGAAGGGAATGTGGGGAATAAGAGATAGAGGAGGAAGCAGGCGGAAAGGTATTGTTAATATTGCTGAGTTCCTAGCAAAATAAACTAAGACATTTTTCAACACTTGTTGACCACTGAGAAATGAACTTTCAACCTTGGTCGTGAATCATACTCCCATAGCGTGCATTCTTTTTTTTTGCCCTAGTAAAAATACAGTATACAGTATGGTTTTAGGTAAACAAGATGGCTGCCAGCATCTTTCATGGCTCCCACGGCAGGGTTGTACCATGGGGCAGAGCACTTAAAATAAATGTATCTGTTTTTTGGGGGTTTATCAAGGGCTATGTAAAGTGTCAACCTGGTCTCAGTCTAATTCAATGACCGGTGACCGAATGATCTGACCACTGAAATCGGCCTGTTTCGAAGAATTAAAACAGTACGTTCTAATTTCCCCAACCAAAACTGAGGCACTCGAAAGCACACATACAAAATGGTTGTCTTTATGTTCAATAAATATTGCTAATGTTACATCTTAACCCTAACCCTAACCATAACCTCTTTTGCAACAATTATGTTGCTGTTTGCCCATGGATTATGTGTAAATACATCTATTTTATATCTATCATATTTCTCCTTGCAATTGCAGAATGTCATTGTGAGGTGGTGCTTATCCAGGATTTGTGCGAGATAATGTTGAAAGTGTAGCATTACTGTGGTCAAGACAAGGGCAGGGGGGAAGCAGAGAGTGAGGGAATAACAGAAATGTTAGCTGATAGACTGGTGGGGGTTATGCTTTTAAGATTTCCAAAGGAGATTTTACATTTAGCATTATTGGCAGGAAGAGGGATGGAGTCTGTAAAATGCACTTGTGATCAGATACTGCAGCTCCAGGATGGAGGTTATAAAATGCACTTGTGATCAGATACTGCAGCTCCAGGATGGAGGCTGTAAAATGCACTTGTGATCAGATACTGCAGCTCCAGGATGGAGGCTGTAAAATGCACTTGTGATCAGTACAGCAGCTCTAGGATGGAGGCTGTAAAATGCACTTGTGATCAGATACTGCAGCTCCAGGATGGAGGTTATAAAATGCACTTGTGATCAGTACAGCAGCTCTAGGATGGAGGCTATACAATGCACTTGTGATCAGATACTGTAGCTCCTGATCATTGCATTGCAGATTACTGATACAAATGCCAGGGGAGCTGACTAGATATAATATATGACCATGGTTGTGCATTAGAAAGTCAACATATTGGATTGGATTAGATCAAAGCACTGAAGTACTGACAGAAAATAAGCTGCAGATTTATAAATATATCTTTTTTGGATTTAGATATTTATTATCATCAAGGCAACAGCGAGGGAGTGTTGGGGGGGTTAGTTTATAGAGCAACAAGGCCAAAGTAAAGCTGACTTCTTCCAAAGAAAAATAAAAAATACAGTTTTTCTTTTAACTATAAATGACAATCAGTATTCGGAAGAGTACTAAAGATAATTTTAATTTCCGTTGGCACAGTTCAGTGATCCACACAGAAAATGTAGCAGCAAGCAAATAAATTAATAAATTAATAATATATTTGCACTTTATTTGCAGTGCATAGCAAAAACACTACAATAGGCTTAACTGTGCCGGGGAGATCCAGACACTATGAAAAGTCTAGCAGAGCCTAGAGCAATAGTGACCTCTCAGAAAAGCCAGCCACCAATGGTAATAACCCGCCATTTATTGCTGAACTGTGGCTGTTGAAAGGAATGATAGAGCGGCTTATTGCAAATCAAGAAAGCCGCAGCGAGACCAGAAGGCTGCCAGCGGCAACAGAGCTGCCGGCTGTTGATCTATTCCATCACTCTGACACTTCAACCAACCTTGCTCCTACAGAGCCGTCAGCAAGCGTTTGTGATGTTGGCCCTTTGGGTTTTATCAGCAGCCACTGCACGCAGTCCAGTATTCACTTTAACATCGTGATGCACTTCTCCCAAAAGCCAGTGACAGGCCCAGATGCACAGACCATGCTCCACTATGTCATAGTGTACTTCAGTTACTAAGCTCTCGATCTCAATATAAAATGATATATTGATCCATATAAATATTAATTGCCACTTTTTCAGTAGTAAATACTACTGAATTCGGGGCAATTACACACTTGTTGTTAACTAGCAGTGGGTGTGAAAAGACGTACAAAAGAGATAGTAGTTTCTGAATCTGAGGAAAGCAGCAAATGTTCAAAGTGCAGCAGCTAATAGTTAATGGTTGATAATGATTTCAAATGAGGTGTTGATAAGCCTCAGAACGGCACAATTGCATTGTTTTGGCGATGCAGCTCAAGTGCCTATCTACATTGTTAATCTCAAGAATAAACAGTGCAATTAAGCAAAGAAAAATCGTTTTGTAACTGTGGACAGCTTTATGCACTAATCCTGAGGAATTTCAGATGTTTAGAACATGGCAAATAGTCTGACCCCCATTGCTCACAAACCAGTGTTGCTGATTGTTCTGCATATGAAGTAATATGAGTGATGCTTTCAATATCACCATTACCAGACAACACTTTGTCTAGTAAAACTTTACTTGATTTAGAACAAGGCCAAGGGATATCATCTGGCCTACTTCTGCTGATTTATGATAAGATGTCAAAGTAACTTTTTCAGACTTTTCCCTTGTTGATTTAACTATGCATTTTTGTTTAATTAGCAGGTATTCCATATTGGGATTTTTAAAAATTGGCAATGCATCGAGTCATTTATGCGAATTGTGTCATGACCCAGGAGATCGAACCACAAGCCCATGATGCCAGGGATGAATTAACTGCCACATTCAGGGTAAGAATCACAGAGCTACGCAGTGTGAGTTCCTAGAACCATTTGCCCAAAGCACCTGAAGAATAAAACGATTTACATTATGACATAAGTGAACATTATAAAAACTTCTGTTTGTTTTGTCCTTTTTTCCCAACTTGTCAAAAATAACAGCATGTTGACAAATTCTTGCCACATAGCCATTTCAGGTGATTCAGTTAACCTGGAGGACCTGGAAGAGATTGCTTCATTTTGTTCACCTCAGTCAGTTGGTCCACTTCATGAGCAATCACAGTCATGAGTGGGTACTGTAACATAATGCTAAGGGGACCAAGCTTGCAACTCCAAGGTTATAGGTTTAATTCCCAATGGGGGGCAAGGCTGTTGTATCCTTGAGCAAGCTACTGAACCTGAATTGCTTCTGTAAAAGGCCACCTGTATAAATGGAATGAATGTAATAAGAATGTAAGGTGTGTTAAATATTACAACTTACAAAAGATTAGTAACTGCCCACATTGATTTACTGAATATAATACAAAAAGGTGTGCATTTGTTAAGCACACAAAAAATCTGGTTTATGCAGTGCTATTCTAGTGCCACAGTACATTACCACAGCATGAACTCATGTTTCTATCTGTTGCTTTGGCATTCTGAAGGTCCCATAAATTACCCCCTAATGATGTATTTGCATCTGGATCCACATGCACAGCAGGGCCAGTTTGACACTATACCTACTGCCAGCGCTAGCACACATTTTGATGTACCTAAGACTAGCTGACATTCACCCTGCGATGGCAGGAACTGACACCTTGATTTCTCTGGTCAAATATGTCACAAGATGTACGACTGGTGTAAATTGGCAACATTAAGCATTTTAAATTAGCATGATAACACTGAAGCCTGGGGGTGGTGTATAACTGAAAGATACCTTGGTAGTCCCTGTTTATGATGCAGTAAACATGGTAACAGCATGGCACCAGGTCTTATCACTGGAAACATTGACAGTAAACAACTGCTGTATTTGCTGAGAATCCCGCGCTTCTTTCATGATGGCTTACCTTTTCTCAGAGTGAGATAGGCACTTGTATTAACAAAGCATCCCCTGCACTACTAAAGTCAACCAAATCCTTGGGGTTGCTTGTGTGTCTGTGGCTGAGGATAGCATTCAGCTCCATCTGAAGAGGTGCTAGGCTATCACACCTTACTCTCAGTGTGTCTGTTAGTCAGCTTTACAGTTTTCATCTCAGCTGGAAGCCCTGGCTGTTCTGTTTCCTTTTCAGTCCCCATAATGAGTGAAAAATGTCTACATTTATGTTATGATGGGCTATGTTAATACGGTCACTTTCAGTTTCTATTTCATAGCTTCTATCTTGTGTAATGTTTCTGACAGCATGGGATACTCCGCTACTCCTGTTCACTATCTTGGGATCCATATACCTTCCTTTATTGCTATACAACCAAAGCTAGAGCAGCCTGTTTTCGTAAAGTACTACTACTCCCTCCTGATTCCCCCCCCCGTGTGCCTTCTGATATCCCCCTTGTCTAACCCTAACCCTTAATTTATAATAATAATAATAATTATGGATTTGATTTTAACCTTTGGAAGAATCTATGCACTTGTAAATCGCTTTGGATTAAAAGCGTCTGCCAAATTACTAAAAATGTTCTACTACTACTACTACTTCTACTACTAATAATAATAATAATAATAATAAAGGTGCCGCCAGAATACTCAATATCCTATGTAATTACTACTTTAAATGTCTTTACTCATTACCAGTTAGTAGCTTGATCATACGTTGAACGTATTAGCCAGTGAATTGTATAAAGCTGAACTTTGTGGGGCCTGCATAGCTGCTTGTGTGTGCTACTGCAGTATACCGTTGTGTAACAAAGCGCTTTGATTTAGAAGTGATAGCGATGTGGAAGTGGATCTCATGGTACATTAATTTGCCAATCAGAATGAAGCATGTATCAAAGCCTAGATACAAATATCTTATTTACACATCCAATCTAATCCATAACAAACGAAAAGGTGCTAATGTTGTATTCATGTCTAAAAGCAATGGTGAATTCTCAGAAAACTTGCATTCTTGCTTCATTCCTTTATTTCAGAATAAGAACGGTTAAAATGGGAAAAAAAAGAAAATAAATTCTACACGACAGAGAGCATAAAAGGCATGAAAAAGTGATGAAAATTATTTTAACGAGGCCATGCATAGATGTGCAGACAGAAAATGTATTATGTATTCACAAGCTTGATCCTACAGTTCCCATTATCTATCACACAACACACATATCGAGCTGATAACTAGCTGACTCTTTAGCGTAGCATATAAGCACTACGGTTATTGGTTTAGCCAAGAGAATATCTATATATAGATCATATCAATTTTCAAAGGAATAATTTTGTGAAATAAAGAAATAGAAGTCCCTCACTAACAACAACAACAACAACATTTATATTGGAAAAAACAAACACATACTAAGCAAGCAGAATAAATGTGAAATACTGTGCTGAGCCCTTTGCTGCTCCACTGCATCTAAACTAGCTGAAGATGATGAATGACAGTACATGGTAAAAGTGTAATTTGGTGAAGGATCATAGATAAACTAATACGCTGAGCTGCAGATGAGTCACCAGCACACCTCACCTTGTATTATGAGTAGAGACACCTGCTACCCTTGCTACCCTTACAAAGGCCGCAATCTTTCTCTCGCTCTCTCTCTCTCTCTTTCTCTCTCTCTCAGACGCATGCACACACACACACACACACACACACACACACACACACACACACACAATGGTACCCTTACAAAGGCTGCAATCTCTCTCTCTCTCTCTCTCTCTTTCTCTCTCAGATGCACACACACACACAGGGCTACCCTTACAAAGGCCGTAAGGCCATCTCTCTCTCTCTCACACACACACACATACACACACACAAGCATCCACGCACAGACACACACACACACACAGACACAGACACACACACACACAGACACACACACACACACACACTGTTCTGCTTACTCTGTTCTATTCTGTAATACTGCCTTTCATGTAATACTTGGCTTGTTCTCTTGACAAATGCATGCAGTTACGTTGCTAATCATTTTTCTCTCTCTGCTTATGAGAGCCATGGAAACAAATTAAGAAATAAGCAAACAAACAAATACATTAATAGATAAATAAAGTGAATGAGAGGTCTTATTATCCAGTGAATCAGTGTGCCTGTACAGACTGCCACCTCAGTCCAAGACTGGCCTGAATTCATTACTTTGATGGCTCATGGCTGGCAACAGAGAGTGAACTAAATTCAGTGACCTATTGGGTAAAATGGAAGTGTTTGTGAAACAACAAGGTTAATTATGGTGCAGTGTACTTAAAAGCAGCCACAACCCAAAAGAGATGCTAAATCCTATGAGAAACCTGCTCTTGTGAATCGGCTGGAACTGCACCACTGGGCAAGGTTATAGCACTGCTGCAAGAGCAAAGGATTCTGCAGTCCAATTTAATTCTACAAGAGAAAGAAACCATCAAATCTCTAATTGGGTAAAATCCTCTTTAGTTATTTCATTGCTCTATGTAATGTAGTTCAGGAATACTTCACCCTCTACTTCAGTAATAAAAAAGCAACCAAAAATTATTTTGCCGGTGTTTTTAAGTACTTCTCACTGGGGAAGATAAAAGCTTAGAGAAAAGTATAAGCAATTATCAGCTTAACCAGGCGCAATAAATCATCCAGGGACTACACATCCAAATAATTAGCTGGTGTTGTGGAAGCATGTTTCCTCTTCTGCATTTGTAGTAAGACAAAGCGGTAAAGATTGGAAGGCTGCCAAGCTCACTGTATCGTTAGCATGATTTCGCATTTTACAGGGAATGGAATTATATGGAATTTCACAGATATATTCATAAAATCCCAAAGCTGAACTTGGATTTTAACCACTGTTACAATGGCCTCCCTTTCATCCTGAAAATACTGTTGGCCTCAATTGCCAGTCAGTGATCTGGTACAATGGAATTTAGTGAGGAGGGTCAACATGGAATGAAACAGACAGGTTTTGCATTATCTTGGGATAATGGACTGATTTGTAATGCCACTGTCAGTGTGATTATGCTTGCTGCCTAGCAGATGGAAACAATGGCAGGTGAACAATTACCAACCCCATAAAAATGTTAAAGTCACATTTTAACTAGCACTTGGATAAATGTAAAGGTGAAAATGATTAAACAACATGAAAGTGAAAAGATAATTAAAATAAATGTAAGGGAATAAATACACTTTCAATGCCTGCATAGCATCATGGGCTGCCACTGTCCCACTTGAAAGGTTGATGATTCATACATTTCAGTTGCTGGGACTTATTTGAAGTCAGAAAGGCCACCTACAGTTATTCAGTTATTCCCAGACTCACTTCTATTATATTAGAAAGTTATTGGACCAATTAGTAATTAACATATGTTTTTGCTGCATCTTGTTACAAGCCTATCCATGTACCACAAAGAGCAGTATACAGTTACATTTGCAGTAAACAATAAATAAATTACCATCATACAGCTTTCCGCTTTTTAGATACTATACTGGATTTATATGGCAAATTCTATAAAAAGAACTCACCTTTGAAAGTAATGCTAAACGCTAAATCCTATGAGGAACCTGCTCTTGTTCTTACTGCTCTCTGTTCTTACAAAGAACAATGGTCTTCATTATAACCACCATGCATATTAAGAATCAAGTATATTAGCATATAGCATATTTTCTTTTTTTGGATATTTTGTCATCCAGATGTTGAATGCTTGAATATTAGCCATTGGCTCATTATAAATCTTTACTAATTGACACTGCCAGCCCATATTTCCCTACACTCCCATTTCACCAAATCCCTCAAGAGTGTACTTCTTTTTAGTGAGCTCCATAATGTTTGGGACAAAGACATTTTTTTAATTAACTTGATAATGTAAGTACTCCACAATTTCCGATTTTCTAAAGGGTCTTCAGATACATACATCAATATTTTACTAATAGTATGAGTGAGTTTAAGTGCCGCTGAGTTCAGTGATTACAGATTTGTATCTTCACTGGCACTGCTGGATTTCCATTTAAAATGATGATTTATCATACAGAGACTTTCGAGGTGAAATTAATACGCCCTTCATCTTGCAGAAGGACATAAAAACATTAAGCAGCCAGCCATCATGTGCGAATTAAGTCCTTTCTGCAGGGCAAAGAGGCAGACCCAATGAACCATTAGAAACTCATTATTACAGCAATAAATGATTGATCCTTGAAAAAAAATATCCATCTCGGTACACCTTAACAATTAACCCACAAGCAATTAAGCATTGCTGGCAGGGACCACTTGCAAATAAATTACAAAATTGCACACCTTGAAAGATCAGATGGGCATGAATGAAAATACTGTAGCATATGGACTCGATATAAAATAACTAATATCGCACAAGAAGTGTCCTGATGCCTTAAGCAGCATGGCTGATTGTGCCACAAACAGCTGAATGCTCAGTCTTAAAGGGACCCTTCTAAAAGAGTCCAAATGCAGAGAATGACAAAAAAAGAACATCACTTATTACATGCTATTTGGCTGATGTTTTTATCCACAAGTGACTTACAGTTGATTAGACTAAGCAGGAGACAACCCCCCCTGTAGAACCACCAACCTTGTGGGTCCCTATCATGTACCTTACTACAACAGGCTGCCCCACTCATTTGGTTCCCATTTCAAAGACATCAGTTCGAAAAAAGGCATTACTTTCATTACTTATTCTACTGCATGAGAATAGATAAATATAAGTCACTTACCATTATTCACACAATAATGTACAAAGGCTAAATTAATTCTGTGTGCTCTGTGTATTTCACAACTGTAGCAGTTCAGGTTATTGTTTCATACTGCAGTTTACCTTTGCAAACATGCTGTGCAAATAAACAGCAGCAGCTGAATAAATATTCATATGTAGCAATGCCTGCTGCTGTGACTCTGGCTCTGAGAATGCTCTGCTTCTTTGGCAGGTTTAGGATCTATCGAGCGTTGTATAAAAATATTCCACACAGCCAATCCTCTTATGGTAATTAACTGCATTTGGGACTGATGTCATTAACTGACCTTTATTGCAGAATGGTTTTCACACCTAGTATTTGTACCAAGAAGTGTTAGAGAGAAAATATACTGTAATAGTAAGAAATGCTCCCACACGCTGTCTCTTGCCAAATCGCACATTTTATCTGAATGCTAGTACAGTATCATTATTATTAGACTTACAAATTCAGTGTACTGTAGTATCTACTTGGCTGGGGATTTCATATAGCCATATTTGAAGGCATTTGATGAAATAGCCCAAGAACTGTGTCGCAAAGCATATTAAAACTGAGGTATTGGTGAGATGATGTCACAGTAATATTACTTCAATAATAAGAGAGGCTGGCTTCAATATATAAATCCCCTCTGGGATTCAGTGGCTGAGATATAGTGTGTGGCTGCACTGAGGCCTGTGGTCTGGGAGTGTCCACCATCCTACGTGACCTACGACATCTAGCCATATAAAAACATTTGTTCCTGCACTTGCATTCGAGATGAGTGTTGGGATAATTGATTCATTAAAATGAATCAGTACGTTAGAGTTAGTGCATCAAATTGAATCAAACTTTCGAGTTTTATTCGAGTTTCAAGCTATTTTCTCAGACGTCACTGTAAAACCAAGTTGGCAAACAAAGCCTAATATTTACTTTATATTGCTGCCTGGCTCAAGCAAAAGATAAATGCTCAACTTAGCTATAACAGCTTGGAGGAACTACAGCCTGCTGTGTCTTTAAAAAAAGATGTGTGTTCTTTTAACTGTAAAAATAGTGTTTGTATTTAGTACAATGCAAGGGGGTCTTTCCACCCACAGAAAACTCTCACAGGGCACAAATTCACCCTTAGTTCAATAACTATCTATATAGAAGGCAATGTCAAGCACACTTTACTACTATATCATATGTACATGTTTAGCTGCAAAACAACATTTGTTCTACAATGTCAGCCTTAAATATTAGGACTCTGGGAAAGTGGGCAGCTTTCTCTAGAACAGCAGTGGGGGCTAAAGTATCGAACATGAAATGCTATGTGGTGATAATAAACAATTCTAAACAACAACTTTGGAAATGTGCCATTGGAGTGTATATTCTCAAAAGCAGGATAAACTTTCTAAACAGCTTGTCTTCTTGAAGGCCAATTTGCAATACATTTCTCAGTATGTAAAATATATGGAATGTAGTGTAGATTTGTTGATGTAACAAGAACTCCCAGAGGAGTTTTGTATTTTTATCCATATATACTATTCTTATTTCTCTTTCTCTTGTTTTGCGAAAACTTTTGCAGTTCAGTCCCACGTCATTTAAACTAGTTTTTTTCATATCAACGTAAACGTGAAGTTTAAAGGCATACTATACAGAATTTATTTCCTTGCTTCGCTCCTGTGTTTACAAACGAAAAATGTTAAGCTCCATGCTCAACCTCGCCTCTCCGGTGCAGAGGACCGTGTACCTTGATGGCAATGAGCTGAGACACCACGGTTTTGTCACGAGAGTTTGGGAGACTACCAACACTGGGCTAACAAAACTCTGGGGGTTTAACTTGTCATCTTATGTATAAGTACTCTTTAACATTTACTCTAGACATTAAGACCATTATAGACCATGAAAGCAAATATATTAACATGTAGCCATGAACACAGCTGATGTGGTTGTTTGTGACATTGCACAACTCCGGTGTTACTTTTACTTTGACATCTTCTATTTAAAAACAATATTTTTACACAACTTAGGACTGAATATGATTGAACGGGTCACAGATATTCATAAAACAGATAGGACAAATGTTGCAATCTGATTGGTTCATAGTTGTGATAAAATAACTTTGTCTCTATTAGTTACTTTGCCTTCCAGCCGTGCCAATATCCATGATATATGCATGGCTAAATGGAATATTCACACATCTTTTAATATTACTCTGTAATCATTTGTAGATTACTTTGCAGATCTACTTTGAAAACAAAATTAACGTTATAATCATTTTGCTGCAAGAACCCTAACGTTACCAAAGTAAAACACAATGAGTGATTTTAAAATGTTCTTTGACCTTCTCGGGGATTTGGAAAGGAGTAGGAACGAAGAAAATAACTAACAACTAAGGCGATGTCCTTGGATCGAAATACCAGCAAGACCGCCAAACCCCGGCAAAGCAAATGATGACTCAGTCATAAAGCCGCTATGAGTTATTTTAATAACTGCACATTATCTGGCAAATTACTTGTGCGTCTCTGTTGTCAGGTGTAACATAAGCAAGCAAGCTCGCTAACATTAGTGCAGTGGGGATGCATTATTGCAAGTAGCTAACGTTAGTACCATTGCTTAACTAGTGCAGTGGGGATACTAACCTTAACCTTAAACTGTTGCTTGGCAACCAATAAACTACTGTTCAGCGGAAGAATACATTTACCATAAAACATAGTTCCATTAAAAATACATTAATTTAAAGTTTCTGAAATTTTGAAAGATAAATGTGGTAACCATTGTTTAAAAGCATTTTGCGTCGCGTCGTGCCTAACCACCCCGCTAGCTGCGCCAATATCCATGATATGCCACAGGTTCTCGTTCCATAATGCTTAAATATACTGCTATGCTTGTTTGCAGTTCTATTTCAAGTATCACTCTGCGGCGAATCACCATGCAACAAAATGTTGCCCAGGATTTGCTAGCAGGCACAAAGTGCTACACACTGCCTCCGCTTCCATGTGATTAATAAATTATCCAATGCGGGTCTTGATTTGCGAGATTTGTGTCCGTAAGCAGGCAGAAATGCGAGAGCTAAGGTTCCCAACAACTTATGGACCAGAGAAAGCAGATCAGCCCTTCTACAAATAATAAAATGAACAGACCTACGCAAGGTAGCTTGTAAGCTATCTAGCTAGCAAATTTTGCAGAACAACGTTTACTAACGTTGCATAGCAATCGTCTGGCACTATCTGCAAGCAGCAGGATCTATTTTCTTGTAAATGTATCTTGTAATGACATTTTTAGCCCGATCCGCTGTGGATCGGGCTGAACAATGCCCCTTAGCTGTGATGATATTTGTATACCACTGCCTGTCAAGAGTTACTGCTCAAGTATACCATGGTTACCATGGCACCTTCATTTTCTGAAAGTCAGTTGGTTTTGCTGTTATGGAAACCTTACAATCATACAATCCATTTAATCATAATGCAGTGCATTCTATCACTTTGGATGAGTATGGTCGTGTTCCTCCAAAGATAATTACACTACTCAAAATGGCTTCGTTAGAGTATAAGGTAAGCTTGTTCTAGATTCAAGCCAGCACTCTAACATGCTTCAAGAATGACATATCCTGGCTGTTTACCTTCAAGGCTTAAGGCCTTTGGGGTTGGATGATACTAATTCTATTCTGCTGTGAAGATGAGCAGGATGCCCTCAATGGGTAATTAAAAGTGAACTATTAGCCTTTGGGTTTTCAGATTGGTGTCATAATTATGCATCTCCTTCCCATGCATGAAAAGCAGAAGATGTATGTGATTTGGGCAAACGGTTTGACAAATTATGTGATGTTGAAATTATTATGGTTTCGGTATGGTCCATGTATGCTGATGTCTTTTCATCATGATGTTATGTTCTGAGAAAGCACATTTGTACAATAGTGTCACAAAGTGGCAAATCACTTTTTCTTGAGAGACACACTGCATTTTTGGGTGTATTTCAAATAGTAACCTAAATTTGAAGAATTTTCTATAATTTTCACCATGATTGCTATCATTTCATTTAATGTTCATGTTATGACATACTATAGTGCTCCTGTGGGCATTGAGTTTTAAGCCTGCAATACATGTGTTAAAAACAACTATTATTTGTTCAAAGATTATTTGTTCTCTTATTTCAGTGTGGTTTTTTATACCACCATTTCCGGGGGGAATCGATCACCAGGGGCACACAAATAACAATACTGTACAATTCAAATGTAAAAAAAAATGTAACAATAATGGCTTGACTTCCATAGCCCGGGGATGGTTTTGGCCCTCAAATTTAGTTGGTTTATCACGGTTTCTAAAAGCAGATTTGCTAAATGTTTGTGTCAATTTTTTTATTGTGAAATGAGGTTTTGGTATTTTGGGCAATTATAAACTGCCCGGCACAACATTTGTTTGTTAATTAATTCAATCAGTTTGGTTTTCTTTAATTGTGAATTACAAGAAAGATATATCACTTACAAGTGTGGAATTCTCTGGTTGGTTTTAACTGCCCCAAGTGTGCTACAATATGTGACTTAACGAAAACAATGTAATCTCTTATTTCTCTCTATATATTTTTAAGGTACAGTGACAATGCAGTTTCACACCATTGAGTGTGCACTGCAGTTCCTAATTACATTATGCCAAACCTAATGGTTTAGGGAATTTTCCATCATTTCAGGGGCAGAGGTATACAGGGTTAAACTACTGTCTCGAACATAAACTTACTGAGTTAAATTCTTTATTCGAACAGATGTAGAGAAATGTAGACGTGTCAACGCTTTACAATTTATGCGCTGAATGGTCTAAAGCTGCATTTACTATTTACCCTGACTGTGATTTACTGCTCATTGCTGGGAATAAACCTATAATGTAGTTTCCTTCTTCAGACAACATTGACTATCATTGCACATGACAACATTAGTGTCAGGCTTGTTATTATGACAAATGACACATTTCAAGGAGGTCACACTCTGAATTGAATCTTGACCTTGTGAATAAAAATAGACAACATATTAGTCGGCAAAGTCATGCCCCGCCAAGGTAATGCTTTCCTGAATAAGCCATAGTCAATATATCTGGGAACTTTTCATGGCTGCCCTAAGAATTTTTCTGTCTAATAGACAACATCATGACTAGACAACTCATTACAAAGTAAAGGCAGGATCAGACATCTGTCTATGGCAATGAGAATTCCCAGTGCCCATGGCTTGAATAGATTCTTTCCAATGTGAAGACCCCAAAATAATTGCTTTTGTGCAATTATCGAAATGCCTTATTACAGAGGCCGATCCCATCTGAAGTAAGCATGTTGAGCTCTTCTTCAAATGGGCATTATATCCATCACTTTGCATTAGAAGCAACTATTTAATACATTATCATTTTTACAATGTACATAGTTTAGCCTACACTATTCTGTTTTTCACATTATGAGGTACTGCACTGTTATAAAAATCGACTGTACCGTTGCTATCAGTTGACAAATTAAATTAAATTAATCAGTCACCAGGAGCTGTCATCCTCAATACACGTCACTGCTTACAGTTAATGCTGTGGATAACACACAGTAAACAAGCTCCATTTCTAATATTGCCAAGTATGAACATTGAGATGTAATGGTGCTGTTCACGGGAAGAGAAGAACGGCAATAACTGGGTGTATGTGTGCAGATGTAAGAGTATGGGTGAAGCATGCTAAATGAGACACTGCTGCTGAATCATTTAAGCTGCTCTGAGTTCAATTGACCACCATGGCATATTGATGTCTGTATCCATCTAATAATGCTCTCATCTGCTCCTTCGGGAAACAGTCAAGCAAAGGCGAGATAACAGGAATGCTAAGCTCTGATTCTGCTGAAATAGGGCTCAGGGAGCACTGCTACCAGGCAACAGATCGAGGAATTACAGAGGCGATGCATGCACATATCGTACAGTACCTGCAGGCAGAGAGCACTATGTTTATGGGTAGCATAGTACTCAGGCCAGATTGTTTCACTTGAGTTTTCAACCATTTGTAACTTGTCTTCACCTCCAATATGACAAAGCTCATACTTGTTTCTGTGGACCGATCCCTAAGCACCTGCAGCTTTCCCCAAGTTCTTTCAACTTCCTGACTGGCCAGCTGTGGACAGAACTTCAATGTGAAATTATGCTTTCTGCTGCCAAGGAATGTAGGCACAGCAGTGTCTTGCATATAGAAAGGCTAATTGTTAACATTAAGTATGCTGCCTAGCTGAATATTTTGCTCTTCAAATAGAAAGATTAATGCACATCACCTTTTTAGCAAAATAAGAGGTAAGCCCTTATGTTTTCATTGAATATGCAAAGATATACTAGCTCCGTTAATATCTAAACAATTAAAGGATTGCTTTTTGAACAATAAATAACTCCATGGGTGAGATGTTTTGTTTTTGACAGGAAATTATTCCTTATTTATCTGCTTATTTTAGCACAAAAAATAAGAAAAGAGGGATATTAATAAACACTGGTCAATGATAAGCTGTTAATGAACATTGTGGGGAAGAAATGTAACATGATACATGATGTAGTAAAAAAAAAAAAATTACAATGAACAGTGTGCTACATTAATTCAGCGTAATTAAACAGGATCCCAAAATAAGAGTTTCCACTCCGAAGTGTTTCTGCCAAATTATTTGTTTTGGTATGGACCAGTGCAACAGGATGAACTATGAAGTCTAATTAATTTTCTACCAACAAGCTAATTGGTTGGCAGTGCACTTCATTTGTTTTATTTAATGATTGTCCCTATGTCATGGGTAAGAAACATGGCTTACGTTGATTAACAGGCACAACCGTAGACAGATAGGCAGATGCATCTAACTGAGAAAACAAACTATCTGTGCCAATATTTATCAGTGCTTGTGCAGGCCTACCACTGTTACATCTGTATAGCTTGCAAATGTTTATTTTGCTCATATGTAAATTATATGTATTTTAGGTGCTTTGCTTATATACTGCGAATACACGAATAGTACAATTTCCATTTTGTGTAGGCAGTGGGTTTACCTTGTGTCTTCACCAGTAGGGGGCAGTAAGTGCTAGTGCATAAAGCATCAATCCTGAAATAATGCTGGAAAAAAGTTAAATATATATGTGCACATAATACATAATGTGACACTTGTTTGAAAATGTGTGACATTCTTCTCTAAGTGATACTTGCTGCTGCTTCCTCTGAGCTCGAATAGAACAGTGATGTGTGTTGTGTGCTGCGTGCTGCTAGCTGATGCATCCTGCTGAAACTGTACATACAAATAAAACCCCTGACTAACATAGAGAAAAGCAGCGATAAGACACACTCTTGAAATACACTATTGTAATTAACGCATGATGTGAAACTCCTGTAAAACATCCACATTTCACATTGCCAGCTTTCCACTGAAATTTAAATAGTATGAGATATATTTTATTCTGGAATGCACTGGTGTCACAAACAAATGTTGTGCCGGGCAGTTTATAAAAGCACATATACAAAAACAATGACGTGTTACCCAAGCACCACAATCTTTAGAAAGAAGTCTCTAATGGACAGTGCATTACAGATAATACATATCGAATGCAGAAATAAGTCCCTTTGAACTAAACAGCACATCTCCACTGAAACGAGAGATCCCATCTGCAAACTCTGAAGTGTTCCATTTCTTCTCTGTCATTTCCATTAGTCATTAGTATGCAGGATTACATGAACAGACATGCCATGTGCCACCAACTGTTTTAATGGACACTTTCTCACAGTCTGTCTTTTGGTGTGACATCCTCTGACAAATTTTTATTTATTTATTATTTTTTTTATTTTGTTCATGGTGAATCACCTCAAATCACTGGCGTATTTAATCAAATGAGCAGTTTATTAGTTTTGGTAAGTGCTAGTGGCCATGATTTTAGCCTAGATAAAGGATCACGCCCCACCTGTGATCCAAGCTAAACCCATGGAGTGTGAAGTCTAGAATCTCCCACGGGGAGTGTGGGGAAGGGAAAGCAGGACCCGCACCTCTCAAAGATGTGGTCATTATCCGCTCCTGTACCTGCCTTAAGGCATATGATATTCAGCTGTACACAAAGGTGCATGAGGGATTACGCATGTAAATAATGTAAACTCTTAGAAAATTAATTTCCTTTAAAATATGTTTTTCAGAGTGAATTAATGCCATCTGAAATGAATATTTCTTCAGCATGATACTCTTGAAAAGATGCTGCCATATGCCTTACATAATCCAAATGACACTATTAAAGAATTCTTTACCCTTTTTCATTCTATGATGGGTCTTTATTTTTAGTACTTCAGAGAACTGGTGCCAGCAGAAAGCCTTTTTTTTCTCCTCTCACTTCGGGCAGTATCTCTCTCTCTCTCTCTCTCTCTCTCTCTCTCTCTCTCTCTCTCGCACACGCACACACACTATGTACTCACATGAAGAAAATGGGCAAACCATGACACTCGAGTCGGGATGATAATCCGTACAATCCTGCCCTGATCAAGACAGATAGCCTTTCAGATAGAAGAGCATATGTACCATCTTAACTGGCTGTGGACGAAATAACTGATCAAATCACTGGAAGAAAATCAACACGGACAGTGAGAGATGAAACTCATATCTCGGATATAATTCTGAAAATCTGTCTTTCGATGATGTGCAGCAGATTCACATAGCAAAAAGACCTTCAGGGATCTTCCAAACGCCATCAGAAATAAATTGGTCAGATTGCTTTGAGGGTCCATACAGAGAGGCAGCCTTAACCCAGTCTCTTTTGGTTTGGCACACTAATGTGAGTGATTTAATTGGTACTGAATAGTAGCCGACTGCAGCTAGACTAAGACAGAGGTCTCATTATCTGCAGCACAATCTCAGCCAAATGCTGATTAAAAACAGTTAAAACTCTGGTAAACAGTAAACTGATATAGCCTGGAATAACGCGGCATTGATATTAACGACTTGAGGTGCAACATGATGGGTATTACACAAACTTAAGTTTGTCTTGTTGTTGTTTGTTCTCCATGTTCTACCATTGCTAAAGTTTGTTTGTTTGTGAATGGAAGCTGGAGGGAAATTGTTTCCTTGATGATTTGCCAAAGACCTGATCTTTATTTTGGTCTAGGGTGGTCTGGAACTTTAGAAAATCTATTTTTCCACCCCCTCTTCAGGCCAGATACATTCTGTTTCTTCCCCAAAAGGCGATATTGGATTCCTTGGATTTTCATGTTGTCTTGAATCAACTACGAATATCAAAAGATGAACACACACTCACACACACGCACACACACACACACACACACACACTGTCAATATGTGATGCGTCACTCCGCACGATCAATTTGAATATTCAACCTGGAGGATCAAGAATTAAAAAGCAGTATTGCAGAGCAGCGATAAAATCTGTGGCAAATACCATCTGATAAAATGCTATGGCCATTTTAATCTGCACTTAAACTGATCTTGGCAGTTTGGTCTGACAGCCAAATTTACAACATTAAAATGTGATGCATGAATTTGACAGAAGTAGATAATGGAACATGCTGTTTGCCGGTGTCACCAGTTTTACTGTAACAGACATCTCCCTGCTGGCCATTAAAGCCCTGTTAAATTACAATTGAAGTGTCAATAGCATTTGGCAAATTAATGCATTAGGTATCATCTTTAATTTGTGCCTTGACACTGAAAGGTTCCTGTTAAACTGTCTGATGACCAAAGAAGGGCTGGACCAATCCAAAACATGGCAGAGTTGTTGTTGTAGCCATTTATAATAAGAAGATGAGACCAAAATTAAATGGTTTGGCTATACACCACATCAACATTTTCGGCTGCAAAATGGAATGTGCAGTGAGTCATTCATGTTTTAGAGATGTTTTGCTGCCACTGGTTTTCTGCCCTATTTAAGATCAATGGATCAATGGCATTATGAATTCAGCAAAGTACCTGCCTCTGCCAGGAAGCTGAGACTTGGTCATAGGTAGATTGTACAGCAGGAAAATTACCCCAAACATTCATCAAAATCCACACAGAAAAGGTTAAGTAAAAACTGCCATCTCAGTCTCCAGACTTATGTATATAGGAAAAGAATCATGGCTGTCATATTTGCCTGGGGTGTTTGCACAAAGTATTAAACCAGGGGTGCCAATAATTGTGGAACCTCTTTTTCAGGGAAATATATTTTTATTTGAAAAATGTAATTCCATGACTCAATAAGAAAGCACAATACACATGTTGGCATTTATTTAGTGCCTTTATCCAAAGCGCTGTACGATGCTTCTCATTCACCCATTCATATACACACTCACATGCCAACAGTGATTGGCTGCCATGCAGTGCACCAACCAGCTCGTCAGGAGCATTTGGGGTAAGGTGTCTTGCTCAGGAACACTCCCAGGGTGGGATAAAAGCAGCAACTCTCCAACTGCCAGAACACTGCTCATGAATGAATGGTGTGTATGCCCTGCATTGGATTGGTGGCCATTTTCTTTTTTTCTCATTTCTCATACAAATTTGGGAGCTTGTTGTTCCCCTTGCAATCTGTCAACTGTATCATCGCTTCTACATTACAGCCCACAAAGTTTGGCTACATCAGGGAATAATTAGCAGAGAAACAGATACTCTCTCAACAATGATGCATTATTCTCTCATTTGCGCACATCGTTAATCTTTAGTAATGTGGTAGCATTCATCGGGCTGACTAAGATGCAAAACTGTCAAAGTTGCTGACAAAGTTACAAACTTGGGTGACGGAGGACAATCATCCCAATGTACTTAGGAAAGCACACAATCTTAGTCACTGCCATGGGCTTTCACACGACTGCCAGATGGGGTGAGTGGCGAAATCCGGTTTGCCGACAAGCAACCCTGCTTTGTGGACTGTTTACCCAGATTGGGAATGATAGTTATTTGATAAAAATGGCTTAATTTCATTCATTCATTCATTCATTCATTATCCTAACCCACTTATCCTGAACAGGGTCGCAGGGGGGCTGGAGCCTATCCCGGCATACATTGGGCGAAAGGCAGGAATTCACCCTGGACAGGTCACCAGTCCATCACAGGGCACACACACCATTCACTCACACACACATACACACACTCATACCCACACTCATACCCACAGGCAATTTAGACTCTCCAATCAGCCTAACCTGCATGTCTTTGGACCGTGGGAGGAAACCGGAGTACCCCGAAGAAACCCACACAAACACGGGGAGAACATGCAAACTCCGCACAGAGAGGCCCCGGCCGACGGGGATTTGAACCCAGGACCTCCTTGCTGTGAGGCGGCAGTGCAACCCACTGCACCATCTGAGCCGCCGGCTTAATTTCTAATTCCCGCAAATCATGTTCTGTATTTCACATTTTTTGGATGGTAGGAACATTATTTGCAGTGGCATATATTCCATTTTCAATAGTAATAGAGAAATAATGCATATGCTTCTTCTCCACATAAACATTAATTGAGGCATGCCTCTGATCATACTCCATGATACACACTGCTAATCTGCTTTTCATTGGTTCAAAACTCTGTTACATGGAATAGTGTGCAAAAGCAAGGTCAGCAGAATAAAGCCTCGCTTTATCAATTTGCCAAGACTATGTACATTTATTTCTGAGAAAGTACATTTCTGGGCAATGTAAATAAATCTGCGTTTTTTTGAATGGCATCTGAAAATCATTCAAATCGTGTTTCAGCTGCTTTTTACAGCATGCATATTATGGAAAACATCCATTGCAGTTGATTTTTTTTCAGAGCTTTTCCAAGACTAATGCAAAGGTAATTGCACTATGAAGAATGTAAACCTGGATCGTCAAAGAACCACTCATCTTCTCAAATTTTAAGTTTAATGCTAAACAGAAAAATAAAGAGAAAAATAATTCATGACAAACGATGTGCTGCAAAGATCACCATTTACATAGACTGATACAGTGGGGACAGTTACAGATGTGTCACATGTATGTATGGGCAATAAAATACTCAAGAGGGGATTTGTAGATGTACACTCACCAAGCACGTTATTAGCTATTTATTAGACTTTTTTCTTAAATGTCTACTGCTGTAGCCTATCCACTTACAGTTATGATGTGTTGTGTGTTCAGAGATGCTCTTCTGCATACCAAGGTGGTAATGTGTGGTTATTTGCATTACTGTCACCTTCCTGTCAGCTTTGACCAGTCTGGCCATTCTCCTCTGACATCTCTCATTAACCAGGCATTTCTGTGTGCAGAACTGCTCCTCACTGGATTTGGACCATTCTTTGCAGACTCGAGAGACAAGTGTGCATGAAAATCCCAGGAGATACTCTGAGATACTCAAACCACCCTGTCTGCCACCAACAATCATTCCACAGTCAAAGTCACTTAGATCACCATTTCCCCCATTTTGATGGTTGATGTAAACATTACCTGAAGCTCCTGACCCGTATCTACATGATTGTATACGTTGAACTGCTGCCACACAATTGGCTGATTAGATAATCACATTAATAAGTAGGTGTAATAAAGTAAAAATGTTCCTATTAAAGTACTTGGTGAGTGTATGGTTCACATATGTGCACCACATACAGATTGTGCACAATATATTCCTATACCATAAGTTATACCAGATACCATAAGTTATTTTTAGGAAGCATTAATACAGTGTCAGAAGGCAATGATATGAACATTACAAGGAAGGAGATGCAGATAATTACAGTATAATTTGCATGCATGACTTGAGTTTGAGCAGACTAGTTAAGTCAGAGTAATTAATAGACAGTGTTCTTGTGCCACTGGAGACTTTTTTATTGGGATATTTATTGTAAAGAGAAGAGAGCTCACAAAGAGAGCACATTATTTCCACAAGCCCCTTCTCCATCTGTGTGCTGTTCTTCTGCATGCCATTCCCTTCATTCAGTCTCCTAGCAACCCCTCGCCAGTTACAGCCCTGAGACATAGGCTACGATAGCGAGTGGGACTGTGGGAGTGCACAGGGAGTGGATGGCATGGGTGAATACAGTAACTGCTGATATTCGGTTTTGAGGAACTAACTCAAGGCACGCACATCTGGAGTATATTTCTGCATGTACAGTACCTACGCTGAGTCATAGTCAATCAACCTGTGCATGAATATAGCTTGGGTAGTCCAGGTAGCAAAGAGGTTCGTCGGGAACAAAGATAAGCAATGCCATTTGTATCAATGATATTTTATAAAAAATTGATGAAAGTAACAAAATGCAAATTTAAAAAGTTTGCTGATGTGACCATTTGGGGAACAACATCTACATTCCTTTTATTTAGAGCAACTTCTACACATTGCCCTGCTGGGAAAGCTTAAAACTTTCACTTAAGCACAATTCCTCACACATCATTACACTATACTATCACCTTAGTTTTATGTCCCTGGAATGTCTTTAGAAACAAAATAAGGAGAGGTACATGCTTAGCAATTTGGACATTCTGGGAACTGGGAAACATATCTGTGTAATAGAGGCTTCATTTCAAAACATAAAACCAGATTGACTGTTGAAAAAAAGAAGTTGCAGTCTCCCTAGGCGGTCTAATTTATTTTAGTCGAGATTTATATTATCACAAGTAAGGTTTTGCTTTAAGCATTGAGGTTTAATCTCTAATTATTGCCTTCCTGTTATCCAGGCTTAGTAATGATGTCTCATTATTCTCTAAGTGTATTGCACTTGTGAAAGTGTTAATTGTTCCATCATTACAAAAGCTAATCTATTGGGGCTCAGGAGATTGCTTGCATTTGGATGAGTGCTGTCAATAAAAATCAGCGTATTCTACCAGTGGCTGCCCTTATAAAAAAAAAGTCAAAAGTGAAATTTGCCTTTTCACATGTAAAGTCGCCATTAGTGAACATTTTCACATACATTTTAGACATGAATGTAGTTTTTTCACAAGGGTGCTACTACTACTACTACAGCATAATGACATATCCTGAAAACTGAAATCTCTAGGAAATTGCAGCACTCCATGACAGCATTTGGGTGACTGTGTTTGCAGTAGTTGCTTTGTCATTAGCCAGCTCTGCCCAGGGCTCCACAACAACTGGACGAACACTGTTGGCACCAAAACGACAAGCCTTGACTCTAACTCTCCAACCACAGCTGACAAAAAATGAACATCTAGTCCACCATATGAAAATGAGCAAGTCAGTCAGAACTGTATATCAGAATGGACAACAAGCTTAATAAAGGACAATATATAATCTTTATAATACATCTCATCTAAACAGATTTTTTCAGTGCTAAAACCTCTGATTATAGTCAGTGCCAGTGGTAAGAATCGGTAGTTGAACCGGTAAATTTCTGAATAATTCTGTTTTTTTTAAATGAACCATGAATATAAATACACTGGTATATAAGCCAATTGTTTGTCAAAATGGATTTGTTGTAAATCGTAAACTGTCTTAAAAACAGCAATCTTCTCTCTAATGATCCACAGTTTGGCATATGTGTAATGTCCCATCCTGACAATATGCCGATATTCCTGTCACTTGCTAGAATTTAGCTTTTGTCCTGTCAGGCTGCTGACCGCCCCAGTGCATTGGCGAGTGAGGGCAGACTGTAATGAGAACAACACATACTGAGTTTACTGTGTCCTGAGCCAGAACTGCTCAAAAGTTTGACAATATCCCTTTCTTTCAGCATTTACCCTATATTTAAAATACATTTTAGTCTTCAAACTTTACATGGGCTTGGGGAGCCTGAGCTACATTGAGAGAATATTTGACAGTGTAACCTGTGTAAAAAACAGGCTACCTATTGTACATTTCATTTATATTCGTCTGTTCTTTTATTCAGAGGCATTCATGGCCTGAAATCCACACTTGACCCCTTGCGTATTAACCCATGAACCCTTGCCATTGAAATACTCAACATTTGATGTCAAAAGACAGGGAATCAAAACCATTCAGGTATAACAGAACAGCTGTCTGGGAATGACTTCAATGTTTGCCCTCTTCTCATATCCTCAGTACTTTTCCTCATGTCAATGCTTTTCACTCTTTCAACTGCCTGCTATAGTACAAACATTCAAATAATCTTGTAGCTTACTGTATATTATTCATTATTTTCCAGATAAATTTGTATTAACTTGTATAGCTTTTTTTCAACATTCAACTTGTGAAATAGTTTAAAATTGGAGGGTGTTGAGAGTGACAAAAGCTTGCCAGGATCAGCAGTTCATGTCCAGTGGGATTTCCCCCAGAATTACCATCTTCACCTCTGCATTTACTGCATGTAGTCATTTGCACTAATGTGTCGCTTAATTGCTCATTCATTAAAACCGTCTCTGTTCCAATTAGGATTACCTCAAAAATAAGAACTGGATGGCAATATAGGTGTGTAGGGACTACAACTTCCGCATTCCCACAGGAAAATTCTGCGACGTCCACCACGAATGACGTCTAACTTGGTTGAGCCAATCCCGTAATGGCGGGAGCAATAAACGGTCCCGTATAAGAGCAAGACACGTTCTTGGGATCTCTCTTCTACTTTTTCTGCCTCTTCTGCTTGTTCTCTTCGACGCACCCCTTTTGGCCAGTCGCTTCAGCTCATCTGCTCCGAGACTCGGACAGAGGCTGAATGCTGCACAGCGCACTACCAGGCCTACGGACACACCCAGTTACCTCGCGGTAACTACGTGGCCTATAGTGAGTGGAAATTGTTGTACGCGGAACGCTACATCAGTTTACCCCAATAAAGCCCAACAACGAAACAGCAACGAACTTTTACACCTGGAAAAGGACCAGCGGATCAGACGACAACGCGCTCGGACACCATTCACAGCACCATCGCCGCTTCTACAAGGACAGCATGTCTTTTGGATCCAGCAATGCGTATGGACTCAGTAAGAAAACAAACATTCAGGCATAGCCAGTGTTTAGTTTAGTCTTAACTGTTTTTGTGAATCTGTGTTTCAATATTTACCATCCAACCATTGTAATGTGTTTGGTTAGCTACATATATATGTACGTGAATTGATTCGCCGTCTTTTGCGCATATATAGAGTAAAACTACGCAAGTAGTCCCTTCTCACAGTTAACTCTAACTCATTACCACACCCAGAACTCTAGCCACACACACGCACACACACATACCAAACTAAATTTCCTTACTAACTTCCCGTTAATTTATCTGTTATGTGTTTGTATGTTTGTTTAATAAATATATTTTATTAAACCCCGGTGTCCGTTTTGGAATCGCATAGACATGAGAGCCGAGTTAAAGCAGTCTTTCGAAGAACTTCCAACCTTCAGGTTTTTCAGGTATGTTTAATCATTAGTATTGGTTATTTTAATTATTAATTAAAATACTAAATTTGTGGTTAGATATTCCTGATAATAGTAATTTTATGAGACTGATTACTTTTTGCAGTTATACTGCTACACAACGTTTAACTGGCGCCCCGGTTTCGTAGAGAGTAAAATCCCTGCGTTATTTGGCGGCCCGTGCGAGGACCCTACATAATTTGGAGTCCCGTGCGAGGACCCCTACATATTTTGGCGCCCCATGTGAGGAAGACTAGCTTTGGCTCAAATTTCATGTCTTGTGACTTCATAACGAATTCCCCTTCCTAATTTGGAGCTCTGCGTGAGAAAGACGAGCTTTGGCTCATGTCACGTGACTCCAGAACGAATTCTCGGCATTCTTTCTCAGCTAAATTGCCACCAGTGCAATTTTTTGAAAATACCGCTAGATGTCACCCTTGTACCATTTTTGAAAGCCTGCATGAGCCGCTTTCTCAATATACTGCCCCCTCGTGTAACATTGTGGCATTACATTCGTAATCTTACACGGTAGTTTGTTGATTGGCATTTACCTTCCGGTATAATACGTATTATCAATAATAGTATTATTAGCCGCACTGTATTATTAATTATAATTACTTTGTCAAAGTAATTTTAATAATTAATTGAATTTTACATTTAAATCCAAATTTAATTGTAATTTCAACCAATCACATTCTGGTATTTAGGATTAATGTGATCAGCATCACAGTTCCTATTTTACGGTCTGAATATCCGCCATATGTTCGGTCATTTTGCTGTTGTTGCATTGCAGCACCGCTAGTGCAACTCGAGTCCCTGTGTGATGCTATAGCTACCTTGTACTATAGTTAGAGAATATTCAAAGAGCGTTTTAAATTCTTTATCCTTCATCACAACTTGTATGTTGGATTGTGATTTTGGTGAACAATTCATTGCCAACTTTTAGGAGCTCAAGGCCCTTGTGAAATAGTTAACTTCAAGAGTACCCTCTTAAGTTACTGATTCAGCTTTTAGCTTTATTTGGCGTGAGATATGGAACCCATATCTATTGATGAGTACCTTTCCTTTTTAGCCCAAGGTTTAGCACCTGGCTACGTAGCTTTCCTGAATCAGATGAACCTCACTGATTGTAGGAAAGAAATGTTCTCCTTAATCAACGAGAAAGGTCACTCCCCCACCCAGTCAAAAGACCCAATTCTAAGTTGTCTGGTCTTGAATTTTGCCAGACAGATTAGTCTTGCTCTTCAGAGCAACAAAAACTTAGAATCAGAGATGTCATACCTCAAAGGACAACACACCAGTGTTTTACTTGAGCTTCAAACTGTTGGCAAGAAAGCAGTACAATACTTGCGTGATCTGCATTCAGCCGAATCAGATCTTTGTTTCTACAGAGAGGAATTATTTCAGTTGAAGAGTGGATGCCACAAGCTGCCACATCCACTCTCTTCTGTAAGCCTGCTTTCTCAGGCTTGCCCAACTCCAGCTTCTCCTGCTTCCTCCTTACACCACAAGGCAGGGGAAGGGGGGTCACAAATTGATTCGGGTTTGTCAGATCCCGGTTCCACAGCTTGCTCTGATGGAGACTCGTCAGTCTCCTCAGATTCCAGTGCTGTTGACCACCCATGCAATGGTTTGCCCACCTCTTCCCTGGAGAGGGAAAGGGGGGACTCCATCCCAACGGTGGTCCATCTCCGCAAGGGAGAAACAGTCAGGCAAGTACAGGACTGCACCTTCCATGCCCACCCCTCTCGTGAGGAGGTCAGGGCACCCTCCCGGGGACACGGTAGAGGAGATCTAACGTTATTAATTGGGCACACAAAAAGCAACGCTAATCCCGCTAGCTTTCCCTTTATAACTGAGAGGATAGGTGACAGCTCTGTACAGTACACTGACAGCGACAATTCATCTTCTGCCAACCATTGTGAGAATGACAGTTTTGTAGCTCCACCCTCTAAACCAAACCGAGGACGTCGAGCATCGCATGAAACGCATTCACATTCAAATGTGATTTCAGGCTCTCCTTCTCCAAACAGGCAGACTAGTGCAACTTCACATGGTCTTCGCTTTGAGGAGCTAGAGGCCATGGCGAAGTATGTCCACACATTTGACCCCAAGGACTCTGAATTTAACATTCAGAGTTACTTGAGAGAAGTTGACTACTGTCTCTCGGATCTGCCCAGGGCAACCGATCGAGAAAAGGTACGACTTGTATGGAAAACCTCTACCAGAGAGATCCATACATTTATGGAACAACTTCCACCACAGGTTCGTTCCAGCTATCCCAAGGTTTGTGAAGCGTTGGTAGCTGAGTACCTGCCACGGTTTGATCAGGCCACAGCCATGATCAAATCTGTGGAGGTTAAACATAGCCGTACAGAACGACCAAAAGACTTTTACCAACGACTTAAAGATGCTTTTTTCCAGGGCAGAAACGGACCAGGCTTAGATGAAGATCAAGCCTTTAAATCCCTTTTTGTGCACAACCTGCACCCCTGTGTCCGAACTCATGTTTCACTGTTTTCAAGGGGCCAACACTCAGCCCTTGAATTAAGAAATGAAGCCCAAATGGTCTGGGACACTTTAAGGATTGTGCCCAGGAACGAGGTATTGGAAACAGCTAAGCACGTTGTTCCAACCAAGCCCGCCGGCACTTCCCAAGTGGCCCCATTAAAGTCTAATGGCTCAAAACAACGGCATGTGAGTAAGTTCCCGGTTAAGAGCCACCGTGGTCGCTTCTCACACTCTGATTCCAGCCGGAATTGGAGAGAAGACCGACCCGGTAGGCCCAAGCCTCAGAGTCACCAGCATGACTCTGATAGGGAAGATACCTTGTCTGAAGAGAGCTTCTTCAGTTCCTCTGAGGACAACTAAAGCCTCTAACCTTTGTTCAGTAGTGTGTATGCCTTGAGTAACCACTCCAAAGAGCTATCTGGTGTTGTTCAACCTCCATCAAAAGACTGAATAAGACTGATCTATAGCCGTGGTCTCCTCACAGGCAGACTCCCAGCTGAAGCTTTGACCACTTTCTTTTGCACACCTTTCCTACCAAAGCGGGGTGGCAAAATAAACAGGTAGTTTATAGCAGCCACTTAGATTTGCATGTAGCAGCAGCAAACGCAGATCGTAAGTAGGTACTGTAGAGTTAAATCCGACACCTGCTATAACTCATAAACGTTCATTGCTTCTTTCTATACCTACTGAACCATCGTAAAGTATTGCATGTAGAAACTACAGTGTAATCTTTACAAGTATATTGCCACACCCCAGTGTGCCTTACTCCACCTCTTCCCCAAGCAAGACAAGACCACTTGTGAGCTTACCACATCATTTAGAAATGAGACCACCTCTCCATTTCCTTCCTGATGACACAGCCATAAGGTTAAGCTTGGATACAGAAAGCTGCCCTAATTTGAAAATGTCCCCACATATTTCAGATGACAACCCTCGTCAGCAACCTGACTGTAGGGACTAGAACAATTGGTCAGTCTGAACAAGACTTCCAAAAAGGCTACAGCCTCTCCATCCTAGACCCCTACATCATCTGAACATTTTCATGGCTGGGTTATTCCTGTTGGTGCTCCACCTTCTGGACACCATCCAATAGCTAACAAAACACCTGAACTAACAAAACGACTAACCCTTTCACCAAGGTTTCTTTTGTTTTGTGACAATGTATTCACTGTTCGACCTTAGTGTTTCACATTGTTTGTATCATGTGTCTTAGACCAGTTAGTTAATTGTTGATAAATGCCTGGATGTTTGTCAGTCAATTGTGAACTGTGTTACCGACCCAATGTACTTCACCTGTGGACTGTGAACTGACTTGTATGCTCTCAAGGAACACTGGCTTCAGCCGCATCCTGAGACCACAGGGGGGATGTAGGGACTACAACTTCCGCATTCCCACAGGAAAATTCTGCGACGTCCACCACGAATGACGTCTAACTTGGTTCAGCCAATCCCGTAATGGCGGGAGCAATAAACGGTCCCGTATAAGAGCAAGACACGTTCTTGGGATCTCTCTTCTACTTTTTCTGCCTCTTCTGCTTGTTCTCTTCGACGCACCCCTTTTGGCCAGTCGCTTCAGCTCATCTGCTCCGAGACTCGGACAGAGGCTGAATGCTGCACAGCGCACTACCAGGCCTACGGACACACCCAGTTACCTCGCGGTAACTACGTGGCCTATAGTGAGTGGAAATTGTTGTACGCGGAACGCTACATCAGTTTACCCCAATAAAGCCCAACAACGAAACAGCAACGAACTTTTACACCTGGAAAAGGACCAGCGGATCAGACGACAACGCGCTCGGACACCATTCACAGCACCATCGCCGCTTCTACAAGGACAGCATGTCTTTTGGATCCAGCAATGCGTATGGACTCAGTAAGAAAACAAACATTCAGGCATAGCCAGTGTTTAGTTTAGTCTTAACTGTTTTTGTGAATCTGTGTTTCAATATTTACCATCCAACCATTGTAATGTGTTTGGTTAGCTACATATATATGTACGTGAATTGATTCGCCGTCTTTTGCGCATATATAGAGTAAAACTACGCAAGTAGTCCCTTCTCACAGCTAACTCTAACTCATTACCACACCCAGAACTCTAGCCACACACACGCACACACACATACCAAACTAAATTTCCTTACTAACTTCCCGTTAGTTTATCTGTTATGTGTTTGTATGTTTGTTTAATAAATATATTTTATTAAACCCCGGTGTCCGTTTTGGAATCGCATAGACATGAGAGCCGAGTTAAAGCAGTCTTTCGAAGAACTTCCAACCTTCAGGTTTTTCAGGTATGTTTAATCATTAGTATTGGTTATTTTAATTATTAATTAAAATACTAAATTTGTGGTTAGATATTCCTGATAATAGTAATTTTATGAGACTGATTACTTTTTGCAGTTATACTGCTACACAACGTTTAACTGGCGCCCCGGTTTCGTAGAGAGTAAAATCCCTGCGTTATTTGGCGGCCCGTGCGAGGACCCTACATAATTTGGAGTCCCGTGCGAGGACCCCTACAGGTGATTTGTAGAAACTCTTCCTGGGAGACATTCAGCTCCTCTTCAAGCTGCACCTCTCCCCGTCCCTCCCTACCTCCCTGTAAACCTTAATTGTTGTCTGTACCTGTGATATTTACTTGTGTATTAAGATGATACCTTTGCTAGTTTTGTTTGGCTAGGTAAGCAGTTTATTCATACATGTGTGTGTTGCGGTATTATGATTAAGGCGGCACGGATGATGCAGTGGGTAGCACTGGCGCCTCACAGCAAGGAGGTCCTGGGTTCGAATGCTGGTCGGCCGGGGCCTCTCTGTGCGGAGTTTGCATGTTCTCCCCGTGTTTGCATGGGTTTCCTCTGGATACTCTGGCTGATTGGAGAGTCTAAATTGCGTGTGAGTGAATGGTGTGTGTGCCCTGTGATGGACTGTCCAGGGTGTATTCCTGCCTTTTGCCCAATGTATGCTGGGATAGGCTCCAGCCCCCCTGCGACCCTGTTCAGATTAAGATAAGGTTAAGATAATGGATGGATGGATGGATGGGTGTTCCGATTTTTTAAAAATAATTTAAAAATCAGATGGTCCTTATCTTTTTTGTACAGGTAGCAGTTGAAATTCTTTGAAGTCTTTCAGCGCACTTATCCCTGGTTATGGGTATGCACTTTGCATTCTGTTGTACGTCGCTCTGGATAAGAGCGTCTGCCGAATGCCATTAATGTAATGTAATGTAATGTAATGTAACATCCCATTCTACCAACCAGTCTAAGTGCATGATTCTGTTGGAATGGCATTTTACCACAAACATATATTTATTTTTTTATAGCTATATTGCGTTTCTCCTTTTTCTCCATCCCTACAGGCGTTCAACCTCAGTAAACTTTACGAAGTGAAAATTTTTTTGTTTTCTGTGTCCAACAAGATCTGAAGTATGTGAAACACTGTACAATGCTCATGTTTTACTTTTACTGTATATCAAAGGTAATATTGAAAACTTGTAAAAATGTGCTGTACTTGCACATAATATGGGGCTATTTTAACATGAAGGACTTTCCCTGGGGTAAAATAACCCTCCTCCAATATACTGCTGCTGCTGCTACTACTACTACTACTACTACTACTACTACTACTCCTGCTAATAATAATAATAATACTAATAATAATAATAATAATAATAATAATAATAATATTACACCAACTTTGCGGGTGAAAAAGTTTCAGGCATGATATTTTTTCCCCCCTTTAATTCTTGGGAGTCGTAGAAATATTGATGCTCATTTCAGTGTGTGGAGAAGCAGGGTGGAGAAAGTGTGTCTCCCTGTGAGCAAAGAAATGGTGACACAGTGCCAGGTTTTGATATTCTCCAACTGGCATACAGTAGGCAACCCTGGTCCTGGCGTGCCAGTGACATTTCTGTTCCATCTAAGCTTGATCACGAGTTTCATGCATGATTAAAAATCTGAGCCTGCATATTCTGAATGGTGAAGCAGTGAATGCCTCCAGCACACGGTCACCTGCATTCATTAAACCTGATTAATTAAAACTAATTAAAAGGAATCCAATTCTGTTGTTACATATAGGATTGATTGGAGCAAAACCCGGGACCATCTCTTGCACTCGAGGACCAGGGTTACCTATGTTAGGGGAACAGTTAGGTGAGCATCGTCTGATGAAACAGATCCAGTAAAAAACAACAGTTGTTATTCTTCAGTTTAACTTTTGTATTTATTTGCAAAGAAATGACAGAGAGTGAGAAAGCTTACCGGCTTTCTGATTTGCATCAGACACAGTAAGACTCTTATACACACTTTTCCAGAAGGGGGGGCTTTACCAAAACCAAAAAACATGAAGCTGGCCACGAACATTTATCAGTATTTTGTCTTCTGAATACCCCTTGTTGACCTTGCTGTAAGACCAGAATGTGCTAGCTGAGAAGCCGAGACATTAAGGTCAAAGGCTGTCTGTCTGCTGGAGAGAGACAGAGAAAGACTCATAGTAAGCACTTAATTCAGAAAGTGGTCCGATAGTAATAAGGATTATCACTAAAAGGTTATTTGTAATCATGTGATTGTCTTTATGTTAACACACATTGTCAATTAAGAATCAATTAAGAAAATTACCCTTACACCTACTTCTGGTCTACAAAACCCCATTAGGTTATAATGATCATAAGGTTACACACGCAAAGTTTTGAGGTGCTATGGCTCTCTAACTTTTTATCAGGTTACAGCTAAACTGCTGAAGCAACCGCACTTCAGGTTATTCATAAACGTTACATTCTAGTTTGCATACTGCACTTCTCTGCAGCCAGTGTAGCTAGTTATGATGCAGGAAAGCAGTGGCAGAAATTTGTCTATGGCAAGGCCTCCAAAGATGTGTGTCATTATAGCTAGCTTAACATTATACATTTTTCATTTATACTGCACTTTCATCTAACAACATTACACAGCAATTTAATCTCAGTCATAAATGCCAAACGTAATTCAGCAACCGTCCAGACTCAGATAGATGTAGCATCTGGCCATACAATGCTGTTAACAGCTGGCGGAAGTCTGTGCTTAAAAAAACAAAACCAAAAAAACAAGAAGAAACAAACAAACAATGAAACACCCTCACTTACTTGACTGCATAATGTTCTATTGTGCTATACGGGGTGTTGGCCTGTTCTTTCAGCAATAAGGCTCTTTCAGCTTCGGGCTTTGAAGTAGGCAAGAGCTTGTCGGCCATGTTAGGCAGCGTGGTCCTCATTTTTAGTTCAATGCAGACTTCTACAACTAATGGCAGAGTATATGTACCATAATGTGTTGATGTCCTCCAAAAATTCTAAAATGGCTTCATGTTTTCTTGTGGTCATCTGAGATGTCACCTGTAGATTTTATAAAGAAAATATGTTTAACCTGTATCTCACTGCTGGATTTTGGTCTCTCCTTGGCAAAATGCAGGCATCGTATTAATTTAGAACAGTGATTCAGCTTGACCGGGATTACCTGTCAAATGGTGAACAATTATGTGAAAATAACCACCACCAAGCATCTAATCAGAATCAAGTGTTCACCAAGACTGTGGTATAATGTAAATGATCTGGTATTTTTCCATTGACCAAGCAATCTGCTTAATATACAGTCCAGCCATCAGCCGGTTTCCCTAGAACTTTCTCAAAGTGACTTTACTCCTCCCTTTCTCTCCAACACCTATCACCTTTGCTCTAACTGTTATTGATAGCCCTGCTGTAATTTTGCTTCAGACAGCACACTCGCCTCTGACCTTGCTGTTAGTAATATACATACTGTATAGTAATATACTTGTCTCTATGTTGAGGAAAAACACGTATTACTAATGCAAAAGCCTTTATCTTTATTTTAAGTGGAAGCACCTATTATGATAATAATATGTTTTTGCACACTAATGACCACATATTGTATCTTCATTAAATAGTAGCTGTATTTATGCACATGCATAGTGACTTTGTGCATATGCTTAGAACTTATATAGTTTTTTTTCAAAATTAAGGATCACATGAAGTTGTAGGTATCTTCATATTTTGCTGGCTCATTTGAGTTAGAGAGTCACATCCTCAATGGAGAATTACACCTATAACTATAAAGGTTGACACTTTCCTATAATGGATCACGTTTCCTTTAGCCAGGCAATTAAATGAATTTGTTCATCAGCAAAAAAAGTAAGGCGAAGAGAGCAAACATGCTGTATTCAGATAAATTGTATGAGCCATGGACACTGCTGCAGATCCAAGGCTGAACTATCAACCCCTATGTTGTCTTTTGACAACTCTGAAGCAACAACTACTAAATAAATCATTGAGACAATTCTGGTGAGATGCTATAGGAGTCATAAAAGAAAACTACTTTCTGGGAGCGGCTTTTCACCAAGCAGTTATTTCATGTGAACTGACTTTCCTCAAAATAAATAAGTCAGTACAAATAAATAAACAAACAAACAAACAAACAAACAAACAAATAAATAAATAAATAAATAAATAAATAATAAAATACTAAATAATAAATCGATTCTTATTTTACCACTTATATACCCCCCCCCCCCCCCACTTTTGAATGTCTTGTTGAAATGTTTGATCATATACAGCCATGCTCATGCAGTAATCATCACCAGTGATGCTGGAGTGTAGACAAGCATGCATGCTCTTCTCCAAATCCGTGTAATGTCACCAGCTGTTATTTTCACAGCTCACACCACAAGCCAAGTTTACATGGGCATAAGTTGGAGGCTGACACGTCCTACGACAGCGTTAGTGAGAACCTTCGGCAATAGACTGAAGGTGCTCGATCCAGCGGCTTGCTGAATCCTCCCTAACCCTTGGTTGTTGCTTCCACCAATTATACAATCACCCAGTGGGACTACCATCCACAGGCAGCTCTCGTACAGTCCAGATCCGGCGCTAGAACAGCACCATAACAGGACAATTCACAGTTCACCAGTCCATAACAGTCCAATCTTTATACTTCAGTCTCAGAATAACTCTGGGGAGAGTCACTCAGCGGTTTCGTACCACAGTAACTCTAGCGGTGCTTATGCCACAGTCGGCATAGCTGCATAAATTAGCCGTTGTTAGGAATATCAGTTCTGTCCACAGATGTTATTTATAAGTGTACTTTAATCCAAGGAGAAGTTTCCGTTCTGTATTTCGAGATGCAGTAATAAGTATGTACAGCAAAAGCTTCGTTTTTTTTCACTTATGGATGAGACCAGGATGACAGATGGAAAATTGAGATCACATTAAACATGATCTTCATTGAGAATTGTTCAGCCATGAAGCTGAAAAAGTGCATATAAACTGTATGACAAATCCTTTGCAGTTTTGTAGATTTGATTACAAACACTTACACTTACAGTCCTGAGATGATAACATTTCCTGTATACCGCCTAATGCTTGTAAACCAGAACATTGTTAATTATAATTGGTAAGTGATTTCAGACCCATTTTGGCACTATTGAGGTATCAGTGCATTATGTTCAAGAGCATTTGGCTTAAACTAAGCTCTTCAAGCTTCTTTATGCGATAGCTCGTAAGTAGCTATCAGAGCAGGGACACACCATATTGCCATTTTCAAAAGTAACTTATCAAAGAACAGCAAGCTGTCAGCTGTATGATTTTATAGACTATAGTGTCAATGGGAAAGCAGATTGCACATTATGGTTTGTGATAAATATACCATAAGAACCTTTGTATGAGAAGCTTGGAAGACCATAAACAGAATAATTTAGTTTCACATGCTTTGAGATGGCTTTGATATTGCTTGCATTTTCAGCTATTGCCAAAAGCGTTATGTGCCGAGCATTGGATACAGTTGGGATGGGCTCAGCCTTAATGCGGCGGATCATTTGTGACTTTAGTTTCCAATCCAAACTTTGTTCATCAGGAGGAAGTAATGCCTACAATGAGTATTTTCCATTTTCATTACAAGCCAACATAATGGACAGTTTATTCAATCCCAGTAATATTGGGATTAAAATTTTGGATTGTGGGAAACGGATTGAAAAACAGTGCCAAACAGCCCTGGCACAGAAGGCAAGGAGAAGGGCACAGTTCTCCAAAATTTGAAACATTTTGGCCGTATTGCAGGCCATACATAAAACAGTTAAAAAAACAATCAAAAAGCACATAAAAACTAAAGGGAAGATTCTATAGACTGAAATAACACATAATTAAACAGTGACCAGCTTAAGTTCTCTTCCTCAGGATACCAATGACAGCCGAAAGAAAAGCTAAAGGCACAGATAGATTCTAAAAAAAGGAGTGTTCGATTTTTCAAAATTTCAACCAATAGATTATGACCTCAGGGAGTCAATATGAGTTTCTATAACTTCTCAGATGACAGCAGCAAGTAAACAAAATTTGTAAAAAAAGCTATGTAGTGGAAGGAAGGCCCTCACTAACAATAACAACTTTCATAGAAAAACAAACACATACTAATTGGACAGAATAAATGTGAAATACTGCGCTGAGCCCTTTGCTGCTTCACTGCATCTAAACTAGCTGAAGATGATGAATGGCAGTACATGGTAAAAGTGTAATTTGGTGAAGGATCATAGATAAACTAATATTCTGAGCTGCAGATGAGTCACCAGCAGACCTGGCCTTGTATTACAAGTGCAGACACCTGCTACATTTGAAAAGGTTCACGTTCTCATCACTTTCATCTTTCTTTGCACCTTTCTGTTAGAGTACTACATGCTCATGCATTCTGCTTCAAATCTCTTTCAGGTCTCATTGTGACAAAGCTCACATGTGAAGGATAACGTCTTATTTTTTCCAGGTGGTCTCCTTGACTCTTTGACATACTGTAAGACCATATAATAACTTTATAGTAAAGGTTAACATATCACCATAGAGTTGTAAATGGTTGGCATTTCTTTAGCGCCTAAGTGCAGCACAATTGATGCTTCTCATTCACCTAGTCACACACACACTCACACACCAATAATGATTGGCTGCCATGCAAGGCACCAACCAGCTCGTCAGGAGCATTTGGAGGTTAGGTGTCTTGCTCAGGGACACTTTGACACACCCAGGGCGGGATCAAACTGGCAACCCTCCGACTGCTCTTACCCCTAACATCGACTTGTCAACTGTTAACAGTCATCCTAAGTCAATTGAATCCTTGTGACATTTGCAACTTATTATTTATCAATCCATAGCAAAATTCATGAAGGTCATCTCATCCCACACCTTAAACACATGATTAGCATTGGTCAGATGGATTGTCTGTACAAATCAGAAAAACATTTATAAAAACTATTGGGGTATTCAGTCGTATAGGCCATAGTGCCACATACATACTGCCAAATACCTCAGCTATACTCATACAAGCATTCTGACACACTTGTTGGAGCTTTCATTGTAATGGTTTACACCCACAACATCCTGTAAATTACCCTCATGTTAATAGCCCCCTGGGAACAGCATGGGCAGGCTATAGTAATTCTCCCTATCACAACATCATCTACATGGATGTTTTGGGCAGGTTATTTCTTAAAGTGAAAAGAAAGTAAAATATGCTAAATGGAATAATTCAAAATAGTCAAACCATACCCATATTAACCAGAAAAGGTAAACCAGAAGTGCATGTATGAATATGAGCAAAATGTTGGGAAAAAAAGTAATGCAACTGAAGGGGAAGGTGACTAATGCATGACCAGAGCAATTGTCAAATTATGAATGCATTTCAATGTACAGTGGTCTACAGAAACCATTTGGACTCATGTATGGGTAAAAGCTAGAAATATATACAAATACATTAAATTAGTTTTTTGACATAGCTAAAGGTAAAAGGGGGCGACATGGCTCAGGCAGTAAGAGCAGTCGTCTGGCAGTCGGAGGGTTGCTGGTTTGATCCCCCGCCCAGGCTGTGTCGAAGTGTCCCTGAGCAAGACACCTAACCCCCAAATGCTCCTGACGAGCTGGTTGGGGCGTTGCATGGCAGCCAATCGCCATTGGTGTGTGAGTGGGTGTATGAATGGGTGAATGGAGAAGCATCAATTGTACTGCGCCTTGGATAAAGGTGCTATATAAATGCCTGCCATTTACCATTTACCATTTAAAAGCTCACAAAGTTTTCTGGAGTTTAAAAAAATATTTGAACTGTACCAGTAGACTGTAAATGCATGCTGACCGCCAAGGAGTAAACAGTGATTGTAAAAACACATGAATTGCAAATGCAGTGCAAATTCTACCTCGACAATGGACATATACTAATCCCACATCAATGCAATGGATCTGAGAATCCAATGACCCCAGCCCATTGATACGCTGTGAGTGTGTATGCATGCCACAGGGTGATTATGAGTGATTATGTTCAGCGTATGAACAAACATTGAACTCATCATGACTGGAGCAAGGTGAGGATGTGACCAAGAACACAATGACTGTTTGCTGTTATTTGAATGAAGTGGCGTACAAATGCTTCAAGTAGTTCTGCAGACTGAGGATCAGTTCACAATGACTTTAAATATCACTGGCATGGAAAATGACCAGTTTATCCTCATATAATCTCAATCAATCAATCAATCAATCAATCAATCAATCAATTTGTATTTGTATAGTGCTTTTAACAAAGGGGCTTTGTCACAAAGCAGCTTTACAGAGAACCGGCCCCCAAGAGTACGCCTAGGGCAAGGAAAAACACCCGGGCTGGTAACAGGAAGAAAAAGCAGAACCTGACTCAGAGGGGGAACCCGTCTGCCACTGGTTATACACCGGGTTGTGATAAAAAATGGTATTACATGTATACAGATTCATTGTAGTATCTCCATATTTCTATTTCGTGCTATATTATTTACCTCCTAATTTAACTTCGAGTTACAGTATAATGTTATTTATTGACTATTGCTATTGGTTATGATTAAGACTACTTCTGCTTTGTTTGTTTCTAAAACAGGTATGTATTCAAGTTGCCCTGGATAAGAACTTCTGATAAATGTCTCAATGTAATATGTGTTGCTTTTGGGATGTTATTGTTGTTCTGTACATATCAGTCAAATCTATCAGACTTTCATTTTTTATTACAGTGTCAAATATTTGTGAGGGATTTTAGAAAGATGTAATTGTGCTTTCATAAAGATATGGAACTGTCAGAAACTGTCGCTGCAATTTGAATGACAGACAACCTTGACATACAGTACAGTGCTTCTTTGGGCTAGATTGTAATAATTGAGCATCTCACAGATGGGACTGAACATTGTAATCTGTCGAATTTGGATGATGGACAGCCTAGCCCCAGAGAATTCCCAAATAATGAAATTCTGGACGTTAGACTGTAGTAACTGAACATCTCGCAAACAATGGAACTAAAATTGCAATTCCATCCAAAACTGTAGTGTAGGATGCACCCTTCTTCAAGCACACAGCAGTGCGGAAGAAAGCAGAGATGCAGCAGCATACCTTTACTATGTTGAGGCATAGCGTCATGGGGAGTTACCTGGGCTGGCGGTGGAATAAAAAAACTCAAACAACAGGTGTAGTGTAGTGTAGAATGGCCTGTGGCTATTTTATTTTATTTTGCTTTCAAAGAGACTGAACCAAAAAAAGAAGCTGAAGGAAAATATAAAATGCTGATAAGTTTCCCGCTATATAAAAAAAAAAACAAAAACAAGATTGAGGGTAAGACTCCAGTAGAATGTTCTCTTTGGACGCCCCCCAAAAGGCAACCTTGCCAAGCTCAATGAACAACACCTGGCCAGGTGCACTGGCCACAGGTGTGCATGCCTGCACGTGTGCCCACAGCTGTCAGGGGTCATACAGATCTCCCATGCTTCGAGAGGTAACCGGGACAGCTGACAGGCACTAGAAAACTTCCAATCCTCCCAGTGTAGCATTACATTGCAGGGGTGTGTTAGTGTACCTTGAAGGGGAAATGCTTCCCTGCTTGCAGGGAAAAATGTCCATAATAAGAGTAAACATTGAAGGGCTATATGAAGCATTTGGAAGTGGATCAAATCATGAGGATCAAATCATGAGGATCAAATCCCCCCCACACACACACAATTTGTATGCCAACAATAAAGACAAAAAAGAGAAATAATAAATTTAAAAAACGCTGAAAGAAAGAAAGACGGAAAGAAAAAACTTCTCTCATTACTGTAATGACATTAAAGGACACCAGAGCAGCAGTCCATGCAGAAGTCATTGCCCTCCTTCTCCAAAGCCATACAGCAAGGCACTGAAGCACAGAAGGCTAACTTCTGCCAAGCCTGATATAAAGGCAGTGCAATTAGCATTGTTTTGCTGTGAATACTACTGCCGCTCACACATTCTCTCCAAGGACATTTCACAGCTCGTGACAACCGCCAGTTCTCTTTGTGCAACCGAGTGCCCTTCCACTAAACTTTGGCAGGACTGTCAGCAAAGGGTTTCAAAATGTCCTCGCTAATCTTCCCCCAAAAAAAACCTAAAAACAAATAAAATAAAATAAATAACTGTGGTGCATGGCATAGAATAACACCTGTGAAGATAAACAGTGTTGTGGGGAGGGCGCACAGAACGTGAAGCACACAGTCGTATCTACAGTTTAAATAGGAAAAAGCATTACAAATGCATTACAGGAGCTGTCCACCAAGTGTATTTTCAATCAAATCCCAAGTAACCTGGACCTGTCAATATCCAATGTCAGTCCAATGAATCTGCTGGATGATTTCAGAACAAACTGCATCTGCTTTACTCTCATGGCCTTGTGCTGGTGCAATTTTCCCCCACTCACGAAACAGACTATAAACCTGACATTGTCTTCATGGGAAACTACACTACTAGCACAATCTTGCAGTGGACCCATTTTCTTCTCACTTGCTTCCTGAAGCTGTCCTACTGGTGTCTTTTACCGCCATTGATTATGTCACCAATTGTTTTTCCGCCTTCACTTCAATGGCAAAGACTAATGTTTGATCATTTCAGGAGTTGACATAAGTAGTCTGCAAGAACCCATGCATGGCAAAAAGAGTCAAATGTGCAGCATTCTTTAGTCATGAAGAAAATCATACCTAAAAACAGATACAATAAAACAGTCTCCCAATTTTATCTATTTGCTGTGCATGTGCACACCGCTTGCGTACAACTGATGTCAACCTGTGTGCACCATCATTCTTTCAGGTCTGTACCGCTGTCATATAGAATGTACTGTAGTTAACTGATGAAGCGTATGAAATCTGTGATCTGAAAACAACAGAAATAAAAAGTCTCAGTACCTAAGTGTAAGTCATACAGTTACTATGTGCTAAAAACATTGACCTTTCATAACCTGCCCCAGCACACACTTTGCTTCAAATTGAAAAGTTAAGATGTACCCGAGCTTGCACTTTCACTGGCCTGTTGTTAACACATGCTCGACTCTCTGCATGCTCACCTTTATAGAACACCACGATTTCACATGTTAGTAACCTCCAAAAAATCCAAAATAAAACTCATGTATGAACTCAGTTCATGCCTCTCCATTGACTCTTGGTTCACAATAGATCACAAAACTCTTCATACACTCCAGTGATCAACAGGGAAGGCTCCCCTTAAATGTTTAGCTAAATATAAATATCTCTGGAACTTCTTTTGCAGATGAACATTCTCTCATTCATTCATTGGTGGCACAAACTGCCTATAAGCCAGAAAGACAAAGTCACTATAAGTCACAATGGATAAATGCATTATCTCTAATGAACTTGACTTTATGTCTTTTTTTATTTAGAATATTTTGTCAGTTGGCACTTGGGAAGTGTGTGTGTGAATTAAAAAATGGCAAAAGCTCAAATTATCACATTTTCATTGTGTAAAAGGTTCTGAGACTACCAAACTAACATCAAAATGCTGCACACTGATTGCAAAGAGAAAAGGAATAATATTACTTGTAGAATTTGCTTGTAAACAATCAGCAATACAGAAGCACAGCCTGATTGTTCAGTCATCAATCAGACCTTTGTCACAAATCCCTATAGCTGTTTTCGAAACCGCATACTAGTATACTAGTACTAAATTTCAGGCTGATTTTCATTTAAATGTAGTATGAATAGTTCGCTAAGTATGCGGTTTTGAACATGCCTATATCTTCTCTTTAATTCTAACCCTGTTCCACTATGAACATTTGATGAAGGCAGGCATATTTTATCTCGAAAATTGCAGTTGTGTCTCAGTTCCGCTACATGTGCCATGAATTTATGAACTGCTCTGGACTGCCTGTGGAAGGATACAGTAAAAAGTCTCTGCAGCATGGGAGAGCAGTTTGCATGGTTGCATAGTTTTCATATTGAAGGGTTTCAGATCTTTAGACAAAATGTAATATTAGCCAAAGGGAACCTAAGGAAACACAAAACACATTTTTTATTGTATCATTGATTTAATTAAATTAGTTATCCAACATCAATGTCACACTTGCGAAAAAGTAATTGCCCCCTTAAATTTAATAACCAGTATCATTACCTTTAGCTGCAATAATTGCAAACAAACGCTTCCTGTAAGTTGACATCAGTCTTTCACATTGCTGCAGAGGAATTTTAAGCCACTCTTCTGCTTTAATAAAGGATGGCTTTTGGAAGGTTTTTCAGCATGATCTGCGCTTTTCAGGTTCCACCTCTATTGGATTTAAGTCCAGACTTTGACTTGACCACACTTTAACTTTAACTTTGATTCTTTTCAGTCAATTAGATGTGCATTTGTTTTTGTGTTTTGAATTATGCTTCAGCTTTTGCTCATGGACGTGCAATACTACAGAGCAGAATTCATAGTTCCATAATTTTCATAGTTCAATAATGACAAGTTGTTCAGGTCCCAAGGCAACATCACCATGTTTGACTTTTGGTATGATGCTCCTACTGTGAAAAGCTGCATTTGCTTTACGCTAGACATAATGGGACCTGTATTGTTTAAAAAGTACTTTTTACTCATGTGTCATCCATTGATAACTTTTTCATAAAAAAATAGTCATTTAAAAAAAAATTGTTTTGTGTTTACTCAGGTTCCCTTTTTCTAATATTATAGTTTGTCTAAAGAACTGAAACCATCCTGTGTGAAAAATAAAAAATAATACAGGAAATCAGGAAGGGGGCAAAGTATTTTTCATGGCACTGTACATGCAGTATATACTGGCCCTTAATTCCAGGAAAAATAACCTCAGGTATGTCCTGCGTGTGGTGATCAATCAATCTCTGATTTCCCTGGGCTTCACAGAGGTGGAAATGAGTTAATTATTGAGTAGGAAAATGTCATGCAACCATGGGTTTATAGCTCATTTTCTCCCTCTCTTTCCAAGGACCTTTGGCCTTTCTGTGGTCTAGAGTAATTTCACCTTTGTAATCAATCACTTCTTATTAAATGCTTCAGTGATTGAAGCTTTTGTCTGGTATTTCACCCAACAAAGGCACAAGTGTATGTTGAACAGATGGCCTAATCAAATAACTCCTCACACCTGTCTTCAGCTTAAGTAAACATCTTGCTTCAGTTAACCTCATTTTATAAAATCTTCATAACAGCACAGCAAAAAGAACTACATAAAATGGATTAAAATGGATTTTCACCCTGCTCTGGCTGTGAACTTGTCTGGATGACATTTTCAATATTACCTGGCTTGCATTTTCCTCTGTTTCTTTGTGATCAAGGGTTCCCTCAACACCGAACCAAGCAAAGCAATTTATTGGTTTCTGATGTAATTGCTCAGTCAGATGACCATTTAATGTATCTCAATATACGCTTCATATCTGAAAAAAATTCGAATTACTTTTAACTTTTAACTGTCAGCCTTCATTCATTTGACCTTAAATATGAATTAAATTGGATCTCTAAGATTGCATTTTCCATCAATACTTTTCACATTTTAATGTGTTCTCTTTTACAGTGATGACCTGGGGATTTAGAGTGGGAAGGCAATACAAAGGATTGTGTCAGATTTATAGAGTGACTCGAGATCTAGAGCAAAATCAGTTGATGGAAAATGGGCCAGGACACCAGGGTTGCATTACTTTCAGAAAGTACCATGGGATCTTTAATGAGAACAGTGAGTCAGTACCTTGGTTTAATGTCTCATCCCAAAAGACAGCACCAGTGCCCTCCTACTGAGTACCCCTTTTGGCCAATCCAAACCCAAGCCAG
Organism: Conger conger; assembly: GCF_963514075.1. Classification (NCBI taxonomy): domain Eukaryota; kingdom Metazoa; phylum Chordata; class Actinopteri; order Anguilliformes; family Congridae; genus Conger; species Conger conger. The sequence goes on from NC_083760.1 coordinate 13,511,910, forward strand.
GTCTTCAATACAAAACATTGCCAAGCCCAACCCTGCTTAACTTCAGCAGCTTGCCATGAGAAGGATCCAGGGTGGCATGGCTAGCTGATAACTATTACTTCAACCCTAACATTAGCAGAATGTCCATCTATCTAACTATCTATCTATCTATATATATATATATATATATATATAGATAGATAGATATTCATTAATTCATTCATTATCCTAACCCGCTTATCCTGAACAGGGTCACAGGGGGGCTGGAGCCTATCCCAGCGTACATTGGGCGAAAGGCAGGAATACACCCTGGACAGGTCCATCGCAGGGCACACACACCATTCAGTCACACACTCATACCCACGGGCAATTTAGACTCTCCAATCAGCCTAAGGAGGAAACCGGAGTACCTGGAGGAAACCCACTCAAACACGGGGCGAACATGCAAACTCCGCACAGAGAGACCCTGGCCGACCGGGATTCAAACCCAGGACTTCCTTGCTGTGTGGCGGCAGTGCACTGCACCAACCATGCCGTATCAATATATATACACTCACCAAGCTATTTATTAGGAACATCTTTACTTTATTACACTTACTTATTCATGCGATTTTCTAATCAGCCAATTCTGTGGCAGCAGTTCACAGACTTAAGTTAATGTTCACATCAACCATCAGAATGGGAAAAAAAATATGATCTATGTGATGGCTGACATGGATCCAATCATTAGTGTCCCATCATGAAAATACAATATTAATTGTACTCATGCTGTTCTTTCCTAATATAGAGAAGCCCATTTGCAAACTTAAAAATCCCACAGTGAAACCCTTAAAATCAGTGACTATTTAGTTCATACTAAAACTTTTGGGTCAATTAGTTGCACTGGAACAGATCTTGAAATTCACCACTAATTGGCCAGAGCATTTTAAAAGTCAGAGATTCTAAAGCTTTACCTGTTCAATGCTTGCTTGGAAAATGAAATAGTCCTTAGTAACACTGTGTGTCATTCATTCCATTCTCACTATGGGATTGGGGTTGCTTTATTTCGAACAATGCGGATACAAAGTCTTTTTAAATTGGATACATACATTCAGACAAGAAAATCTGCGGCAGTCGTACTTGTATTTCATTCTAAGTGAACCTCACAAGCACATGCGCTCGGAGTGTGGGAAGAAGCAATTCATTATAAATCTTCACTCATAGAGAATATGCTAAGTCCAACACATTATGCCTGCACACAGTAAAACACTATTCCTCAAAAGATTTGGCGAGGTTTTCTGGAACCATACCTCTTATTTTCTGTCTCCCAGTAGCAGTAGATGTGATGAATGTGTCGAAATTCAGGCTGGTAATCAGATCATTCAGCTTTGTCTTATAATAAGACAAGACAAAATTTCATTTGATGCAGCCCTTTGTCGTTTAGGAGACAAGTCATGTGTTGCTTCTCTACTTTCTATCACATGGTAGCAGTCAAACATGATGAGCTGCATGGCTGTAGGTTGGTAGAAAATGCACCTGTTCACTCAAAAACAAAGTCAGAATTAAATATTATGTACCATTTTTTCATTTTCACACCATTCACTTCCAGATACCAAAAGATTTTGCAAGAATTATGAACTGATCCTACTGTTAATCACACACAGATTATACTGACAAATACTAAATGAACAAATAAATAAAAAAATGAATCAGTAACATAGTAACAATACTATGGCCACATGTTGGCCACAAAGGCCTTGAATAAAGCATAAATAAATACTTAATTATTATTATTGAAAAATGTACCATATACCTTTGTTTGCATCCAGACATCTTTACATTTTGGCCCTTAGTTTATTGCTGATTCTGGATTGGCCCACTTATCTCAAACTTTGGGCATACCTGTTTTACAATGTAATTATGTGTACAAAACAAACTATCTAAAACTGAGTTTCAGTAAAAAAGAAAGCCAGGAGAGAACTCATCAGCCAGCTGCACCGGTTCATTCTTCTTCAACTGAAGATGTCTCACTTTGTGAATGGGAAATAGTGTCTCGCATTCTGCTCTTGTCCATTTCTGGATTTGTCCTGACATTTGCAACTTACTCTATTAATAGATTTGAGCATTCAAGAGGTAGTGGGATGGAGTAGTTGCAGATGGTGTTACTAATGTTTTCTAGCAGCTGTCTGTTTCCCACAAGAACATGCTAATCATGACGAGCATATAGAACATTAGTATGGACCGAACTGGCATACAAACGTATAGGTCTTGTTTGACATGCACGGAAAGGAATAATTTAAGGAAATTGGAACACAAACTCACAGATGGTTTCAAGCTTTTCAACAGCTGTTTCCAAACGTGGAGGAGACAGAAGACTAAAGTAACACATTACCCAGGCCAGTCTCAGAATTTTGGAACTATATTCTATTCTGATACTAGGCACTCAGGGTGCATCCGGACCCAAAGACCCCATTCAGAAATTAACTGATAATAATAACAGATATTATATAAAAATATTATTATACAGAAAGAAGAAAGATGCATTTAAATTCAATATTTTGTAAATATTTTGAAACATAACAAAATATACATAACCAAAATGTGCATACATTTTAAACCTTTTTTTAAAATGAATGATGAACAGGCCTGCTTGGCTTCTAACATATATTACTTGATTATTTGTTTTATTGCTTAGACTGTAGTTCAATGGGTTCAGCAATAGAGATAAAAGTTACAAAGAGATACAATGCTTTCCATATCCACTTGCCCTGATCGAGTGTAGCTCAGCCTTTTCAAGGCCAGTACACTGGCAGCACTGAACCATAGAAATCTTAGTCAAATACCACGCCAAGTGTATATCACTGACAAAGCAGCCTGCGCATTTCCTGAACAAGCATAATCATGCCATTGTGCATCGGAAAACAAATGGAAAGTGGAGCTCATGAATACAGCACAGAAGTGAAATGACTTGAGCAGTGCGGAGAGATTCCTCACCAGTCGTTGTTATGAGGAATACTGCTGGTGGAGGACTGACTTACAGGATCTGAAACCCCGATGCCAAAAACTCACAGACATAATTATGACAAGTTGCATTTTCAACCCATTATAATAAAGGTGCAGGCTGCAGGAATTCAGTGATATAGAACATATTCATCATTCATAAAAGCAGAGCTATCACTTTACAAGATATTGTAAATGTTAAATTTTCTTGAGTTTTGCAGAAATTCCCCATTGTAATTTTTTTTTCAAAATGCATCGGAAAGCCGAAGAGGACAGATATGAAAATCACTGATAAAGCACATAGTTTGTACAGTACAATGCAATACAATTGAAATGTCATGTTGTCTATTGTATCCCTGGTTTGTGTGATTATGATTGGCCACTTGGTGAATTGTGTACTTAATTGTATCAGATTTAGAGAGTGATTCGATGGGCAGATGTGGAGAGAGATCTGTTCATGGAAATTGGACCAGGACATCAAGGTTGCAGTCCTGCTTTTTCAGCAAGTGTCATGTAACCTTGCCTTGGTTTAAAATCTCAACTGAAAGACAGTGCCATCTACTTATCTATGTATGCTTAATTACTGTGCACAATATGTCTGTTTATCTAAGACAAACCATCAAATATATGAATGTTTGTCTTCAAGTAGTCCATTGGTGCGTGCGTATCTCAGTGTAGTATCGGGGAACAAAGCAGAGATTAATTATCAAATATTCCAACATCAAAACCAAGCTGACAGGGTCCATGGGGAAGATATACGATGCCCATCAAAGATGATCAGACTGATCTCAATTTGTTTGATGTGAGAAAAAATGTTTCTTCATTAAACACAAACAGCTGTCAGCCTAGCTCATGCACCCAGAGCTTCAGGACCTGGGCAGAGATGACAACTGTGATTCATAGCTCGCCCCTTTTTGAAATAAATAATGATGCTAATTCTGATTACTCTTGCGACATTGCATATTTGATCTGTAATACCTTGCACGGTGAAAAAAGTGGTCAACAAGCTATTAAAACCGTGGGTGAAAGCGTTTATGATGTGCAGATGAGTAATTGTATTACTTTCATAATATTTAGGATGAGGGCATAATTGAGAAAGAATAATGTAAGGGGAGAGCAAATTAAAAATAGAAAAAAATTAATTTTGTTAGATTTGATGATTAAAGCTACATAACTTCTGAGAATTAAACTGGTGTCTAGAACTGATATGTGGAAGCACACACATAGTAATCTGTATTTTCTCAATAATAATAATAATAATAATAACAACAACAATAACCACAATAATAGTAATAATAATAATAATAATAATAATAACAATAATAATAATAGTAATAATAATAATAACAACAACAACAGCAACAACAATAACAACAACAACAATAATAATAAGCACATTTTAGCTTATGCTGTGCTTATCAATAAAACTGCTATAATAAGCAGTATGCGATGTAAATGAGGGTGGGTAAAGGCACCTATGAGTTATTATAATCCTATGAGAGTGAAAATATTATGTCCATAAGCCATGGGAATTATATGGAATTAATTTGTCAATACATGTAAAAAAATTACATGTATACTGTTTCAGTTACATGAATTAGGTCATATTCATATGGGAATACATCGAATCCTTGCCTTAATTTGTTATGGTGCTCAGAAATACCTCGCTTCTATTACAAATGCACACCATTAATTACAACTCCAGGCTACTGGCAACACGTAGACCAATAAGAATGAAATCATCAGGGGGGAAGGGAATGAGTCTGCCTGAGCATGTAGCCAGCATGCGTTTTCTGGTCAGACTGGATTAAAACATGGCACATCCCTTTCTCTAAATGTAAACCTCCTCATTCCCATTATAACATGTCTCAGGGACTTCTTTAATTTAATAAAGAGTAAATTGGTTTCATTTCCCGTCTACTGATTACAATGCACAAATATATTAAGCTTATAAAGCTATTTGCATAAAGACTTTTGTTAATGTAATTCAAACTTCTGTTTTACAATCAGCAGACGATATTTTCAGATTTCATGTCTAGACATCCTTTCCTGTATTCTATTAGCTTCAAGATATATTTACCAGCTCAGAAAACAGTTGGACCAAATGTCAAATCACTTGCCAAGTTTCTTTTATGGTGGAAGAAGCTTAATTGAGTTTGCATATAAGAATGAGAATAATGTGTCACACTGCAGACACAGGAACAATTATTATTAAGTCAAATTTCTAATGGAACTCATCAACCAAATATGTGTGTCATTTCGAAACATTTTAATATTTATTTTTTCCCTCTAGTCATCATTACAAAAAGTTGCTCAACAAGTTCAAAAGTTGTTTCTTAGCAACTTAGTTGTTTGATGAAAGACTGTATCAGTCAGGTGTGGATCTGCTCAACAATGGTCCTTCCGCAGGGAGCACATGCTCCATCACCAACTGGAGTTGTGAATAGGAATATAAGCATATTTCATACCAAGGCTTGCTACAATATATGAACCCCAAGTTCTTCATTCCCTAGACTTTGTAAATATTTCATTATTTTTTATTATTATTTTTAATGATTTTATTATTTTCTATTATTTTTATTATGGCTTAGACCATACATATGTACACCTTACATTCTTTGTTACAGGACTGGTTGAGACAGGGGCAGAGTGGGCAGGTCCTGTGTGGAGTTTGCATGTTCTCCCCATGTCTGTGTGGAGTTTGCAAGTTCCCCCCGTGTCTGTGTGGAGTGTGCATGTTCTTCCCGTGTCTGTGTGGAGTGTGCATGTTCTCCCCGTGTCTGTGTGGAGTTGCATGTTCTCCCCGTGTCTGTCTGGAGTCTGCATGTCATCCCCGTGTCTGTGTGGAGTCTGCATGTTCTCCCCATGTCTGTGTGGAGTCTACATGTTCTCCCTGTGTCTGTTTGGAGTTTACATGTTCTCCCCATGTCTGCGTGGAGTCTGCATGTTCTCCCCATGTCTGTGTGGAGTTTGCATCTTCTCCCCATGTCTGTGTGGAGTCTACATGTTCTCCCCATGTCTGTGTGGAGTCTACATGTTCTCCCCGTGTCTGTGTGGAGTTTGCATGTTCTCCACGTGTCTGCATGGGTTTCCTCCTGGTACTCCATTTCCCCCTGCGGTCCAAAGACATGCAGGTTAGGCCACAGGTGAAAATTTGCTCATTAACTAACTCTGGCAAAATCACATATGTACAGCTTACATTCTTTGTTACAGGACTGGTTGAGACAGGGTCTGGCAAAATCACATTGATGTGGAAACTGAAAATGTTGATTAATATGCACTGTCCCTAGTAAATAAAATAAAATTGTATTTGTGACTGGGAGGCTGACTTCAAGGATAACCATGGTGACACTGTTACAGTCCTGTGACATTTTGACATTTTGCATAATCCCTCATAGCTTTCAGATCAAATAATAACTTTTAATCTTGTCTGGGCAGTGCATATGATATGCTCAATGAGCATGACAGATGTCACTCAGGGTAAAAAGCATCTTTTTCTCATGGCTGTTTTTTCCTTTATTCTTGATAAGAGGCCCATCGACAGTAGTCTTTTTGCTGAATATGGTGCATCCAACTCGATTTCAAACCTGGCCCTAAACACCCCACAATTCTCTGTTTCTACTCGACACAGAAAGTTTTTTCAAGCATTACTGCCTCTCGGTGTAAAAGTTCTCCCTAGTTTCAATGCAAAAATCTTATTTGAAATGAATAATTTGCACTGTTTCTCATTTGATATTCTAAAATAAATAAACTGTAAATAGTTAATGGAATCCACATGGGCTACACCCCACAAAGCCTACCTTTGACCCTTAATCAATTTAACCCTTTTATGATTTAATAATTATTTATTTATTTTCTCTTCCAGATAAAATATACAGGCCATAAGCAGTAACAATGTGGGCCCACAATTCGTACCTCATACAGTATGTAGCCTATTGCTAGCCAGGCTAACTTAGCTTACCAGGACAAATGCTGACCTCCTGATTTCCCTATAGAGCAACAAAATGTTTTACACAGCAAACCAAAATGTTTTACACAGCAAACCAAACAAAAGTAAACTTAACCAACTAACTAAAGAAAATAACACAGCACACCCATGCAAATAAGGGAAATAAAACACCCGCCACCAGCAAAGGGAAGCCAGCAAGCAAAAAGGCCACCAACAATTACTTACAGCCAAGCACTAATAAACAAAAGAACATCGCGATGGCTAGTAGCCACTTCCAGCTATCTGAGTTATGGCTAACAGGCAGGAAGGGGAGATGCAACCTCTAGCCAGCGAGGAGAGCGGGCCACACAGCGGACAATAGGAACAAAACAGCAACAGTCACAAACGCCACACAGACCTGTGCGACAGCTAGAGAGACGCTAGGAACCCAGACAGAGGACCACTGCATACGGATACTGAATGCAAGATTGTCGAGCACACAAGCAACAAAGTTGACGAGCATGAAAGTAACGAGGCAACCCAGCAATAAGATCCAGGAAATGCAGCACACCACGGCGGCTGTAACCCGATGGCAACCGGTACGGAAGATTGAAAAGAGGGACGAGAGGTCGCGACAAAGTCGTCCCGGAAAAAGGCGGATGTCTCCCGTGCAAACCCTGCGCCCTACTTATGGAATGGGCGGGGCAGGGAAGAGAGATTCAACCCACTGCTGCAAGTGAGAACTCTTCCTGTTACATCAACAAGAGTTGTGCCAATAACAGTCAAGGAAGCCATTATGAGGCTGAGAAATAAGAAAAAAAAAAAAAAAAAAAAATATCTGAGACATTGACCAAACAATATGCTTACCGAAAAGACAATGTTTGGAATTTCATTAAGAAGAAAGAGAGCATTGGTGAGCTCAAAAGAAGACCTCTACAGTTGATGACTGAACAATTCTTACCATAATGAGGAAAATCCCTCAGGTCGTCCGTCAGATCAGAACTGTTTCATGAGGCAGGTGTGGATGTGGCAGTGACTACTCTCCAGAAAATACTTCACAAACAGATCTACAGAGGCTACACTGCATTATGCAAACCACTAGTTAGCTGTAAAAACAGGATGGCCAGGTTACAGTCTTTTAAGTAGTACCTAAAAGAGCCTGCAGACTCACCAGTTTATTTTGTAGCCTAACGTCTTCACCTGTGCCTTGTGGAAACACTCCATGTTGACAGATGCCAAGAACAGACTCCAAAGGCAATCAAAACCCTAGAATCAAGACTAGGGGCTCATTGCAATCCCTTACTTTTCTCCTTTTTTTCCTTTTCTTTTCCTGCCGCTAGCGCCACCCATCAGGAGTGGCTAGGCAATGAAGAAAGAAAAATAAGTCTGGGAAAAGTCTGGGAAATTGTGAAATTAGGCAAATGGAACGCCCTTGCTCCTTCAAACGTCAGTTCGAAGCCGTGTCAGTTACCCACTTGGCAGATGGGGAGAGGTGGACCCACTGGTCGATCATTTATATGTCACGCTTTAAGGAAAAATACTTTGGCAAAGGATGTGCTCGTGTTTCCTCACAAGAAAGGAAAGTTTGGGAGTTCTTAACTTTTACTTCTAGCTTCTAGCTCCTAGAACGGGTTGGACTGTCCTTAAAGACGGTGGTCCTCGATCGATTTCTGGCGCAGGAGGAAGGAAAGGAATGAAGTGGAGAAAAATAAGCGATTGGAATGAACCCAATATACTGAATGTTTCCTTATATCTGAACTAAGGAAGCAATTGAATACACCTGATTAATCAGAAACAGCTGAGAAGCCAACTGTCCAATTACCTTTGGTCCCCTAAAATGGGGAAATTGTATAAAGATCTCCTAATATGGATGTAAATACCCTCAAATTTAAGGTGACAGTCTGCACCTCATATTCATTATTTTATTTCAAATCCAATGTGCAGGAGTACAGAGCCAAAATGATAGAAATTGATCCAGCGCCCAAATACTTACAGACTGCATTGTAAACAAACTCACACTTCAGTAGTTTGCATATTATGCTAGCTGTGGTATTCTGAATGCTAAATGTAAAATGTTTGTGTACAGTCAAAGAAATAGATAAAAGAAGAAGGCAGAGACATCAAATCATTATTTTCAGTAAAGCTTCTTTCAGTAACCTTGATAAACCAAGGCATTAATTATTTGCAATAAGGTCCAAAACAAAGTCTCCTTTAATATTTTGCTGTGAGAACAAAGCATTTGTTGTGAACGTGGTTTGAAATATAATAGGCAGTATTTGATTTGGGTGCTATTTAATTGGCACATCATCTTTTGTGGCTATGACTTGGAATAGGACAGAGCGGTGCAGTTACCGCCATATGGGAAAGTCTACTCTGGGAATGTCACTGCTGTGACAAGCTAAAATGTGCGGAACAGTTTGTGCAATCATCCGCCAATCCACCCATGCAATTTCCTCTCTGGCTGGAGACATTACAAAGCCAAGACATTACAAAGTGATGTGTGAGAAGAGGTGCCTGTGGTCTACTCTAGGTTACTGAGGTCCCAAAGAGGCTACTGCCCATTGATCGTGATAATATGTTTTCACCACACAAATTCCAAATCCCATTCCACTGTTACCTGAGGAATTTCAACGAGAATTACATTATTTTTATTTATTTATTTAGTAATCTTTTTGTGACAGGTGGCTGTGAAATGGCTCTGAGATTCACGGCCGTGTCCTGGTTTACCCACAGCTGGGCTTTGATGGATAGTGTTGATGTAAGTTGAGGCTTCAGCCATGCCAAATCTGTGCACAATATACAGATGGCCACTGTACAGTGGGAAACAGCAGCGATTTCCTGAGCGCTCTTGCATGTAGTGTTTATTATACACCCTCCGGGGCATGGTGCAATGGAGCCACTCTATAATGTAGGATTTAACTCGCTTCAAAGAGCCCATGTCTGAGTGCAGGGACCTGGAAGCGAAGTGTCACTAGAACATTATATGCATATTTTTTTAACATACGGTGTACGACACCATTTCCATTATGCACCAGAAAATGAATACACACATATATAAAATAATCTCTAAAAATACCATACAGGAAAGAAAAAGTAAAACCACGCATCAGTAAAAGAGTGAACTATGTAGTACGCTTGCTTTCTTAACAGTTCAATTATTCTGAGCTGAAATTTTCATTTCATTGAGGAGACTGGACATGCTGAAAAATATCGCTGGCAGAAGTAATTTATCACATTTTAATAGAGCAACACCTGGGAGAGGGATGGAATAATGAGACTCTCAGAATGAATTAGCAGGGCTTTATTGAGATCTGTCAGCACCGAAACAAAGGCTTGCTGCGCTGGAAGTGCAATGGCGCAAAATTACTTTCAAATGTTGTACCATTATGCCTTCATTTCCGCAATTTCTGTCCTTTGACAGCTTCGTCATTTCCATCTCAGACTTAATGTCTTTGTCATTTTTCATTATTCGATATTATATCAGTGGGCTGATATGATCTATCGCCTATCGACTTCAGAGGCGGTAGGACGATAAGGTCAATTAGCCAAACATTTTATTTCTGTTCAGGAATTAACAGAATACTTTGCATTTTCTGATCATCAAAAGTGGAACAAAATCTACACCTTTGCAAATGATGCAGCTACAGTTCTCTTTTTTCTTACCGAAAGTCTGACAGACTGATTGCTGATCTTGTCCATCTTGTTTTTCGAAGAAAGTCTTTGTGATAACATCTCAAGAGCCACGTGCATGAGGACGTGGCTGTGGATCATACATCCATGGGAAATTAGATTTTTGCAGTTTAATACAAGAAACCCAGCGCACTGGTGCTTTGAGAAAAGGATGCATCAGCAAACCATGCCTGGAAAGGGATTGCTTATAATAGTATCCCCTGCGGTCATAACACGAACATCCATTAACTCAAAGGATAGCTGGAATGTTCACCACCATTCAGGAGCAGTAATTCAGTTTGTTTTTACATCCCACTGTTTTCGACATACTTTTGGGTTTGTTTGAATCTGAGAGCGTATGGAGCGTATCGATTGGAGCGTTTCAGTGATGTTTAGAACACAGACAAACTCATGACCCATATTTTACTCATACAAAAGACCTTGAAATGACATTATTTGTTTATATGAATTTTGATGAGTTTATATGAAGCATTTCATTGATCATGGTTCGAAAATGAAATGATTCTCTTGGTACATAGTTATAGTATACAATTACATGGTTCTATCCCGCTAATGCACTCTGTTTATTAGTGTGTGCAGTGCATTAATTGTAATGAGGCAATACATTATTCAAAAGGCTGGAGTAATTAAAGAGAATGATTGTATTATTATTATTCATTATGTTGGGTAACTCTATCTTGATGTCTTGGGACCAACCGTCTGCCTGACAACAAAATGAGATTGTGGAGGCTTTGTAGGGCATTTGTGGTCATTCATAATAATTCAGAATTGCTAAATGACAGCTAATGATTTATATATTATTGCCCCATTAAAAAAAAGTAAAAATAAAATAGAAGAAAGTAAAGAAAACAGAACTGAGAAGCAGCTGGCAGCCACCGCGTCCAAGCTGCAGAATTCCATCTGCTGCGAGACGGAAAATGATTTCTACTTCTAGACTTACGATTAGGGCAACCTGTATGGGCGTATGCAGCTGGGAACATCTTAAGAAGTGTATTGGTCGGAAATGTGTGGTGCTCAACCTATTGCCTGTGCGAAATAAACAAACAAATAAATAAATAAAGACAGGAAATTTTCCATTATATTTCCTGTGGCAAACGCAACCTGAGACTACGGCACTCAAGGAAATAAGTACTGGCAAGATAATGTAATGTGCCTATGAAGGATATCATTAAGGATGAAGCGCAAAACCATGTAATTGCTTTTGCAGCCAGGACTTAATCAGGAATTATTACTCAAAGACATATTAGGGAACAAGCAGCCTTTATCATGCAGTTAAATTATTAGATACGTTTTATTTTAAATAGCTTTAAATGTGAATACTGTGTAAACATTTTGCGTTCCACTTTTCCCACTTTTTTTATTGTGTCAATGTAATCATTTTAAGGCATCAAAAGTGTATTTTTCAAAAACAGATAACATCTAATAATATTATATTATTTTAGGGTGTTTGGATATGGTGGGATCTTCTGTTTTTATTTTTATTGAACTACATGTGTAGTGAAACACACACATGCGCCCACATTCACACACACACACACACACACACACACACACACACACACACACACACACACACACACACACACACACACACTTATACTTTATAATAATGTCAGAACAACATTGTTAAGTAGGGTTCTGTCAGTGCAGTAAATGTTATATTTCTAATTACATAGTGAATAATATATTTTACCAACACTGTTCCAGAAAAACATGAAGGCAGCAACAGCATTCTAGACACGAGGATCCCCTTCGGAACAACATGTCAACCAGGTAAGTGGATAATAATGCCCTAAGAGGACTGTGTGATATTTCCAGAAAGCATAATTTAACATATGTTTTTAATGATGAGAGACACAGGGCTGCTGTGGGTGGACAGGGTTCGAGACTGTTTCCTCCCTGACAGATGTGACAAAGGGAAAGGAAATTGTGATGAATTTCTTGGGCGCATGGAGCCTGAAATTGACCGAGATGGGGCACTATCTATATAATAGGAACTTTGAGCTACAACAAGGACCTTATATTGCCCTAAGACAATATTTCTGAAGTCAGAGAAGCATTTGTGAAAAAAAGTCACCAAATATTTGTTCAAAGGTCCTAGAAAATAACATTGTTCAAAACACAATATTATTTTACATATGTATTTGCAACATGAAACCTATGGATACTTTATTGTGGAAACAATTATTCTGAAGAAATGGCAATGTCTGGTTTAGGAATGTTTAAATAATTGTATAAAATGTGAAGCCACATGTAAAATGACTTTCAAGCAAGCAATATATGACATTTTTTATTTAATTATCAATTTTCAGTTTCAAATATTTATCTTATGTTTACCTTGATTATGGTATGATGTTAATAATCACAATACCCTGAAGTTCCCCCTGAGAAAAAATACAGGAACTCTATTATATTCAAATGAAAAATAATAGAAACACAACTATTCAAATGTCATTTAACCTACAGAATGGATGGGAATCTTGAAGGCCCACATAATAATTTTGGTTGCTAATATAATGCTAATGACAAGCAAAAAGACAAAGCAATAGTATATAGGTTGTATGGAATTATTCTTGTCATAAAATAATGATAACAATCCTCTGACACTCTTTCCTTGTTCATCTACCATCTTCTGCATTTCATTATTTGTCAGTGTCTTATGTAATGGACATTCTGGAGTCCTTGCTCAGCTTATCACCGTGGAAACAACCTCAGTCAAGATATAAAAAGAATGGTTTGCTAAAATAAACAACGTCTAACTACTTCAGCTGTACTTTACATTGTCACAGTAGCCTTATGCAAACTGTATGCAACTGATAACAGGCTTAGTATATCAGTTCAGTGGATTGAGGAAAGTTGTTGCCCAAGTTTCCAAAATGGCAGTTCAATACGTCAAATACTACAAGTACCATGATCCACCACAGTACTTAGTTGCCGTCCACTTTTTTCTCTAAAACCAACCAAACGTTCTGTGGAAATTACTGAGTGGGCCTTTAATGCATGCCTCTTTTCTGGATGGGGTATTGGAATGGTAGCAAGGAGTGTGCGGGCAATTTGTAGCTAGTTTTTCCAGGCAAGCTAGCATGTATTTGGTGGGAATATCTGTAATACCAGCAGAGACGATCTCTTGATAGGAAGCATTAATACAGAAGTAGTTCCAGTACTGAGTAAGGCTGTATTCACACCCCCATGTCCCTTATCACCACTTTTCCTCATTTTTTCCTCAGTTAGGTAATACTTTTTTGTAGACTTTATAACTCGCTGGCTAGTTTTTCCCCTCGTGCCGTCTGAGTGCGTTCATTCCCGTGAGTCGCAGCACTGTGCCACATCACTTGCCTTGTTTGCAGTGACCTTTTTTTGAGAAGTTTGTTCTACGTGTTTATTTTCTAAATTTAAATGTGAGAAGTTGTTCTAGCCAGGGCTGCCAGGTGGATTCCCTGGTCCCGGGACAGACATTTCTCTGTGTATCACGAAGTAATATTTATTTCAGGTTCACAGACCATTGCACCTCATCCTCCAGGACCTGAAACGATGTATCCGCTTGTTGTCCCCCTGACGATGGCCTTGTGTTGGGCCTCTGGGTAAGTTGCCACACAGTGAAATGTTCAGCGTTAAATAAACTCTTATAGAGTCTATTTGATCCCAGAAATACACTCTGTAAGAGTTGATTCTTACTGGGGTGATTTTTTGTGTGCCTATTACATATTGCATGAGTAACAACAATGCTAATACGAATACAAATACAAAAACGAATATGAATATTAATACAATTCAATACAAATAATAATATGAATAAGAATAAGAATATGAATAAAAATAAGAATAAGAATCTATTGCGAATGTACTCCAAGAGCTAAGGCAGTCCATAGGCTGTGTTGTTTTATGTATCTTCAGGTCCTTTTGAAAATGTTACATTTGCATGTAGCTGTCCTTTGCCGCAAGGCATATTTTCCAGTTTTTATTTGGTGATAATTGTGCTACCCTGCGGACAATTTAAGGCCTGTACTGCTCTAAGATTTCATCACCCTCAGTGTCCCAACCTGCCGAACAGTCTACTTCCCAGTATTTACCAGTCTGTCAGGGTCTTCCACTAATTGGTCAGAAGATGTCTAAATTATATGAATTTAATTCCCCTGTTGCAAACCCTCTTCCCAGCTTATGTGTGAGGAGGACAGTGTCCTCAGCCCGGTGTTATACATACAGGTTTTTATGTGCTCCGATGATCAAGTTGCAGCTAGGGGGAAGGGTACTTTAATTCCTGTTGTGGTTGGAAGTTCTGAGTGCAGCTGGTTACACAAGCAATTCATCATGGCCCTGCTCGAAACAGAATGAGAAATTTCCACATCTACAGGTATACTATAATTTGGTTGAGGGAATGGAACATCAGTCACATTATCTTGGTAAATCCATTCTCTCTTTCCTTGGGGTTCAACAGCAGCCGCACACAGGAAAAATGAATTGATCCGAGCGGTCAGATCAATGAACATGTGTGGCGTGTAGAAGTCTCTCTCTTCATGATATTTACTGCCAAATGACAAGATCAATTTTTACTCCCCCTGTCACATTTGGCCCGAGCCCCTATAATAAAAAGGAGAATGCACTTCCTAATTCATTGGCAGTGTG
The DNA here is from genome assembly GCF_963514075.1 of Conger conger. Taxonomy (NCBI): domain Eukaryota; kingdom Metazoa; phylum Chordata; class Actinopteri; order Anguilliformes; family Congridae; genus Conger; species Conger conger. The sequence continues at coordinate 13,527,109 of NC_083760.1, forward strand.
GCAGTTTTAAGACAGTTCCTGAAATATCAGGTTAGCATCAACATATAATGAAATCAACTCGCATCTACGATGCATCATAGTTCAGTATGCACTTTTTTGCATTAGTTGGCCTCCCTCTGCGTAAATCATGTTTGTCATATATCCTTTATTTAAGGGGTATTAGTTGTAGTTGCTGAATGTTGAATATCAGTGGTCCTGTATGTTTATGAAAACCCTTGAATCAAGAAATGTTCCATGGAATTTGTTTGTTTGTTTATTGGTACTTAGCTTTTGAAGAGCGATCACACAATAAAAGCAAAGCAGCACCATTGAAACTCACACATGGTTCTTGAATTGTAATGCTCATCATGGCTCTCCTATTATGCAGACTAATATAAAATCCTTACATATCAAATACATCTATATGGGGATCTTTATTAAAATGTTTAAAAATGTTATTTTACAAAAAAACTGATAATCTTAGTTCAATCTGATTAAATGCATTCTTACATGACAATTATATAGCAAATTGCTTTTTCACAGCACAGTTTCATTTCAGCTAATAGTGCTCAAAACTTGGCAAGAGGTGGGTGGCTAAGGATTCAATGTGCTAGCATGGCAACAGTTGTCTACCACTCTATGGTAATATCAAACTCAATATGAACCCTGCGAGCGAAAAAAAAAATGGATCTTTTCCAAGCAGCAAGTGCTCCCTTTGTCCTTACCCTGTCTCTCTTGCAAGTTAAAAGAGTTCACGACTGCAGAACAACACAGCTCTCTCACAGAATGCTAATGCCGCTGACCACACTGGCCCCATGGATTAAAGCTGCATGCGGCACATGTCAATCATTCTTTTACACCACTGAGCTGAGCGGAGGAAACATTGTAAAATATATTATGTTACCTTGTTATCAAGGTCCTTTCCTCCCCAAAAAAAAATAAAAATAAAAATAAAAATCTCAATGGATGTTTGGGAATATTCCAAAACATACTTTTAGTTTTAGATATTATGTTAGATATACAGCTCAGCTGGGAGAAGCTTATTGAATAAATCACTTGCGCGTTTGGAATGCTTCGCGATGTCATGAACCATTATTTTTATATTGTACTGTATAGTAGTGTGGGTTCACAACTAAACATGATGTGACCTTTGGCTATAGGTTGACAAACAAGCATGATTCTGTTGTGTAAGTTGCCTGCTGTTTATCCAACATGGACAGAGAACTTGCCTTTTCAGAGAATCACGCCGACCATTGTTTTTATGGTCTTTTTTCTCTCACTTTCTCCTGTATTATGCCCTCTACTGAAAATAATTCCAACCCCAAGCCGTGTTGGCTGGTTACTCTTTTGGAGGGTTGAGGTCTGCCGCAGAGCATGGCTTTTGTCTGGTCACAGCATGGCCTGGCATATGTAGTGTACTGTATAACACTGCTGTGCAGAGCCACAGATAGGGGGCCCAGGCCCATTTGTTACACATATATTTTGTCCAGGGCCTAAGAATTTATGGCAGCTGCCCTTCTGGTGTGTGGCACTTTTATTGACAATTGGGTGTAATACTAGTCAGATACAAGTGTGACATGGGCTTTGTTTTTGTTGCGTTTGAGTAAGACGGATACTCTTGTCACCTGGTCACAGGCACTCGTGATGGGGGTGGAGCCAGCAGCACCAGAAGGACCCTGGCCATTCCGGTATTGGAGGGATTAGTCTCAAAAGAGTTACAATTGGTCTGCTAACTATTTATACTTCTTGTCAGAACTTTTATTTTTGTAATGATACACCGTGTTTCTTCTGCTCCTTAAGTCAAGTAACTGTAAGGGTTGATTAGCAACTGATTGATTGATTGATAGATAGATAATTAATTGCATTGAATACCTAATTCAGGTTATTACAGTAGGACATGCCATGGAATGGTATGCTCCACTGTTGCAAAAATGAAAGATTGCTGTATTTTATATTGGGTATTTAAATATATTGTTCACTAATGTAGCCGGATAGTAAACATTTTCTAAACACCCAGAAAGCATTATGGATAGATTATGTGAAATCGTTCTGGGAACTTGGCACACTGCAAACTATTCAAATCTGATATAAGCAAAGTAGATTAAATGAAATGCCATGGTATAATAGTTGACTGAGCACAGAAGATAAATAGATTTTTTTCCCCGACATACCATATGAATGCGAAATGAAATGGAAGAGGATGAAAGGAACAGAACCCTATACAGTTTGTGTCTCAAATTGGCTCCCATAACATCACAATGAATTACAGAGCTTATTAGTTTTCTTTCAAAAGAATCTAGCTTCTATTTTGTAAATTATTCAGTTAATGTTCTTTGTTGAAGCGGTTGCATTTTTTTCTAACGAGTATTTATTTCGCTATTTTTTTCACACTGAAATGTGCCCGGCTTTGCTCGAGAACACACCAGGAGGCAAGGGACACTCTGCTATCTGAAACCTCCCTTCCCTCCCACCTTGGCTGACACCACTGCCAATTATTCCTCAGCCCAAATTTCTCCTGGGCACAGCTGGCACCGGCGATGCCTGGATTGTAGGACATGTCAGTGCACTAAAAGCAAGTGGCTCAACAGGATATTCTACTCAGGAGGCGTGTGCCTTCCCTCTCTGGAATTTATGGCGGCTATCAATTTAAATTTCTGGTTCATGCTGGATGATACAGTACACATACACCATTTTGTTTGCTTTTGGTGGAGCACTTCATTTTTTGTGCCATTTTCCTTTACAAATTTTAGCAAATTCTGGGCTAGCTGAATAATTCATAATTCTCAGCAGCAAAATTGTCTCAGCATTCATGGCACAAGACACACGATTTTGCTGGTAGAAGGAAACCCGCAGTGACTGGATTAGTGAGACCCTCATTGTTGGATAGATATTATTATTGGAGCCTGGTCTCACACTAATTCCACGACAGGTGACGGAATGTTCTGACCACAGAAATTGGCCTCTGTGTTATGAAATCAGAACATCCACCCCTAGCATTTGAAGTAAACAGTACGTTAACCAAAACGTGTGCGTACAAAAGGTTTTGTGTCTCTATGCTTAGTTAATATTGTTAATGTTACATCGTAACACATATTTACACGTATTATGTGTAAATACATCTATTATTTAATATATCTGTTCATATTTTGTATCTATTATATTTCTCCTTGCAATAGCAGAATGTCATCGTGGGGTGCTGCTTATCCAGGATTCGATATATGTGAACTGATTTACAGGGCATGAAATATCGGTGCGAGATGATGTCGATTATTAGAGGTGAATGGATCATTACTACAGTACGTATAGTGTTGTGACTTTTGAAGTCAATAGAAGCTAACTGCAATGAATTCTAACTATTTCACTGGGAGTTGCCCACTTTTAGTGTAATATTTTCTTCTTTGAGGTCCAAGAAGACATTAACACATTCCACGATGTACAATATTGGAAAATAATTATGATTGGTACCCTAACATATTTCGTTTTTGAAATCAAAATATTTAGATTCTATTAGTGATGTATTGCACTATAATACAGCTGATAAATAAATAAATAAATAAATAAATACATATCTATTGGCTTTTAAAGGCTCACAATGCAATTTGGGCAATATTTCTACATTAGTCTCAACATTGCACAAGAAACCTGTGAACTGTCTAGATATCCCCTAATTAGGAAAAATGAGAGAATTATCCAGTTAGCCATGCCTTTGGGCTTTTTTGTAGGAAATTTGTGGGAAAGTAAATAACTAGGCCTATGTCAAAAAAGGAACGAATAAAAGAAAATGAGGTTGCGTTATCTTTCATTAAGCTGGTGTTGCTTAGCTTTCTTCGCCTTTATATTTATACTGCTGGTGATCAGAGCCTATGTGGATTTTAATATTTGATGTGAATGCACACTTCGCCCAGTGGATTAACTTGAACATATTAACATCTACATCCTGGAATAGCGTTAGTCACACATGTGAGTGGAGCGACAGTACAGTACTTGAAGTCAGACATCAAACTTGAAATTAAACCTGACTTAATTAAATATACTGTAAGATACCCTCAAAGGATGTCCCAGAGCAGTGGTTTTCTCATGTACCTCCTCAGACAGAGTGATTCTCTTTCTTTCATCATGTGAGCAAAACAGAAATATTCCAGTCACACCCACAATGTTCACCTTTTGTGCAATGCACTACAATCCATTTATCCAACTAATGTTTCTGTAACCCCGTCCAATCTGTGCGTTAATGCTGAAAGATGAGTATAAATTGAACATGGACGCTAATTATATAAATAATTGACATCCTAGCTAGGATGATGTCCTTTGTCCTTCGTATACTGGCTGGCCAGGGAACTCCTGGGCTAGTCATTCTTCCAGGGAAACATGGTACTCAGACTTACTTAGAACCTCAGCCCTGCTGGGAACCTCCCATCATGAAGAATGGTGTGAACCCTTATTGAGGAGATGATATCTGGAATTGCATTCCAGAAGGGTAAACTCCCCCACCCCTATTCTACCACTCCTGTTCTTCCATTTTTCACATCATATTTTCAAATAAACCCTATATCCGTAAATACACAATTAAAAACTGAACATGAGAAAAACAATCAATTTAATCAGGAATCTGTCACATACAGTATAATTGCATCAATACAGAGCCACAGTTCACCCATGTATGCTCACTGACCAGCAAGGTGAAAGCAGTTTCAGTGAATGTCTAATGTTCAAAATGGTGACATGAGAGCAAACAGTTATATTATCTTTAAAAAGCCCACCACTCTTCTAACAACTCTAAGGGATAAGGGCTGGCTGTAAATAACCCGGACAGGTCAGATTACCGCAGAGGGCCAGTTTATAAATCTGCAACCTATGTAGTGTCACATTCCTACTTAACTAAGCCCATATAAACTGTACTTCCCTCAGCGACTGCTTTGTGAGATACACGCCTTGTTAAATTCAGACTGTGATTTCTTTTACCTCTTGGTGTAAGGGTGCCAATATTGCCACTCCCCCAATAATTCCATTTATGTGAACCATAAAGAGGCTGATTTTTCAGCATTTCACAGGCGACCATATACCAGAATTGATCACTTGTTGTGTGGGCACCCTGCCCAATGAGATGACTCACAATTTCAAGGCCGTTTAAAGACAATAACAACCAAGTTTGGGTAGCATACAAATTCTCACCACAGAATATGAATGGACAAGCTGCAGTTTCTGTAGTTCTTCACTGGAACATTAATTTTGTATCCTATTAATGACTAAATAGACAGTTGAGCTTCAGAGTAGCTAGTGAGCATTGAAGATAAAGCATTGAGCTAAAGAAGATACTGTAAGCAGCCATTCATTTAATGGGAAAATGTAAAAATATCCTTGTACTGTAGGCCTGTCACACCTTCATGAACTACTGATCTTGGCTTCATTATCATTAGGCTTTTACAAGCATTGTCCTTACAATGGTATTTCAATTAATGCACAGATAACTAAAAGGTGGAAGACATTTATGAAGGATATGTCTTTCACAAAAACATTTTCTGCACAATTAACAACTCTTGCTCTTCCAATTTTCATTTGCCCCTTTGTCTCTGAAATAAAGGCATGTGTCACTGAGGTTAATACATTTTCACTTTAAAAAAGCAGTAGCCTGCAAAGTCAAGCAATCTGAGCAATTAAATATCTTGGACTTATTCTTGCCGCCTGAGCACAAACATTAGCAAGAGCTATGTTAAGCAGGGGTTTTAATTAAAATATTAAAATGTTAATAACAACTTTTATTGCATTAGGCTGAACTCTGAGATGTCTGTATAATAAATATTCTTTCATCATTATTTTATACTCCGATTTATGGTTCGAGCATAATTAGAAACCTCACATAGCGTATGGTTGCAATGTGTATGCAATTTCCATTTTTAAATTTATTGCAAGTTTTGTAAAACTCAAAGTGTCAATAGTAAGCATGTCCTTCCCACCAAAATTACTGTATTAAGAGAACATTATGGATTCTCATCAACGGTGCCAGACCTTCTCAATAATTAGCACGAGTCTGTACAATTAAATTCACATATTTACTCTTTGTAGGTGAAGGCAGACATTTTGTGTAATACAAAATGTATAAAGTCATCATATATAATGACATTGAATCCCAACAATCTGGTGAGTGTGTCTTTCATTGAGTTAGTGAGATCAATAATGGGATCAAATCATGGCAATTAATACTATGGTAAGATGATAGATACTTATCTGAAATTTAGATGCACTGATTTTCAGTGACGGAATTAATTGATTACATAATGTTATTATGTGTACAGATATTAACGGTGTGTTCAAGACTCTTGGTTGTAATACTACTTTAGTAAAATCATTGTCCGCCACACTTTAGTCATTGCATAGTTTCTAGTATTCATGATCTGACAACAATATGCAGTAGCGTCTCTCTTCAAGTATGATTTGTGACACAGAGTATAATTTATTTTTTTCTCCTCTCCTCATTGACAGGATTCTCAATGGCATTGCAAGGCATAAATAAGGTTCCAGGTTATCTCAGTCACACTGTGCCAAAGACAGAAAACTCACAATAAAAGATTTAGTTTCAGGGAAACTCAGACATCAACTGAAGATGTGATAATGTCTGTAGTTTGACAGGCACAAAAAACTGATTTCTGATTTTGTATCTGGTATCCCTTTTTTGGAAGGGGGGGGGGGGGTTATTATAATGGATTGCACTGTATTTAAAATACACCCAGACATATTGCAGCGATCATCCAACTGACAGTGCCTTCATTTTTTGTTAAGAACTTTCTAGAAAAATGTCCTCAAAAGAACTTCAAGACTTACATCATTAAGTAGCATTGGCATTTGAGACCTTTAAGTTTTAAGAGTTATAATATGATTGTCTGCTGTGAAATTCCTGCATGATTTAGTTCCTTCATCATTACGATTAATCCAATTTACATCTGGAATATCTTTATTGGATACTAGCATTTGACAAAAATTCAGCATCTAGTGTGTGGAAAGGAAATACATAGGATAATTATGCCAGGTGGTCTGCATGTAATAGAGAACCAGAAAAATTGGACTAATGAAAAAAAACAAACAAAATAAAATGGCCAACAGCCATTTTATCCTCTTTCACTGGAATGCAAAACAGGGTATCAAATTTTGTCAGAGAAAACATTTCACAGATTGTCTTGGGAATTTGTAATGAGACAGTCCACTTCATGACCATGTCCATCCAGGTTTTTTCCCCTGAAAAATCAGAAGGCTCTACTTGTGTAATAGCTCTGAGAAAGGCAAAGTGCCACACCTTGGCTGGAAACCAACCTATCTGAGCTCTGGGTGCTGGTAGGTGAGTCCACTGCTGCCCACTGTCATACAGGCCCCAGCTTCTGAAGGTGACAGGGACATTGAGCGGCCAAAGTCAAAGTGTAGGAGCCACCCTCTCTGCTCCCACACCATCACTTCCTGCATTGCGAGATTGATCCAGAAGGGATGCTTGTATCTGACACTTCTAAACAAGGATAAGCTTCAGTCTAGCCATTGTCAAATTTCAGCTGACAGGTGAAATGTGACAGCAGAGATAACTTGGACAGCGGCAGACATTAATATCAGCAACCATGTCAAAATATTCTTAACCCCTGAAAGGATGGATTGTGAAAATCACGTCAAACTCTTTGGAGAGAGATTTAAATAATATACAGTAAGTCCCAATTAGTATAAAGGAAAATCAGAGGGGAATAAAACTAGGGTGTCCCCAAATTCACAAATTGCTTGCACGATGCTTTCATATTATTCAGCAGAAAAAGACATTCAATTCAATAAATAAAAAATAAATAAGAAATGCACAAATTGTCACACTGACCTTTTTATACTGCATCGTAATATTTCAAGTACGTGTATGGAGTGTCATTTTACAAAACTGTACATGCAATGACCCATTGTAAAAAATGTACAAATTTTGCACTGTAAAATACTGAAGTGTATACTGTAAACTTCAGTTCTGAATATACTGTAGTTGAAAGTAAATCTGTGGCCTATGTCCAGGGGGTAAATGCATCTATATCCGGGTGTATACACAACAAGGAGAAAGTAACTAGATGGAATAAAATCCTGGAGGAAAGAAGTCAATAAAAAAAGATCTTAGTTAGGCCTAGAGCTACAACGTTTGTCGGGAAATCAATAAGATAATCACAAAGAGAGACTTATTTCATTCCATGCTTTTTGCATATTCAAACAAGATACTTCATTCTTGACAGCTAGCAGATATTGTGAGAATTTGTCTATGTTACTGTGTGCTCAAAAAGAGCACTCCATGCACAATGCAGCTCTACTCGTCTATAGGTACTGAGGTGAGAAAAGTCTTTAAGTAGACATTTTTTTAATGATCAATTCCCTGAAGGTGTCAAATCAATTCTCCTTTCATCCATACATTTTACCATGGAACATTGAATGTATATTGATCAGAGGTACACATCTTATGTAAAAATCATTTTTCTTTTTCATTACTGAAATTAAAGGGTTTTATCATGGCTTCATTGTCTGCATATTGGAAAAACAATGAGCCAGATTTGGGAGACGAATCTAATTGTTTTATTTTAAAAAGGTTTCTGCATTATTTGCTTATTATTTAGATAGAGATGGGATAGAGGTGGGATCACAGATGGGAAATCCAAATCTCAGTCATGCGGGAGTATTGTTATGGAATAAGGGTTGGCTGATGCTATGGACTGCGACGCAAGATCTTCTCTCCTGAGACATTCTTAAAGACCACTCAACTGCCGCTTCTAAAAGGAGACTCAGGAGCCAAAGAGCAGCTAACCCATCTTGCATAGCTCCATTGTTTTTATAAACAAAGGCCTTGTCCTTTTAGATGCAAATAATGTTGCCATTTTGAAACATGAACCAAATTATAGCTATTATTTACCATTCTTTGCATTTCCCCCCAATGGAGCTTCCCTTCAATGAATTATGAAATTCTGTAACCATCAGAAAACACTCCAAAACTGTAGCACTGGCTGTTCTTCAGCCAAGCTGCTATAAGCAGGAGAGGATTGGTGCATACCAGCCTGGATGACCATGAACAGAAGGACTCCTTGTCTGGATAACTTTAAAAATGTCTGTCTCAAAGACACAGGACTCTGAGGACGGCGATGTAGACATAGAAACATCCAGTGTTGTCTTCTTCATAAAATTTTCTAACAGCTGTGCTCTCGGCTCGACCTTTTTGACGTGTTGTGCAATAAAAATGAAAGTGTTTTGCATTTATACTTCAGCGAAGGTCTGTGATGAGGGCTATATTGTCTCTATGGTAATGAGATGCTAAATTGCTAATGCTGAATTTTTTTTTAAACACAACGGCACCTGGTGTGGCCTATCCATGCCCAATCAACACTCCACGACAAAGTGTGACTGTGTCCGTGACATGAGTCTTGAGGTGTGCGACACTGAGAAAACAGGTCTTGCAACACTTTTTTCTTTGAAAATACATACTTTTTGTCATACAACGCTTGTTATTGTCGTGTGATAGAGTATAAATCAGGGTTAAGGTATAAATATCATATATTAGTGTATAAACAATCATTTTGTGAGAACACTAATCATAAAAAAAAAAAAAAAAAATAGAAAACATTGCATGATGCACTGGAAATTTTGAAAACAAACTTCGAGATAAGCAATATATGAACAATGAAGAAATAACAGCCTCACATTGTAATTTGAATGGAGATAAAAATGTGGATAAAATAATTTGTCATTTTTTGTTTTCATTTTGTTTTCTTATATATGCTTTTTATAATACTGGGTGTTTTTTGTGCTTATTAAAAAAAAAGATTGCTTATTATTTGTGTAAAATAGAGATATGCATAGACATTCTTGATTTAAAAATAAATACATGCAAATGACTGACAATCAGACTATGAATTGTCTGTCTTTGCCCTTAAGACATAGAAAGAAAATAAGCTTTATATCAAAGTGTGGAAGAATGTCGAGATTGAGATAATAATTGACTTTGCTCTAATGCTTCTAGCTGCAGGCATTTTGGAGAACACGTGCACTTCTGTGTGACTCCCTTGTATTGACAGGGGGTGTTGCAATGATGGGATAGGGCCTCGAACTGCAAGTGGTTATACAGAAGTGGTATACAGAGGTGACATTGAGTAAGGGGAGTCTTGGATCTCATGTGCTGTCTTCCTGAGGCCATGCCTTGTATCCTCCAACATGTCGTAACACTGGCCAAAACAGTTGAAACAATTGCAGTTTTTTGTCAGAGATGTCAGTAATTCTCCTAGTAGTGAACTAGTGATAGTACAGATTAGCAAAGCTACTGTAGTATAGGTGCTCATGACCCGCTATGAATTACAAAATCAATTGGCAACACAGTCAGCTAACCGCAAGAGGATAGCCTGGTAAGCCCCTGGAAAATGAAAAAAATATAAAAAGCTGTGTCCGTTCCATGTCATTCCCAAGGCCAGAGCAGTGGTCAGCTTTGAGTCTCACAAGGCTGTCTGTGCACAAGGTGTGAGCTATATCTTTCCTTCCAACCTATGAAAGGTTAGGAGCTGCATTCCACATGGGTAATAACAGCATCTATCTGCTGCTTTGTCAAGGAGACAAGTTGGGAACAAGAACATTTAAAATTGGTTCAACAATATAATCAGTGTACACGATGGTCATCTTTATACCACAGTAGTTCCCCACTTCTGAATCCAGTAATCTGGTTTAAAATAAATCAGTTATGCCTTTGATCATATCACTAAAGGATCTCAAAATGCTTCCATTGACAGTGATGTATGTTGCATTAATTCATGTCTAGCTTTGTGAGTATGGACTCCTGACAACTTCAGTTCATTTTTTGCTGTTAGGCATTTATATTATGCATTTCTCCAATATTATAATATAATAATGATGTATTCAGGGCTGTGATTGATTTATGTTTTAGCAGGGTGTTTTATTGTTTTATTGATTCCATCGATGTTATCAATAGGCTACTTTACTATTATTCAAATTTCCTAGATTGATTTGTTATTAATTGAAGAATTCAACAGTCCAACAGATAAAAGTCAAATCTGAAAAGGTAAACCTTTTTATCAGAAGTATTCAATTTCTTAGTGAGGCTATGAAAGAGAGAGAGAGAGAGAGAGAGAGAGAGAGAGAGAGAGAGAGAGAGACTGAGAGAGAGAGAGAGACACGTACACACACATACACATGCAGACACACACACACGTACTCGCTGACACACACACACACACACACACACACATACACACACAGATGTGGCCTCATGGCCTTTTCAACTGTAGCAAGTGTCTGCACTTGTAATACAAGGCCAGGTCTGCTGGTGACTCATCTGCAGCTCAGCGTATTAGTTTATCTATGATCCTTCTTTACCAAATTACAATTTTACCATGTACTGCCATTCATCATCTTCAGCTAGTTTAGATGCAGTGAAGCAGCAAAGGGCTCAGCACAGTATTTCACATTTATTCTGCCTGCTTAGTGTGTTTTTGTTTGTTCATCAACATGAATGTTGTCGCTGTTTTTAGAGTGCATTTTCTTGATTTCAATTCATTGATCTTGGTTGACAACTTGATATCATTTATATATAGATATTTATATATAGATATTCACTTTGTTAGGCTATTAATAGTGCTTATGTGTTATGCTAAAGAGACAGCTAGTCGTGGTGTCATGTGTTTGTTGTATCCAAATACAATTGAATATTACTCTCTGCAGTCAATAATTATCGGGTAGGCTATCATCAGGTAAAAAATCTTGTGAGAAAGTATTTATTTATAGATGAAACAAAGCTCAGAAATCTGGTATGACCACATTCCACTGACCAATAATGCCCTCATTTTTATTTTTGTGTAAATGTTGTGATCTCCAGTAGCATTTTCCCTTTTGTCTTTGGTTGACAGTTACATATACTATATCACCATATGAAGCAGTGTTTGAAGGAGAAATCACTTGTGTGACACTGACTCACAGGGTGTTGATCAACAGACAGATGGGAGAGCTGTTCTCATGAAAAATTGTGTGATGCTTTACAAACTTTCTGCTGCTCTGTCTGATGAGCCCTTTGTCTGCACTTGACATAGCATTAATATAAATTCATAGATACAGCTCTATAAGAAAGCAGGGAACTCAGAGCATGCATAGAAAGTGGAGTGACATTTTAAAATGATACATTCTTTATGTTGCTCGCATCCACGGGTGCTAAATTCAAATTGACCAATCAAGACTCAATCACCCTAAAAATGTGGATTATGGAAGTTCAAAAGGAAACTCATGAATGACAAATGAAAAGTGCAAAGCAATTTGTAAGCATTTGAGGCATTATTGCCTGGCCCATCACTGGGACAGGACCTGTCCGCCTGACGGCTCTCAGAAAGGAATAGAAATGTCTGTGTGTTTTTTTCCATGCTGCTCCTCCAGAAAACAGAATTGAAATGTCTGAACAACATTACAGATCTGCAATAATGTTAAGAATAATGTTACACCAACACAGATTATTAATATTTATACTACTACTACTACTACTACTACTACTACTACTACTACTACTAATAATAATAATAATAATAGTAATAATAATAATAATAATAATGCTCTAGTATTTATTTATAAATAATAAATAATATGTTATAAAAGTGAACATAACATTACGGAAGCAATGCAGGTGCTTTGTTCAAGGGTAGAGAAAGTTCTTTGTTCAAGGGCACATCAGCAGTTTCCCACCTGGAAATCAAACCTAAAACAAAGCTATAAGCTCAGCTCCCTAACCGTTTTACTGCATTGTCACTTCTGGACATGTCAAACCATTAAAGCTTGCAGCGTTGGCTAACAAAACGACAAGGGAGCTCCACTTAACGTAATAAAAACGAATGAACGAATGAGTAAACAAACAAAACAAACAAACAAATAAATACATAAAATATGCTGATTTATGTCTGCATGCTGACTCCATTGCACGATTCAACTGAATAAACAGAAGGCAGATATATTTTTTATTATCACACACCATCATGCAACTGTATCACATCACATATTTCTGTGACAATAGCTGGAGATTAGGTCCTAATTAAGCCACATATTACCAATTTTCAATGGATTCACACTGCCAGCCGTGTACCCGCAGTTGGAATTATGCCATTGCAGAACCACTGACACCATCTGTGCTGGAAAATTTCTCACTAGGCTGCTTCAAAGACAAGGCTAGTCCTTGTCTACACCAACCAGCAGCAACTCTGACTCTTGTAAGAACTAAAATTTGGGAAGCTGGCATCATTATGATAGCCTATTTGCGGGCCTGCTACCTAACGACCCTGCTGTTGTAGCCATGTTTCGTAAGGCTAGCTAGTTGGCTAAAGATGTGTTTTACAAATTATTTGAAAAGACAAGTTTAAAATAGTTTGAGGAAGATGTCAATATGAGCTTTGTACTGTAATTGTTAATGCATTCTCAAACACAGGGAAGGGTTTGACTGCAATGCCGGCGAGTAGTTGAGGCACTCCTGCAGCAAAATGGGAAATGATGTGTTGAATGCTCCTGGTGTTCTGAGACACGTGTGTGGGTGTACCATGTATCACCTTCAACAGTATAGTTACTGGAAGGGAATGTGCTCAAGTTATTGCCTAAACCAGTAGCAGACTGAAAATTTGATTTAGACACATAAGAGGCTGAATTATGGCTGGATTATACAGTTTAAATACTGTACTATGAAAAAAATGTATGTGAATAGTGCATTTAATTGAATTGGCCTAAGATGATTATCATATAATGAGTCTTGCTCATTATGCATAATTCACTTGTTATATATAGTATGTGAAGGGGGAATACCTCGTGTGACAGCCTCTGGAAGGAGGGGGGGATGGGGGGGTCACGGTGCTACTGTAAGGACACTAACCTTAAGCATGCAGGCTGGAACTGCAACATTTCAGACCTTATAAGACCTTTCCGCAAATTGGCACATGCTCTCCTGTAGTGCATTTATCGGACAATATGTATTTCCCTTAAAAATATATACAGTAGTCAAGTTCCATAGTGTGTTTTCAGTGCTTAAATGTTTAATTACATTAATTTAATGATTGATTGAATTAATTGCATACGTTGTGGTAAATATAACTTAGTTACCTACATCAAGCATTATCTCATTAATGTACTGTTTCAGCAGCAACTGGTAATACATTAGCACAAATAATAAATTATTTGTTCATAAAACATGAATTTGAAGTAAGTTTGATGTAATGTAAACTGAGTTGCTTCTCTTGCCAAGTCATGTAGCTTAGTCCAGTTTTAAAGCTGAAAATATACAGTGTATATTAACGCTTGTTGTTTCAGGGTTTGTTTCACAACAAATTTTGTACCCCATTGTCATTAGGAAGCAAAAAACATCCTTAATTCTCACAGGTGCAAATGCATTGGGAGACCTCCAATTCTGAACAAAAGCGTCCTTGAATTTCGCAACTGAATATTAATGCGGCCCCGGATTGCATCTCAGTTGTGTACTGTCAGTGTAGGGAGTGTGGATACAGACCCCTTGGCAGCAGAGAGCTCCTCTTCATGCCAGATGTTCGTGCCATCCTTATCAACTGCATGGCACGGCGCGGCGGTTGTCTTGTGCACCCTGTCTGCGTTGCCTGGCATCCCCCCCCCCCCCCCCCCCTCCCCCGGAGCCTGTAGCGCTCGGCAACGAGATAACGTGATATTGCTGGAGCGTGACAGTGCTGCTGGTGCATGGCATGGGCCAAGCTCCTTCCCAGTGCAAATCAATGGAGCCGCGATGGGGAGAGAGGGCCTCCGAACGCGCCTCCCAAATCCTAATCAGCAAACAATGGAGGGGGAAATTGGATTAGAGCTCTAAGTCAGAGTGCAGATTTCTTTAAGCCCTGTGCCTTTTCGCATCTGCGTCGGTATTTAAAGTGCTCTAACAAACGCATACTTCTCCATTAAGATGCACTGCTCTGTTCTCACTTCCTGAAGGTATCGGTACATGTAAGGGTGACTCCAAGCAGAGGTCAAATAGTGCTCCTTTATGTACATTGGGGTTACCAGACATTTGAATTTACTCTAGAATTTCCAATTGTTTAAAGTTATTTTGACGTTACCATTTTTGTGAGGCCATTTAGTTTGAACTACAGTACATATTTATTTTTATAAGAGCAAAGTGTTGGACTTAAATGTGACGTTTAGTGGACCTGTTTTTCTATGACTTATTAAAGTCATAACACATACTCTCTCCTAAAGTAACACCTTGAGAGAGATAATTTTGATCAAAGGTCATAAATCTGTGGGCACTCATGCATATGTTCTAACAATGTATCTGAAACCGGTGGTATTATTTATTTATTTACTTTCTGACTTACTAAGATACACTTACTTATTAGGAAATAAAAAAGGGCTCAGAATTCAGGTTAATGGAAAAAACAACCCAATTCCAAGCAGAGATGCCTGTCTGTCATAATTTATGTGCAGTTGTTTTGAGTTATTTCTACACATGATGAAATGCCCTATTTTCTTCAGCGCCCTGCTTTCACATGTTCAACCAGCTAGGTGTAGTTTCCCCATTACTGCAGTCAGTCACTATGCAGTGGGAACACAATGTTCAAGATAGACTGTACAATCAGAGAAAAAATGAAACATGTCATAACATTGAATTATTCCCAGTGTTTATTTCAGTGGAACATGATTATGTAAGCCTTTGGATAGAGCAGAAATTCATGGCACACAAATTTTTCTTAATATGTATAATGTGTGACTAATATGATTTGACTTAATTAGAATTTGTTTTAAGACACATACAGCCAGACCTCACATAAACATGAATAGCTTTTATATTAGAGATGATCTAAAAGCATATACATTCATATGATTAAATGATACCTTGAAACTATACATGGTTTCATATTTCCTTCTTTACTGTGTTTTTGACAAAATTGAGTGTTTCATAACAGTTCTAGTTTTATCAGTGTTCTCCACTTGGGAATTGTTGGGCTTGTCTGTATAAACACAGGTTTAATTGAGAACCCAATTGGCAAAGCCTTTTGTTTCTTATGAGTCTAATTCAAAGACTGAGGTATCATCTGGGAATGATTGCTTTTTCAAAATGCAAACCTAAACTAATCCCATTGGAGAGAAAAAGGTAATTTCATTAAATTGAAGGTGGGCTTGCAAATTGAAGTATCACTGTATATGTTGCAATATTAGAAGTGTGATGATGTAATTGAAAAAGAAGAAGCAGAATATTTTAGCTGAACTATGGGACCATATTTTATGGTGCAATTTAGTGCATAGACTATATGGGAAGATTAGCAGTCAGTGTATGTAATATGTGTCCACTTTGCCTGAAATATAATGGGCAATATTTCAAAGTAGTGATAGAGTGCATGAGCAGCACCGAGCTGAGGCTGCGTGTTATAGCTTCACACTTAAACATGAGGTGGGCCACATCCTGACTGCCCCATACAATCAAACTGTCTCTTCCCACCTCAATCATAATTTACACAAACCATTTGTGTAGTGCATTTGTTACATTCAAACATAACAGACAACAGGTATAGGTTGTGGTCCATCCAATAATTGAACAAATAACATCTATGCATGCATAGGGCCATGCGTACGAGCAATTAGCACAGCTACAAGAGGAGAATAAGTGGAATTGTTGTGGGGATATTTGGCAGCTACAGATACAGTTCGATTTTGTGATGCGTTGTGCGTAAAGCTGTCGGAGGTGATGTCAGATGGGAACTCTGTAGGGAAGACATCATTAGCAAAGGGCAACAGTGGGTGCAAGTGCATAATCTAGGATCATGATGTCCATGCATATAATAAGCACAAGGCAAAACTGGCCACCTATCAGTATACCGCAAACCAAGGGCATGAGGTGTGTAATCACAAACGGTAGAGGCCTAACGCTCTGTTATGCTTAAGCTTTAAGCTTAAGCTTTATCAGTGTTTACATTTCTGTTCACAAACTGTACTCACTATTACCTACCATTCTCTTCTACAGCAATTATGTATGCAGTGAAAGCAACATCACACCTGCAATACCCATCATAACCCGACATTTTCCCAAAAACCTCTGCTGCAGTTGAGCAGTCAACCCACTTAGTACAAGTGCGAGCAAACAGAATTTACACTATAATTACTAAAAATACAAATACCAGTCTTCACACCAGTGTTTGTGATTCTTGTCACAAATTTTGAATACACGATCTCAGAAATGAGCAACGTATCAGAATTCATTGGTAAGCTTGACCAAAGCCTCTTTGCGTCGCTAGAATTGGAGTTTTTGTGCTTCCGCGGAAATAACCTGAATTTGCAATTGATATAAAAGAGATAGAAGTAAGCTTAACATGACAGGTTTGCAGACTGTACCACATCTTAAGGGCAAGGATAGTGCTGGATGGCATCTTCACAAACAATCTTTTATTTGTAAGAAGAAATGGACATGACAGCTGTCAGACAAATGACTTTGCTGTGCTAGGACAAATATCAAACAGCGTTTCTCCAAAATGCGATTCTCCCCCTCCTTTCTTTGTCAGTTTGCTGATAGCATGATAGCATTATAACAAGGTTGTATTTTACTTCAATGGCCCCTCGACAAATAAATAAATAAATAAAGAACATCCTTTGACTTCAACACACTGGAGCTAATAGTTCTCAGAATGATCAATGGAAGTAGTATGACATGCCTCTTTCTGTGTTTTAGATCAGAAAAATAAAAATCAAATTTAAATATAAAGTTAGTAGGTGCGACACACCATATATTAATTGCTTATATTAAGTTTGGTTTATTTAATTTGTATGTTGCAATGTGATAAGCCAAACAGTACGTGAGAACAGCAACGTACGTGCTTCTGTAGTTTCCTGAAAAATGCCCTGCACAAATAATACCGCAAATGAGCCTGTCTCCATTCTCTCAAACTGAAAGGCCACAAATGTAATATGTACAAGGAAGTTGAGTAGGGTACATGAGCCACTCCAGTTAAGAAAGATGTAATGAAAGCCAGATAATTACTTTTAGGGAACATTGCCTCTATCAAACAACACATGATTTTGTAACAAATTTAGAGAAAATGGCAAAAGGGCTTAACTCATTACATTCTTTTCTTTTTTTCATGGTACAGGTGTTACAAAACATAAAAAGCACTAACAGATGGAACATCCAGTTGGCCAAAGGCTAAGGTTTTGCTGCAGGTTTCATTTGCACCTCCACAAGCCAGTTTTTGTTGTTTGAGGATACCACACCATTGCGTATCTGAACCATACTGGAAAAATAAACTACCAATTAATTAATTAACTGAGAAAAGTAGAAGTTCGAAGCCGCTCAAAAATATACAGTACATTTTGGTGTTCTTGGGTGAAGCTTTAACACAGTCATTAGGATTACAGTCCTGACATTTGGAGGTCCAACACACATCACTCAATGCATTAGAAGCAAACCTGTAAAGCTTCGGTAACTCTTCAGTGGATACAGGGATATATGGAAAAACAATGGCAGTGATGGTAGAGTGTCCATACAGAGAAAATACAGAGACTCCATACGCCATGCCTTGTGTTGAAAGGTAGGGGGCAATACGGTGAATGTAGTCATCAATTCTACAAGCAGACAAACGAAAATATTCTTTGTCAACAGCGAGCATTTTAGGACATTAAGTTCCCTGTTGCGTCTGCCTGGGTTTATAGCACGCGCAGACTAGCGCCGCTATTTGCTCTCCATTTCAGCCGACAGCCATAATTCAGAAATCCCTCCTCGTCATCATCGCCCTCAGTTTTGTCGTAATATGCCACACTCGCCATCTTTAAATTAGCGCCAAACAACCAAGGTAACAACGCTGTTTTATTGTGTCTGTAGCGTGTGCTGCTGTTCGGAGCGGAAATGATTGGAACCACGAAAGCTACCATCTCCGGACAGTACTGTATGGCCCCTTCATATGGACGCCGCCGTAGCCAGCATGAATCAGGCTTAACTGATAATACTTTAGGGAACTAGCGAGGATACAGGGAGGGTAAACGTGGGGTCCAATCTCCCTCTCTTTTACAGTGCCAGCGGTCTGCCTGGTTTTTTTCCTTCTTTTGCTGGAGAAGACTAGATTACAATTTAAATAAATGATAAAGAAAAAATAATATTTTTTTTAATAGAATGACAATAAAACAATATTTAATCTACCATTTGAAATCCCTTCAAAATCACCCATCTGTTAGGTGATTTCATCCCAGCTTTTTTTCCCCTCGTCTGCCCAAATAGTTAATCACAATTACTTTAATATGATATTATCAGTTAAATGTGCCATGAGTGGAACAGGCTAACAATGAGAAATTCTGATCTTAAGTGCAGATCAGAATGGATGGCGAAACGAGACCAAGCCTCATCCATTCACCCGGACGGGGAATGGCACGTACTGACAATATCTCTATTAACAGTGATGGAGAGCACGTCCGTGCAACATTATTAACAGCCCCGGCATGCGACAGCACGCCGGTGCATGAGTAATGTGGCTCAGCCTTAACCCCTACCTCTTAATGTACAGTCACACTCCACTGTTGTCATTTCCCAACAAGGTGAGGTCGTACATATATCTCATAAGTATCCGATTGTATTCATAATTGCTACGTCTAAATGACCAGCGGCCTTCCTTCAGAATAATCGGGCATGGATATGAATTGTTTCGAGAATGTGTGAATTGTTTCGAACCGCTAGGCTACATCGTAGGTTACATCATAAAAGAAATGCGTAGCTAATACGATGGACATACTATACAAGCAGCTATAAGAAAGTCACAAAAATCACTTGGCATTATGTAGAAATGGCATTCTTGGATAGAATGATATTGTTGTGGAGAAGTCCGGTAGTGCGGTCCAGAGTAAAGTTGCTGCATTTGCTCTCCAGACAGGCGCACTCAAGTGTCATGTGAAAGGCAAACAGACAAAATGAAGATGACAAGTAATGTTCTGTTTCGCAACAGTGCCATTGAGATTGCTGGAGAATTTAATTCTGCGGCTATTGTTTACTGCAGATATTTTCCTCTCGGAATTTGACATGGTTAAAATAAATTACTGTGACAGAATCATTTTTCAAGAGTGGTCCATTGAGGCTTATTTCATGAGCGCTGTTATGCCTTACCAAATTAATGCATTCATGAGTACATACATATATGGTTTCTATAGACTGTCCTAACATTAAATGCAAGCCTCGGCCGCATTAATTTTAGTGTATTATATATTTAATTGTATTTGTATTTCATATGTAGCCTCACAATTTGGGATCTGTCAATCAGGGAAGATGGGGAAGTCGCAGCTGACATTCTCTGGCCTTTTCACATTTACTCTGGGGAACTAAAATAATAAATCACATGACTTCAGTGACCCAGACTCATAACATGAAAGGCAATGGGAAAATTAATTAGAAAAACCTTGCTTATTTCTATGCAAATCAATTACAGAACTAAATAAAAAAAGTGTGACATTTGAGATTAAGAAAGAACCAAGGCATGAAAAATACATAATTAGGTAAATAAAAAGTCAATGCAGTGGCATTACTCTCTGCCAAATGATCTTTAAAGGACATCATTTATTTATTGCTCACGCATCTATTTCTCTCACATATTAAAGATGGTTTGGGGCTGGAGGTGTCCTGAGAGGAAATGATGAAAATGGGATGGATTTTTTTTCCAAACAGGATTTCCACCTTGTTCTCATTTAATTTTCTCATTAAAAAAATGTGATTGTCCCGGGAATCCTGGGAAATTGGGCTTGGTTTTAAGGTCATATTTCAATAACCAGGACCGACAAAACCCAGCAAAAATATGCATGAACCTATGGGTTCCCAACCTGACAGCTCACTTATAATTTATTTGGTGTTATTATTAAGGCAAAAGAACACCATTTATTTTATAAATCAATATTAGAATGCAAATAATATGGATTTCAGATGCAGGTTGAACTTAGTTAGCTGAGGTTCATTGTCTACAATCGGTCTGCTGCGGGAACAGACTTGTGGAATTGATGTTTAACAATTCTTCATTGCATAAACAAAATGTGTTGAGCCAAGTAATATGACATTTTCCAAGACATTACAATAAGTCAAGACAGAAGCCATGTTCTGTTAATGTTCAGAGTTGCATGGTGGTACAAGGCCAAGTCATACAATTTTCAATATAGGTATATGAGTTTCCCCCGTTTCCGCATTATGGTGTTTCTTGGAAAAAAGGAAATACGTAGTTTGGACGGAAATTCCCAGAGTTAAGCCCTAGGCTGCACATTTAAAAAATATATATTGTGACTCTCCAATCAGACACATCGATCCGGAAAAGACTTCAATGATGCTCCTTCAATGAATGTTCCCATTATTAATCCATTAAATGGTGCCATCAATATAAAAAGTTGCTGCAAAATATGCCTTGACATATCATTGAAGGATGATAGATTCTGACATTTGCAGTGTCAAACGTAATTCTCGAGGGTTCAAATATTGTTGAATATTGTTGAAATCAACAATTGACTTGCGGAGAGATGTCTAAAAGGCCTCCAAATACTAATGATCTGCTTGCATGTTCAAAATACAGATAATTTCTCTAGAGCTGACACAGACCTAGCTAACACAATCCATCTGACGCAAAGTTCCAATAATCCTAACTCTCTTGGGAAATCAAGCAGTGAGTCATTGGTCAGGCCAGGTATATCTGTCTGCCTTGTTGCCTTTTCCCCTCTCCAGAGACTATGAGCGGTGACAGAGTGTCAGTCACAGTATAACGTTCTGAGATCTGTCCCACCCATTGGGAAAGAGTTATGGGAGTGTTTCGGAAAGGGAACTGATGGAGACAAAGCAGTCACCGCCTAGTGAGGGAAGAAAAGCCAGAGAGATGGAGCGGCGATGTTATCAGTCCGTCGAGTCAACAGCGGGGAGGAGGCTATTGACCGCCTAATCCCCGACAACACACTCTGGTGCTCAGTTTTACAACTGTCATTTGATCTAAGAGAGACACAGATTTCAGAGTAATTATTAGATGTTGCCCTGCAAGGGACCCCCAGTGTATTGGGCAGGAGGACTTAATGTTCTGTGATGTTTAAAATTCTGGCAGGAAAACACCCACCAGTATCTTTAGAACAGTATTTTCTGCCTTCCTGCTAGATAAAGGGAGCGGAATATTGTTGATAATGAACCTGTGACTAACATTATGGATTCTAAGTTTTCCCTATAATCAGAAATTGTAGGCTTTGTACTCTCTGTCTCAAAGCTGCTCCTCAAGCAATTATTCACGAGGTGTGAAGCACTGTGTCAAAGCCATCGTCAGCGTTTCCTGCTATATTTCCTGACTGTTTCTACACCATCTAGTTCTCCGTGAGAGGTGCCAATGGAGTTGGGGTGGATAAGAAGAATTAAAAGCTTTGGGCACTGAATAGGCACAAAAACCCTGGATGGACCTGTATAATGATCCAGTTGTTCTGCACACTGATCACACAAGGGTGTTTTCTACATGCCTCAGTCCAAAAAGCTTTTCACAAAATCTGTGGTAAAATATACTTTTTCAAGTTTTAAATTGCTTGAACTGCGTAAGGAACCAGCCAATCTGCTCCTTCTACACACATAGGCCTAATTTGAATGTATAACCTTTTCACACGGTGTAGGTATCTTTGATTCTGTTCTTTCCTTTAGATCTAAAATTCCAAATACTGCCTTTGTGAATCTTTAAAGGTAGACAATAATATGTCTTTTCCTAGTCTGAGAATGTTGGTGAAAAATGATCAGAAGCACTCAGTATTTAATATTGCAGTATGGATTGTTATAGGCAGTATGTAAAATGTGGATCATTTCATCATGAGCAGTAAAGCAGTAAAAAATGGACCTGCACAGCTTTGTTTATGTATTTGTACATCATTGTTTAAGACTCCATTAGTCAATGCCAATTCATATTGGAATGAGCAAAAACAGTTAATCCCTTAAGTATCACCCCTTTTGCTTGAAAATTACATACCCAAAATAAAACATGCATGTTTACAATGGTGAAATGGACATAAAATGGACATAATGGCATTGCAAAATAGTGTTTTACCGCTTGAATATGATGTGACCATATTCTTTGAAAATTGCCCCGTGAAAAAAGGAACAAATGAAAAAAATTCAACTGTTAATGTATTTGTTCATGGTTAACTTCTGATAAGTTTATGCTATGTATAAATATTCAGGTAACCAACAGAAACAACAATAAACAATATTTGTTGGTAGTTAACAAATACATGAAATAATGAAATGCTAATTTCTTGCTTAATTAATACATTAATCAATTATTTCATGTTAACGACTACATTAGTTAATGCCAAGTCAATATACCTCATTGTAAAGTGTAATGAAAATAGCTAGAAATTTGGATTGCTTGACAGCTACTGTTCTGAACCTGTCGGTTCAATTGATTGTTTGATTGATTGCTCCTTTTGATGAAAACATATATTATAAATAACAAATAAAAAGATGTATTACTTCTCAACATTTTATATTTCTTAGGGCAAAAGTTTCCCAAATGCAGTTTCCCAAAAGCAATGGATTTATTTGTTATAACCTTTCTGTGGTAAAGGACAGTGTAGCCATGCAGGAAAAGATGTGAACTTCTGCTGGAAATCAAAAGCATAGGCCTGAGACTTTGAATGTGTATTATGATGCAAAACACCATGCAGAACATTAATATCTAAAATGTCATTGCAGTCATAATGTCATTCTGTACAAGCATATTTTTCATCAAAATGCCATAATGCACACCCTGCATACTGATAATTTCATGATGCCCTACAAGGGGGTTGTCAAGTAGACAATCGGTGGCTTGGCATTGCTCCGGGTTAATAGTGAACGGAAGAGTGATGCATCTTAATAAGGAAGCCCCCCCTGTATCTCTGTCATATAGTTCACAATAGTCAAAGGACAAGTAATGTCACCCGGCTATTGTAATTAGACCACAGTGTGATTAACTGTAGGTTGTCAACACTTCCCACCTCAATTCTGCCATTTTATTTTCATTTGGCAAGATGGCTTTAGACCTGGGGCAAACTGTGTCATGAAGACACACGCCTCGATGGACTAATCAATGTGTATTCTATGTCCTTTGTATTTCTCTGCACTTAAAATGATTGGCAGGAAAATCCCTCAACGAACCAATACATGAAAAGGGATTTACAACTGTATTGTGAAAAGCACTGAACTGAGTACATTTTACAAAGAGAAATGAAAAATGTGAAAATCCTGAAATCTAGTCTATCCTGACCCGGATGGAAAATAATTCACTGAAACCCAATGAAACTCAATGACGTTTGGGGCTTTGTGCGATCTTATTTTCAATGTACTGCTCCCATGAAGGGTGAATTTTGCTCAAGTTAGCCTGTTCCTAGCAGGGGTTCTAAATGTAGCCTACTGTGAGTACAGTGCTTGTCAAGTGGCTACAGGGTAGGAGGGGAAGGAGAACTCAGATTACAAGGTTGTGACAACTGAGCATTACATTACATTACATTATTGGCATTTGGCAGACACTCTTATCCAGAGCGACGTACGGTTGATTAGACTAAGCAGGAGACAGTCCCTTCTCTGGAGCAATGCAGGGTTAAGGGCCTTGCACAAGGGCCAAACGGCTATGCAGATCTTATTGTGGCTACACCGGGATTAGAACCACCGACCTTGTGTGTCCCAGTCATTTACCTTAACCACTACGCTACAGGCCGCCCATAGAATGCCGTGGGCAGTGTGCTTCATAGTAGCCAGAGCACAGATGGGCTATGGCAGCATTACAAAAAGGAAAATAAGGACAAGCAAGCAAGACATTAAGGGTGACTTAAGACCGTGTGGCCACACATGACTTTTGAGTATGACATTAAATAATGATGTAAATTACCATGACTGCTGAGGAAATACTGTAGAATAATATGCCTGAGGCAACTTATGTATATGCATCATAAATGCACTAACCATGATCTTTGTTCATATCCATATGGTTTCATAAGTAACATTGCCATATATTGTTTCTTCATAGTGCCTTCTTTGACTGTCATTGGCACAACTCTGGTCCTCATGTTTGACGAACGGCAATAAACCACTTCAAAGGCAATCAGAAACCTTGAACCAAGACTAGAAATTGAAAGCTTTCTTATACCAGCACAAGGGAAGCAATTGCATTTGGTATCCATAAAAGGAATGTCATTTTTACATTAGTATTAAAAAGATAATAATAACAAATCAACGTTTTAAATTTCAATGACTCAAAACAACAATAATATGGAGTATAATTGGTTACTTTTTTGTTAAATCTCCCCCAAAGTAAATGAGATCAAACCGTCATAGGGGCAGTTGATATGCAAGTGCATATTCCACATAATCTCCAGTGAGTTGTTTCCTGCACACACATTGGGCCTCATTTATCGCCAGTCCATCGCAGGGCACACACACCATTCACTCACATACTCATACCTATGGGCAATTTAGACTCTCCAATCAGCCTAATCTGCATGTCCTGCATGTCTTTGGACTGTGGGAGGAAACCGGAGTACCCGGAGAAAACCCACGCAGACACGGGGAGAACATGCAAACTCCGCACAGAGAGGCCCCGGCCGACGGGCATTCGAACCCAGGACCTCCTTGCAGTGAGGCGGCAGTGCTACCCACTGCACCATCCGTGCCGCCAGTTTGTTAAACTATTAGTATTAATTTACTAGTTATACAAGCTGCTGCCTTCCAGGCTTCACTGAGGTAAGGAAAGTGCACCTTGGGCTGGAGGAAGGCATTGGCAAATTATAGGAGACGTTGCTATCTGGAATCCAACCGGAGGGTGACAGCAATAGCCTATACGTTTTCCCTGTCCATGCAGAGAGCCAGAAGAAATCTTCCAATGAAGCAGTAAATGTAATGTAAAGAGAGGTCAGCAATAGCAACAAAGCCTAATGTGTGTTCACGTCATATCAGAATGACCGAATGACCACCTTCCGACTGGGAAGAACAGTTCATATCAACCTCTGACATTGAATGCGAGGCAAAAAAGAAAACTTGGAAAAACTAATTGTGCCACATGCCATGCCACTTCTATACCATGATGCAGGTATAAACTTGAACTTTGTTGCTTCTATTGCCTCACCAAAGAAATTGCCTCTGTCTTTGAAGATGTGCTCTTTCCGAAGTAGGCTATGCCTTGCCCCAAATGTTATAATAAAGCAATAAATGCATATGTAATGTAGGGTTTAAGCAATTAGTTGTAGGCTATGCCCTATTTATAGCAAACTTTTTTTAATGTGTTTTATGGAATTTATATTCAACTCCCCTTAAGCATTAATTAATCAGTATTACCAGAATGAAACATTACTCATTTTAATATTCAATCTTGTTCAATCCTAATATTCAATAAATGTGCCACTTTAAATCAAGATAAAATATAAATGAATGGAATAATAAATTCACAAAACAACCATGCGCTTCCATATGAACAGCTGAGACCACTGGTGAAGATTGGTTGGCTCTTATGAAAAAAACTGACATCCAAAAACTTTGATAAATCCCACATTATTTGTGTAAATGCATTTCCGAAGGATTTACGGCCAATTTTGTTCGGCTCACGTTTGATAAATGAGGCCCATTGTGTGCAATCCAAAACTCTAATTCTCCATACACTCCCCAAAATCACAATTAAATACTGTATATTTGATACCACTATGATTCACTGACTCCATTCGCAATGCAGTGAAGTACAGCTTACTGCATTTCAGAATGTCTAAGTGTCGTCTATGCAAATTTATTAGATTACATGAAAAATCTCTTACAAAATGGTGTCAGTCACTCCTTTATCAGCTCTTATTTATTTATTTCTTTATTTATTTATAAATGGCATGCTGCCATATGCCTTTGGCTTAGAATTATTGACTTTGAATTATTGAATAGATGAAGCACAGTCCATCCTATTGCCAATCTAGGCAAAATCCTACAACAAAAACACGTTGCTATCAGTGGGGTGACATTAGCTCAGGAGGCAAGAGCAGCTGGAGGGCTGCTGGTTCGATCCCACCCTGGGTGTGTCGAAGTGTCCCTGACACCTAACCCCCAATGAGCTGGTTGGTGCCTTGCATGGCAGCCAGTTGCCGTGAATGGGTGAATGAGCAGCATCAATTGTAAAGCGCTTTGTACAAAAGAGCAATATGAATGCAGGCCATTTGGTGATAGCTATGCAAGGGACATTTTGGCAGAAGATCAAGCGCCAGCATAGTCCACCAAAAGTACAGGCATAATCCTGTACTTTTCATAATCTTTATGAAAATGCATTGTGAACCACCTTCACTGTACTCGCATCAGCTTCCCTGAATTGTGTCTCTTTTGGAATAGGACAGCCTTACAGACACAATGGAGATGAGGAGGGGTAGATACTGATTTTCTAAGCTGCATGCATTTATATGGGCTAGTTTGTGCCTAGCACTCTTTGGCCAGCTAGCTATTAGTCCGGGATAAAGCTGTATGAAATGCATGCCTAGTGGCTTGTGGATGCCTGCATACCACATAGGATACAATGACAACAGCACCCTCGTACCATCCTGAATTTAGTTAACCATGACCTTTCCACAGGAATGGTAGTAGTAATAGCAGTAGCAGAAGCAGTATGTAGCAGTAGTTGATGAAGGCTCTATTTTAGCTCAGCAGAAAAGATAAATAATTTAGCTCGTCTCCTGCTTTTATTATGGGAGCAGTAACACTTCCAGCTAGTGTCACACCGCTGCTTCTTGCTGGTATTGCTATTGGGCTGATCCAGCCCTTAAGTGCTCATATCAGTGATTGGAGAATGAATGTAATTATCCAGTTCTGATGCCATTATGTGCAAATGGTACACAAAGTGTGATTTCTGCACCTTGCAGCAACGTCGGAAGCAAACGACACCTCAGTGCAGCCTCTTGTATTGTGGGTGAACTGAGCAACAGAGCGGGAATTCCTCTATTTCTCAAGAGAAACCGAGTGTTTTGTTTATTAAGTTGACTGTACTAATTGTTTTGTTCTTTTATAATGTACACGTTTTTTTTTAATGTAGTTTCCTAACTGAGCCATTGCTGAGGCTAAGTACACTTTTGTATTTACTATGAATAAAAACAAAGATGTTTAATTTAAAATTGAATGTTGTTTTTGCAGAACAGGAAATGGGAATTTTATATTGGCGATAAGTTAATGTTACTTGAGCGTATTTGTTGTGCTTCCAGATAGGCAAGGATGATACTGGGTGGTAGACTTTATTTTGCTCCGCTTCTCTCTCATATACAGCAGATGCATTTTTAAGATTGCTAGATCATGTGTAATCTTATTCAGAATCACACCAGAGTCTGACTGAAAAAGAAGGTTACCAAGCTTATCAAGATTCAGGGACTGCTCAAGTGCAGTACAGCAGTGTACTACAGTAAGTACAACAGCAAAACATTGCATGTAGAAATCAACAGAGAAACAAACGTATTCTGAGCACAGACCTTACTAATGTATGATATTATTTTGACCAAAAAATATGATTAGTTCATGTGACTTTGAAGGTTAACAGACACTGGATCAACTGTTAAATCAAACAACATTTTCAGTTGATGCTAAAACAATTTCCACCAGTAAAAAACATTATTATATTTCAGAACCTACACTCCAAACAGAACATTTTACAAAACAAGTTATTTTTTAGCTCACTGCATAATGACAGTCATGGAAAAATCTTGCCTATTTTTTAAAACGTACTCACACACTATGCTTTATAGTATGTACTGTATGCAGAACCAGATTGGTGCCATGTTTACTTGAATTTCCTTATGAATACACCTTGCCTGGGCCACTGCTCAGAGAGAGGGCGATAGAGAACTCTTTGATCACATTTGCTAAATAAAGTCCAGCTGGACCACCTATAAATGGTCCATGTATGGTTTTATAGCTTCCATAATCAAATCTGCATATAGCTCATTAGTGGTGGGTTCAAAGTTATATTTCAGAGGTACCGAGGGTACTAAACTCTGCACTTTGAACAAACAGTTCTGAGAAACTTAAAGTTCTTTTGGACCTTGCAAGGACTTTGTGAAGAATGTTTTTGGCGAGGTTGTTTATACACTTGGAAAAACATGGGACAGAAAGTGGTTCAGTGCTATTCCCAGCTGCTCCACGGTTGCATTTGGACTGATAATGGGAAAGTGATCTGACTGAGGCCGATAGGCTTGACGTTATAAATGATTCATATGGCCCCCTTAGGTGTGCTTACAACACTTGCATTATAAAGACATCTGCAGCTGTTCAGATTAGATAGCGATGAAATCACACGCTCACCTCTAGTCTGCTCCTCACGTTCCAGCATCAAGAATTTGATTACTCTGAAATGAGAGAATCATGAAAACAATCTTTTCTAAAATTAATGACTTTGAAATCAAAAGTGTCTGGTAAGGTCTGACACCGAAATGGGAATGAGATAGAGAGCATTTAAATCATTGAAAGGGTCATCGTAATAGAATATTTTACTAAGTGCCACAGCAGACCATAATGATTAAAATCAAAGAACATTCATGTTTCAGTCCGGTTATTGCTTAAAACATGAGTTTGCAAATTTATGTGAAAGTCTCTACACATAACTGATCATCACTTAATCAATCTTTTTCTAAATCAAGATACCATCCCTTACCCGCTGGCTTTGCAACACCTCTCTGCATCTCTCACTTAGGAATTTAACAGAGCATATGAGCATTTTTCATCTACAGACATAAAAGCATTACACAGTATAATTGACCAAGCACAGTCAAATATACTTGGGAGTAATTTGAGTGATCAGATACGGAAATTGCTCTGTTGGGAGCAAGCCGCTGATTAATATCTGCAACAATTATAGGAGTTTTTGTGAGTAGCATAAAAACCTGATATATTGCAGTTTACTGCACTAAACATGAAAGCCCATTCTGTAGTATAACTGTTAAACATCACGCTGGTTATTTATGCAGAAACGTACCTTATGTAAACCTACTGTATAAAAAACAAAAATTCAAACTATGGAAAAAGTATTTGCAAAAACAACGGATGTCAAAAAAAAAATTCAAGCCAAAATTACTTCAGAGTGTATTCCAGGGCCTCAATATACTAATATTGAAGCACTGGACAGATGCAGATGTGGATTATAGGAACAAACAGAGAGAGAGAGAGCGGGGGAGAGAGAGAGAGAGTGGGGGAGAGAGAGAGATAGGGAGCAGGAGAGAGCGAGAGAGAGAGAGCGGGAGAGAGAGAAAGCGGAAGAGAGAAAGGGTAAATAACATGCTATCCCATTGCAGAAAAACCAACCCAGCACCGTTCAGAGGCTTATGACAGTGTCGTGTAGTAAAAAACATACAGCCTTTAATTCATCCACTACCATTTCAATTTCCGGCAAAAACAGGCCCTTAGGCCAAGTGTATGAAGCTTATATTCACTTACACAACAAGACAATACTTTCTAATCAGAATGTTTCCATGTGTATGTGTATATGTGGTGAAATTGCCTGCGTGCTACCAGAAGCTGGTAACTGGCAACCTTCCGACTGCCAGACGACCACTCTTACCTCCTGAGCTAATGTCGCCCCATTTTGTAAAATATACATTCATTATACATTTACATAGACATTTGCTGACAAGTCTAAGGTGAGGGCATTATTCACAAAGAATGGGCCACACCAAAGGTAGGAGATTTGAATAATTCATTTGTACTTAGGATCACTTCCAAGCAAGATGAAAATGGCTGCTGTCTATAACAACACTGTAGATCTCTGTGAATTTGGCTTGGAGTCCTGGATTGATGATCTGCAGAAACAGAGATGCCAATACCCGGCCAGCCTCCTGCACATAGAGACTGGGTTCGGCAAGCTGCATCACTTCCATTGAAGGCTACTTCTATTTTTGTGGTTTAAAACTGTCAGACTTGAAGCTTATGGCTACAGTCCTGTCTGTACAAAAACATGTTTTTTTGATATGCTGCAGTGTATTATTTAGTCTACCACTAGAAACAGCTAGCTCTACAATGACCCATACAATACGTATGTACTGTGCCATCACTTATCATTGTTTTATTTTTTTTAATTTTTTTTGGTAATATCCAAATATTTTGATGGAATTTTTTAACATGGAGCAATTATATATTTACAGGGTTTATCCATCCAGTACCAGATTAAATGTAATTGTTTTGTGGAAAAGTACACATTTAGGAGCTTGATTGCATCTTTCCACTTTGATAGTCACATTCTTAGGTTTTCTAGGAGCAAAACACATTTGAGTGGAGCCATTGAAAGAGAAATAAAATGCTCTTGATCCATAAAGACCTGGACTTTAGCAGTAGTGCTATACCACAGGGTTCAAATGTGCGCACACCAAATGTAGATCGATAATGCAATTTACACAAGACAACTGTAATTAACAATCTATGAGTATTTTCAAAGGGCACCTGAGACTGCGAATCCCCAACAGCCTCCAGTCGAACTGGCATGTACATCTTCACTGAAAAAACTCCATTGGGAGGGAGAACCTGTGGTTGTGTGTGTGTGAGTATGAGTGTGACTACACGCACAACCACACACATATACAGTAATTGTCATTATCTTCCCACCTCCCGATCAGCTGATGTTATTAAAGGCACATTTTTGTACAGCCCTCCTGAGCTTTTCGCTTCTCACTCAGATAATTACTGAATTAAAATACATTAAATACTGAAAGGGACGGTGGGTGAATTATTCAGAAATAGACCGTGCCCTGCACTCTTCCCCCAGCTGAGTCTGCAGAAGCAGGGGCTGTGGATTTATGGGGCACTTTATTCTCCAGCAAAGGAATCGATAAACAAGACGTGGGGCCAGCCCTACCTTGATAACTTCAAGACCCCTATACATCATAATGCACCTTGCAGGGACATGGGCATCATTTATTTTGAAACCCAGCTTTGATACCATTTCACGTCTCCATTTTGAGCAAACATTGATGTTTTTTGTCAGTTTTTATTCTATTTATGATGATGCTTCTAATGCAGGGTAGTTCGCATGGCATCCCCCATATGCCCTAGCTGCTCACTTGTAAAACTGATATGAGTTTCTTTAGTCTGATCACATTTTCACCTGAGTTACCCTTCCACATTAAACCAGAGGATTTTGATTCCACCTGTCAAACTGTGCTTCATTAAATGATTCATTAGTATGGCTGTTATGCTAAAAAAAAAAACTATTAACATAGCAGAAATGCAAAAAGAAAAAAGAAAAAAAAAGATTTAAAAACAAAACCCAAGCTATCACCTGTTGGCCATTAATATTCATTAAAAAATAGTTTTATCAATGTCTGTATATGAAGTGGCAGGAATTGGTAAGGCAGAAAAATCGCTCTGTCACATAAGCGTATGCATATGTGAGTGGGTGTGTTGTCAGAGTTAGCGGACGTGGAGGCAGAAACGCGCTGCTACAGAAGTACACGAGGAGGTGACAGGTGAGCGAGGAATGATGGAAGCCTCCTAGCACCACGGCAGCACACATTTATCTTCTCTCATGACCATCACTCTACCCCGACACCGCAAGTGTTCACATTTCCTGAATATTTATACGTATTTGCACAACGAAGAGCTGTAAATGCGTTAAATTAGGCCTGAGAGGTTGGAAAATGTTGGATGAGTTTGACAGGAATTATGAGAGGCAGCTCTGTCACATGTTCCCCTCATAAACCTGGGGGCAGCATATGACAGGAAAACAGTAAAGCCCACATTGACCAGGGTAAAGATCTGTCTTGGAGTAAGTTCTGTCAACGGGAAGGTATTGATTAATAACGAAAGGTATGTGGATGCCTGAGTTCTTGTCAAAGAGCAAATAGCAGGTGACCCAGCATTGAATCACTATTTGTAGTGATTCACAGTTGGGATAAACAGGAACTTATCTATCTTATTTGGAAGTTGCTGTATTTGACTTAATCTGTATATTGACAGAATAGCAGATGCAGTGCATCATTCAAACAGGTCCGGTGAAAGTTGTAGAGAAACATAGGATAAAAAAAACAACTGGTGACAGCAAAGCAGTACAATAGGAAAATGTTGCTTGGATTGCCTTAATAATTGTCTAAAGATTAGGTATTTATTAGACTTAATTTTTAGACTTATTGGTTTTCTGCTGCTGTAGCCTATCCAGTTAGAGGTTTTGTTGCATTGTGTGTTCAAAGATGCTCTTCTGCATACCACTGTTGTAATGTGTGGTTATTTGTGTTACTGTCACCTTCCTGTCAGCTTTGACCAGTCTGGCCCTTCTCCTCTGACCCTTACAATACATTACATTACATTAATGGCATTTGGCAGATGCTCTTATCCAGAGTGACGTACAACAGATTGCAAAGTGCATTCCCATAACCAGGGATAAGTGAACTGAAAGACCTTAGAGGGAAGTACAATTTCAACTGCTACCCGCACAACATTCTTATTTTTTTAATACTGCACCATGCAAATGTATGAACAAACAGCTTACCTAGCCAAACACTGCTTACCTAGCCAAAATAAACATCCTATTACACAAGTAAATATCACAGAAAGACAACAATTAAGGTTTACAGGGAGGTAGGGAGGGACAGGGAGAGGTGCAGCTTGAAGAGGTGCGTCTTCAGTTTGCACTTGAAGATGGCAAGAGATTCTACTGTTCTGACCTCCACGGGGAGTTTGTTCCACCACTGTGGAGCCAGAACAGACAGTAGTCGTGAGTGGAAGGTGGAAGATTGGAGAGGGGGAGGTGCCAAGAGGTCTGGCAGGGGTGTAGGGTCTGATGATTTTTTGGAGGTAAGCTGGGGCAGACCCCTTGACTGCTTGGAAGGCTAGCACCAATGTTTTTAATTTGATGTGAACCATGACCTCTCTCATTAACAACGCATTTATTTCCTGCAGAATGTTTGTTTTTTTCACACCATTCTCAGCAAACTCTAGAGACTTTTGTGCATGAAAATCCCAGCAAATCCCAGTTTCTGAGATACTCAAACCATGTCTCTTGACCACGTCTGCATGCTTTTATGCATTTAGTTGCTGCCACATGATTGCCTATTTAAACATTAGCATTCACAAGCTTGTGTACAGGTCTACCTAATAAAGTGGTTACTGCGTGTGCATTACTTAATTAAGCCAAGCCTTCAATGAAAGAAAGCAATCCGATTGTCATTGGAATATTTTCGGCAATTGGACCCTTTTACACCCAATGGTCTCCTTTAACTGATCCAATTCAGTGATAATCTGTTGTCTGAAATTATAATGGCTCTTAGTGCTGTTTGTGCCACTGATGTGAGGGAAAGGGCAATATGACAACACTTCTGTACATAATTTGCCTAAACACTGTTAGGTTCCTTGGGAAAATTCATTTTCATTCATTCAAGTTCATTTGAAGACCTAAAGATAGTCTAATATAATTATTCCACATGGATTTGCAGTTTTCTAAATGACAAGGCTCATGGCAGTCTAAATAAACATAGTATGAGACCTTAATTTAGTCTGG
Source organism: Conger conger (assembly GCF_963514075.1). Taxonomy (NCBI): domain Eukaryota; kingdom Metazoa; phylum Chordata; class Actinopteri; order Anguilliformes; family Congridae; genus Conger; species Conger conger. The sequence goes on from NC_083760.1 coordinate 13,561,536, forward strand.
GATGTCATCATTATGTTTGCTAGAAATAACTTACTTGCTGTAATAACTTATTGGATTTTAAATAGCTTTTCAGTGAGACACATGCAACTCCAGCAGATGTTTTAGTTTGGGGGGGAGAGAGAGAGACTGTATTATTTATCACTTTTGGATGCTAGGAATCATCCAGCAGACACTGACTGAAAGCTTACACAGCTGACTGAAAGCATAAGTATAGCACTCCAAACAGGAAAAATGGACCCATGACAATGGACACAAAAACTGACAGAAACAAATGTTTGTTTGTAACCCCACCTAATAGTTCTATAATCGCCTGATAGCTTACTGCGTCTTTATGTGTTACATCTCTTAACTCGGACTCTTAACACTGGTGCATTCCGAGAGGCGTATCGCCGGCTCTAGGCCCCGCATTAGATATTCCCAGAGCTAGAAAGACTGAGAGGAATGAAACTGTATTCCATGGAGACCAAATGTGAATCAATCAGGCTTGTCTACACCCTTGTCAAGGGACTGGGGAGGCCCGGCGATACCTACAGACAGGAGAATATGATCACAGAGGGAGTTGTGCCGGCTGAATACAGATGATGAAACGAGGCACAGAATGAGCATAGGAAGATGAGATGCAGCAACAGGACCCCGGACATAACAATTACAATCAGTAACAAAGGCGGTTTGAATTAGACTGCGCTTGAAGTAAATGTCTGGGCAAAAGCTGATGCACCCATCTCTGGACATGATTTCTTTATGAAACGATGTAGTCACTGAAATGTGATTTCTGGATAAACCTAAAAATTATTGTTTAAGGGTGGCATGGTGATGCAGCAGGGCTGGGCAGAGACCAGGTGCTCAAAGTGAGAAAAGGACACACCAACCTAGAAATACTGGTTTATGACACCCAGTTATTGGAGAGATAATGTTTATATGAAAATAAAATGTATTTATTTAGCAAATTAATGCATGTGCACAGCCGCAAGCAAACACAGACACACACACACACACACACATACACACACATACACACACACAAACGTTCTATAAATAACAATGCCATGGATGAGCATAACAGCCTTGGACAAGATCATGTCAATGCTGACTGTGACCAGTAGCTCCATAGGGAGACACTTAATTAGCGATTAGGCCACATATAAAATTAATTCCTCTAACTCTAACCCTGTTCTATACAAGCTTACCTGTATGGAAGCTATTCTGTGCAATTCCAATTATTAAATGATCACGACTAATAATGAAAACTCAACAGGTGAATTAACAAACCATCACAGTGCATGCAAGCTCAACAGATTAATTAACCCTTGTGTTGTCTTAAGGGTCATAAATGACCCGCCACTATGTTTAACAGCAGAGGAAAGCCCCTAAATGATCTTTTTCCGATTTGCCTGCATAGTTGTGTAATTATGTGTCGTTTTCCCAATAATTACTGGTTATAACTCATTATAAGTTATACCAGTTATTCCATTAGAAATGGAAACCGGGCCTGAACCTCTGACTTGAGCAAATCAGAATATCGCTGAATATCGCTCGCTCAGATTGATAGCCGAAACATGGATCTGTATCTCGTGATTGACGTTTTGTATGCAATGAATGCGAATACAAATTAATGGCAAACGTGGTGGTGATAAAACCTGGCTCTGTTTTTAAATATGATAAACACCGCTTTAATCAATCGCTGGTCATTTTGTTAATTCATGTTCTGAGTTTGGATGCAATGTGGTTATCTGTTAATTCACCTGTTTAGTTTTCATTATTTGGCATAGTCATTTGATAATTATACATGTGCTACAGAATAGCTTCCATATAGCTGTAGTCTGCAGTGTGAAAAGAAACCAAACATGTCAGGGTTGGAGGTAGTACTGGTTGTGGCCATCAGGGGGCTTATTACTTTCACCTGGTGGTCATTAGTGCTTACGTGATGTCTACCTCCTGAAGGTACTTAAAGCCCGCATTTCCCCTCAGTCTTCGCTTCGGTGTCACTGTTCGCTCTGCCACCTAAAGCCAGTATTTGGCACATGGTAGACTCAAAGCTACGAGTCGGGTATTGTGCTGGTTCGCTCGTTTTCCAAAAAAAGAAGGGTAAGGAAGGGGTCTGCGTGCGAAGTGTGTGTACACTGCGACCTCCTTCCGTTTGGTTCTTTTGGTTCTTTGTTTCTCTTTATTTTCGGCTCGTGTGAGTCCGTGGGTGAGGGACGTTGTCCCCGGTATTTTGTATTTTGATTTGTTTTATTTCGGAGCTGCGTCTCCTGTATCTTTATTTTTGTTTCGCCCAGTCTTTTATACTGGGTTGTCCTTTTACTTTGGGTTTTCCCCGGTCTGGGAGAGAAGTGCTAGCATTTACGCACTTATTTTTGGTTTGTGATTTTCGCCCTAGTTTTGTAGGGTAGTTTTATTTTCAGAGCCGTTATTTGGGGCTCTTCCTTTTATTTGTGCGGAGTTGTCTCCGTGTCTCAGAGCTGTCTCCCCTACCCCCCGGGGTCTTAGTGGCGGGCACGTTTGTGTGTCCGCTTAAAAGGGATTACCCCTTAGTCGCACCTGGCTCTCCGCACCTCCTCAACCTTACAAAACAATTACACCATTTCAATACATACACATATTACAGTTTAATATTTCATTATTTTATAAGCAATGGGTCTGAGAACTGTTAATATTTCCATTCCAACTGTGATTTACAAGGCAATGGGAGCTGACATTCACTCACTTGCTAGTTGAAATGATAATTGCTCCATCTATTGTTGCCGTATTCAATCCTGGCTTTGTCACCTCAGTCACCCTGCGAGGCTATTGATTGCAAACGGTCTGAAAGTACTAATTTATAAAATAATGATAATACCACCGGAATCTTGATAGTTTTTTGCATGTGAAACAGTAATTGCAGGTATGATCATTTATTTGTCCGAACATCCATTCTCTAACACACACACAGAAACACACATATTTCCAAAATTATCAATCTACACCCAATAATGACAAAGTGAAAACTTGTTTTTAGAAATTTAGAAATCTGTCATTTACATACTGTAATTATTCTGACCCTTTGCTGTGGCACTCCAAAGTGTGGTCAGGTGCATCCTGTTTGCTTTATTTATCCTTGAGAATTTGATTGGAGTCCACCTGCGGCAAACTGAATTGATTGGACATAGTTTAGAAAAGCATGCACCTGTGTACTGGTATATGAGGTCCCACCATTCACAATCCATGTCAGAACAAAAACCAAGCCATGAAGTCCAAGGAACTCTCTGTATACCTAACATTGTGACTAGACATCGATCAGGGCAAGGGTATAAAACAATGTCTAAATCAGAGTGTTCCCAGGAGCACAATGGCCTCATTAATTGTGAAATTGAAGATGTTTGGAACCACCAGGTCTCTGGCCAAACTGAGTTACCGGGAAAGAAGGGCCTTGGTCAGGGAGGTGAACAAGAACCCAGCGGTCACTCTAACAGAGCTTCAAGTCCTCTGCAGAGATGGGGGAAATCTGTCAGAAGGACGACCTTCTCAGCAGCACTCCATCAGTGAGGCCTTTATGGTATAGTGGCTAGACTGAAGCCACTCTTGAGTAAAAAGGGTCTTGAGTCTAAAAGTCCTATATTGTGTCATTACATCAGTTCCTGTTTCACTAGAAACTTGTATAAACATTACATTACATTATACATTATTGGCATTTGGCAGACGCTCTTATCCAGAGCGACATACAACAAAGTGCAAACAACAACAACAAATAAACAAACAACAAAGCAAAAGTGACCAAACTTAACTATCCAAATGCTACTTACCTAGCCAACTAAAAAATACCGAAACACAACGTAAATCACAAAGACAACAATTAAGGTTCACAGGGAGGTAGGGAGGGATGGGGAGAGGTGCTGCTTGAAGAGGTGCGTCCTCAGTTTGCGTTGAAGGTGGGGAGACACCTTCAAGCGCATGAGGTAACAAACACGCAAAATCCATTTGTCCATCAGCATGGGAAAAGCTAAAGTGAACTGTCAATTCAGAAGAGACAGATGACTGTCAAATCTGGTAATGGGTACATAATGGGTCCAAAAAAATACATACCACTTAGCACAGTAACCACAATAATAAAAGAGCGTAAAACATGTGGTATGGAACAGTTACAGGAAGAACTTGCCAGGGAGAGGACACAAGTGCATGATGGAGGGCCAAAAGAACCCCATGATCACGGTTTTGCAGAAATTGGTTGCATCGTGGTGTCTCCAAGTCACAAAGAGAACCATAAAATGACACGTCCATACAAAAAACTCTTTGGAAGGGTGGCATGAAGTAAGCCCTTACTGAGCACAATAAACCAAACCAAGCATCTGGAGTTTGCCAAATTTCATTGGAATTGTGACGGGAAGCTATGGTCAGATGAGACCAAAATTGAATGTTGTGACCGTACACGCACGCCATCGACATGTTTGGTGGCCAAAGAGGAATGCAAACAAGCATAAGCACACCTACGGTCAAATATGGAAGTGGGCAATTTATTGATGTTTTGAATATGCTTTGCTTCCAGTGGTCAAGGGGCACTATTTAAACAAAATTATATTCTACAAAATACCTGGAAATTTGGGCAGAAAATCTGGTTACCCCTGCTAGGAAGCTGAGACTTGGTCGTAAGTAGATTTTCCAGCAGTAGGGGTTTCACTGTCTGCATATTCCTCTCAAGCCATCAAAATTTACCATTGCTTTCAATTTAACCACCATTAAACAAATAATATAGCTTCTCATCATGGTGAGGGTTGAGAATAGAAAGGACCGGCAACTGTTTCATTATGGTGATTACACAAGATAAATATGAAGTACACACAATGTGAATTACATGGATTAACATAAATTGAAAAACAATATGCATGATATATATACTGTAATACCTTCATTACTGTTTTGTTAATAAGTCATTCATCTTGGGCAGCTAATGAAATGCTATGAGACAAGCCCAAAAACTGAAAATGTGCCTTATGTGCCATCTTATTATGTGTAGCTTGGTAATTTAACGTGCCATTAATCAGGAGACTCAACAACCAATTTTGCAGGGTATCTGTCTTGTACTCCAGCTTCAGATTTGAAAGCAACACAATAGATAGTCAATGATCTTTGAGCACACAGATATGGGCAAGGAAGATTAAACATTTAATTACGGCTCAGAATAAATCCATCCCCATCCTCTTGTCTACAGCAGTGTTTATTAATTAGCGGTGTTTTAATTAAAATGTCATTTAACTAAAGGTCTTGGTTAGTCAAGAAATCAAATTAGCAAGACTAGATTGTGGCTAGGATGTTGATTTTTGTTGTGCTGTTGATCACAGTGTGGGTGATTTGGATTGAATGTTTTTGACTGTCTTTGTAGAGATAATATACAACTCACATTTTGTAACTGGAGTATTTGCAGGTCTAGTCAAGAATTTCAGAGCATTCTATCTGCATGAATATGGCATTAGGTAGAATCTCAATGGGACGATTTCTTTATTTATATATTTCTTTATTACGGAAGCTTATTGCTGCAGCAGCAGTAAGTATAGCAGGGTTAGCTTGGCTAGTTCGCTAGTAACCAAGGTGAGGTGCAGTGAAAGCGGAGGCTCGTAACAGGTTATTGCAGCAATGCTCCCTGGTGAGATGATTCTTTTATCTGAAAAGATCTTTGTTGCCCTTGGCTAGGGGTGGTTTTGCCTTTAGCTGACAGGTAACGCATTTGTCGAGATGTGTGAGATTCCGGCGTCCAAATCCCACCTCGGACTCAAGCAAAAAATCTCTCTCTCGTTATATGAGCTTCTGTCATTTATTGCCTTTTCGGCAATACATTTATTTAACCAATTCTTGCCTTATTCAGAAAATAAATATATATTTTTGTAAAGTGAGGGAAAAGTGAAAACATAGAGGATTATAACTCGGCTGGGAATTACAATATCTCAGCTTCACCAAAGTGGAGCTTCAGGTGATGGATCGCTTTCCAGCTTGAGATGATTTGGAGGGCGGAGAGCAGAAGAAATGCTGCATGTCATTAGCATAGCATTGATAAGACATGGGAGGAAACAATGCAACGATGAGAGGAAGAAGAGGAGAGGATAAAGAAGCAAATGCATCTCACGGAGCAGGCCCCGCTACCCTGTCAAGTAGAGCAAGGTTATAGGGGATAAGTGCACAGCAGACCCTTTTAACCTTCTCAGCATCTGGCTCCCTACCGCTTCAGGTAGAAAACATTACATTATATCACATTATTACATTAATGGCATTAGACGCTCTTATCCAGAGCGACGCACAACAAAGTGCAAAGTGCATACCCATAACCAGGGATAAGTGCGCTTATCTTGCTCAGATCTGAAACGGAAGCAAGGGATTATAACAATTTATTTCTCGGTACATGTTAATACGAATATTGACTTGTAAAAAAAAAAAGAAAAAAAGAAATACGAATAAAGACACCCCCCTGAATCTGAAGTTCAGTTGTCCGCTGAAACAAGATCATTGCGAGCAGTTGTCTTGTGTATGGATGCCAAATTTACTTTTCAGTTTGGTTTGGAGGGTTTGTCTGTCCTACCTGTTAAGTGGACTGAAGAATAATGCGATCAATTCCTGTTCAAACTTTGTTGTTCATTGAGGATAAGAGAGATCCTTGTGGTCATGAATGGTTTTGTACCCTGATTACCTGAGAGCAACCTGCAATGCATGCTATGTAAAATGAATGATATGTAGAATTGAATAGTATTTATTTTTTCTTGTGAGTGCAGTGTGTATTGCCTTATTTCATGGGACTTATATTCTAATTCATTTAAAGTCTTACACTGTAATCAGGTCCCAGGACAGAGGCCATTCTATCAATTTCATACTATAGCAATTCTGAAAATGCAAAATCATTTTTCAGACCCTGTAGTCCAGTGGTAACTCCTAAATTAGGTACTTGTTTGGTACTTGTAGTGATGGTGTGGAGATGCTTTGCTGTCTGGGGACCTGGACACCTTGCCACTATGCATGGAACCATGAATTCTGCTCATTACCAGAACATTTTAAAGGAGAATATCTGGTCATCTGTCCATGAGCTGAAGCTCAAATGTAATTTGGTTATGTAGCAAGACAATGACCCAAAACACAAAAGGATGTCCAGATCTAATTGACCGTAAAGACTCAAGACCTGAAAAACCTACCAATTTGTCTTGATTTAAGCAGAAGAGTTGCACAAAATGCCTCCACATTCATGTGAAAGACTGCTATAGAATTATATGAAGAGTATGGATGCAATTATACCTGCTAAAGTTAGTGCAACCAGTTATTATGTTCAAAGGGGCAATTACATTTGCACATAGGTTACATGGGAGTTTTTTTCATGACTACTTTTTCATGGCACTGTAAATGCATATAATGTGAGCGACACAAAAGTAAAAACATATGCCATTTGATCATTTTAAAATAGTGCTGGATTTTAATATAGATTTTAATACAATTTGTTCCAATATTAAGGTATTTCTAATCTGTTTCATTAAGCAAAACAAATATTCATCCATCCATCCATCCATCCATCCATCCATCCATCCATCCATCCATTATTATTACATTGGGCGAAAGGCAGGAATACACCCTGGACAGGTCGCCAGTCTATCGCAGGGCACACACACCATTCACTCACACACTCATACCTACGGGCAATTTAGACTCTCCAATCAGCCTAACATGCATGTCTTTGGACTGTGGGAGGAAACCGGAGTACCCGGAGGAAACCCACGCAGACACGGGGAGAACATGCAAACTCCGCACAGAGAGGCCCCGGCCGACGGGGATTCGAACCCAGGACCTCCTTGCTGTGAGGCGGCAGTGCTACCCACTGCACCATCCGTGCCGCCACAAATATTCATACAAAAATATTATTTTCCCCATGTATGAAAATGAAATGTACAAATGCTATTGGCTGCTACTGTAGTGTACAGGTAATCGGTAAAATACTTACTTAATTCATGAAGAAAGCACCAATGCTCTTACATCATCTGAATATGTTCAATCCCTTGCTGAAACTTTAGCCTGTTTTTATGTAAGGCAATACCCTCTGTTTTAAAGACAAGCAGAAACAGAAGTTAGAGCAGCACTAGCTTCTGTAATATGATTTAAACACGAGTAAAACAAGTCTTCTGGGAGAAGAGCGGCGACTGAGGAGCCGATTTCACTGGCGTTAAATGAGGAGGGGGACATGAGGATGCACACTGCTGTGAGAAAAGGATTCTGATTGGAGGGAAATATGTGAACAACATAAATGCCCACTGGTACATGATGACATCATATCTTGTAAAATCTTGTTTTGAAGTGAATTGAAAAAAAACTGTGGTCGGAAAAGTATTAAAGTCATATCATTCGTTTGAATATATACTTTATATATGTTTGTGTGGTTCTGAAGAATTGGCTAAATTGAGGAAAAAGTGAATTTTCAGCTGTACCTCAACACAATCTGTCATGGTTCTCACTTTACATTAGCTTGCCATGTGCTCCACATATTTTCGTATCCCAAGGTACAATGCAGTTCCTCTAATGTGGTAAGTTACACATCAGAATTGCTTCCACAGCTGAAAGATATGGTTTGCTGAATGGTACAGTTCCATTATGATTTCCTTTCCTTTTGCTTATATAGGGATTCATCTTTTTATATAACGTTAAATGAGCTCTATTCCCGGTATCGTCAAATCACGGTCCTCGGGGGCCGAGAACTGCTGGTTTTCCACCCGCCCTTTACCAGAGAGTCAGTTGTGAAGACAGTCTGGCCAATCAGTAGTACTAATTACCCTGGAGAAAAGAAAACCAGGGCTGGATTTGGATTTGATTGCCAGAGTTGATGATCCCTGTAATTACTTTTTAATTACTAATGTCACACTTCATACAAATCCCCACACCCACCTGAATACCTGTTGTTAATTGATAACATTCAAATATACAAAGCTAAAAACTTTTTTACTAAAGCTAAAATTAATGCAATGCCCTTTAATATTGCAATATTGCAATTTGTTGCTTTTACTTGGCACAATCAGAATTAGTATTCTCTATGATTTCCAAACCGGATTGATAATTCATATTTTAGCAGGGCTTGATAAAATGAAGTCATGATCAGCTTTATTGTCATTTACAGGGCATGCTCACTACGTGAGCACTTGGTCTTGCTTTTTGAAGGCTTATGAATGTGCTCTATCCATTCTATTCATGGAAGTCAGATTTCCCTTTAACTGCCACTTATTCCGCATAAACCAGGACAGGACATGCTGACAAAAAGGTATTATTTCTGGATTTATACCCTGAACATATAATACACAGATATGATTTTAAAATTGATTATGTAATTTCTAGGCATATAGCCACGTAGTTACATAGATATTCATATTTAAAAGCAAGGGACCAATTCCTCAGTGAATACATCTAAATTTGCTTCAGAATTAATGTCATGTTCTGACATTAGAATGTAATGTTCTTCCTTTCTAATACATGAGCAATTCACATATAGTACCTCTTTTTACTGTTCACTATGTGGGCCTTCATTGCATATGCCTACACTGAAATATTTATATTTTGTCTAAATCAGGTATCCTCTTATTCCATTCCTCTTTCCAATTTCAATAATACTGTGGCTAAGAAGCTGCATCGTACATAATATACATGCACTGAGTGATCTCCTAAAAATGATAAACAGTAGATTCAGATACCACAAATTCAAATTTCAATCAAAACAAAATGAGACCTTCACAGATTAACCCAGTTCTATATCACTAAAACACAAATTTTCTTTCCAATGTCGAGGCACTGGAATTTCAGCCAATTATGCCAATTTGCTAGTCAGTGATTGACAGAATCGATTGCATCTTATTGAAATTCAATAGTCAACATACCTGCCTCTTTCAATTTGAAATTGTTCCATGAGTTGGAATCTTATTTTAAGCTATGTTTTTCAAATGTAGGTGAGCATATTCCCTGAATATTTACAGAACAATGCATTAGCACGCCAATACGAAGAACCATATTACCATTTAAGAATGAACCCTTTTACAAGGAATAGCAACTGTATCTGGAAAAATAGGAGGAGTGGTAATGTAGTGGATTCTGGATATGTTGGTACAGTAACAGCACCAGGTTCAGTGTATTATTTTCTCCTGTAAATGTGTGATTTTTTTCTCATTTCCTTTTGACAATACATTTTATGGAATAAGAATTGAATGAATACCAGATTGAAAAGGTATGTTAATGCATGGTTCTGTCCTGGATTCACATTTAATAGTGAAAAGATTTAATGTAATATACGACTCTGGCATCTGACATGCACTCACACTGCTGCTGTTGCTCCTTCCCGGGGAAAATCATCTCAGCTGTCTCGATGTAACATTGAAAAGCAACAGATAATGCTTGTTTTAGGGCTTTTAAAAGCTCACACTTTAACAGCTGCTTATGAACAAAGTATGCCCTACACATTTTTCCCTGATGATATTTCTGCCTGATGATGTTTCAGAAGCTGTGTCTTTCAGAAGTGGCTTTGACTACTGAAAAGAAGAGCATAGTACTAGTGTCAGTGAAATTAACTTAATGTAGTGAATTCGACAAAGAAAATTCATTCATTTAGAAAGCATAGCCTTTGACCATATCACCTTCATTTGCTAGACACCCATTTATCATCAAAAGCAAGTATTTCATGGGCTGCCTTCACTACTGTGTGTACAGTGCCGTGAAAGTATCTTCCCCTTTGTAATTTCCTCTATTATTGCACATTTGTCACACTGAATGGTTAGAGATCTTTAGTCAAAATATAATATTACACAAAGTACACCTAGGTAAACAAATTTCTTTAATTTATTGCTTCATTTTTTAATGAAAAAAGGTATCAAACACCCAGCCACCCCTGTGGAAATGTAATTGCTTCTTTAACCCCCTTTAATAACTAGTTTAGCAGCAATAATTGTAACCAAACACTTCCAATAATTTGATTACATTTCTGATGAGGAATTATAACCCACACTTCCACTTTAATAAAAACAAAACGCATGAACTGCTATTTTCAGGACCTGCCACAGTATCTCTATTGGATTCAAATCAGGACTTTAACAGGACCACTTCAGATTTACACAAAACTTGATTTAGTTCTCAGTCTAAAGGAACTATATTGCGTAATTCCATCACTATTCGTATAAAAATTAGGAAGCAAACATGTAAAACCCCTTTGTCAACCATCAGCATGGGAAAAGCAAAATAACTGACAATTCAGATTCCATTGAGTCTCATTAGTAAAGCACACTGATTTATACATGTTGGAAAAGAAATGTGAACTGTATTATTTTTAGTTTACATAATTTTGGATATAATTATCAAGGGTTACAATAATTCTGGAGCTCACTGTATACTTTATGCCAGACATAATGAACCTGTATTGTTCCACTGATCTGTCCATAGAACATTATATCAAAAGGATGTTGTGACACAAGTGTTGATGTCTCAGGGCGGGTTCCATCTTCTTACTCTCTCATGAATCCCTCCTCCTTTGCCCAGTCCCTTTCTTATTGTATGGACACTGACATTAGCTAAGGCTAGAGAGGCCTGCAGATCTTTGGATGTTTTTCTGGGATAATTTGTGACTTACTGAATGAGTTGTCATTGTGTCCTTCTAGGAATTTTGGCAGCAGGTTATTTTGGCCACTACTGTTCAAAATGGCTCTGACTGTCCAAGAGCCTTAGAAATGGCTTTGTAACCCTTTCCAGGCTGATATATTTGAACATTTTTTCTCATCTCTTCTGGAATTTCTTGTGATCATGGCCAACCAAACCTATCTGAAATAAAGCAGTTCTGCAAAGAAAATTTGGCTAACATTCCTATATGAAATATTAATATTAAATTATAGGAAGGGTAAGGTTGCAGTTTTTGATGCTTATTAAAATTAAAATAACTTTTTCACGCAGTTGATATGGGTGTTTCATAACTTTTTTAGTTTAAAAAATAGTCATTTTAAAAATGCATTCTGTTTACTCAGGTTCCCTTTGTCTAACAATTATTTAGTCTGAAGATCTGAAACCCTTCAGTGTGACAATATACAACAATAGAGGACATCACAAAGAGAGCAAATACATTTTCACAGCACTGTATGTATCAATTTGTATTGTACCATTGCAAGGAGTTATCAACATTGTGAAGTCTCGAGATAACCCACAGATCCACTAATTGTTGAGTGTTCTTTCTGAATTTTAAAATGTTGAGCCATGCTGACCCATAGTTTCCAAGTAGCTTAAAATGTCTCTAAACCAGACATCCTGGAACAATCCCTCTCAAGTCCCTCACCCCCATCTTACCCCACTTGCAATATCACATTCTGTTTATGCAGGCTGCTTTGTGAAAGACTGTTCATGATTTGGACTGGGGACTGTAACGAAGAAAAAAAAAAAAAAGTTAATTTCCTTTTGCATGGCAGTTTTCATTCACGATGGATCCCAAAGCAATTCACAGGGAGGCTAAGCCAAAACCACCTAGTGAAGTGCTGGCTCTCTGGGACTGGGGCCAGGCCTCTGTTCTCCACCAGCATTGCACTCCTCGAACAGCCAAGGGAAACACAAAGCAGGAAGTGAAAGATAGTATTCCCTGAATTAAGCCTGAAAAGGGAATTCATGGAGGCAGCCGTTCTTAAACAGTGCAGCTGGAGTCTGACCAAATGCAGAAGGAATGCCACCCTGCTCTCTAATATTACAGGAGCTGGGGTGGTTAAGATCTAATAGAAATAAACGACTTGTTCAGCACATGCAGATGTAATCAAGACTGTTGTGACTTAACACGTTTCAACTCTGTTCACACTTCTCTTTCTTTTCATCACAGTTTGTGGACCCAACTGTCTACATAGCCTCATGAGAGTCATTTCAATGAATGACACTGACTGCTTTCATATAATATGTAACTTACTCATAGAAGCATTAGGCCTCTTCTTCTTAAACACATTCATATTAAATGGTTTAAAAATATTGAATATAAGCTAACAATATACGCAAATTCTCAATTCACATTTGAATCTTCAAGCGTCAAGTATGTTAAACCATTCCTTTGGTACCCATGCTTCTAAACCAACTGGTGGTAGTGATTGTTTTGAAGATTTCACACAGGTAATGTTTTGCATTAAGGGGTTTTTGGAAGAAATCAAGAAGAACAATCGAAAGATTACACGGCAAGCTAAATCCTGTTAACTCAATTTGCAGTTAAATGGTAAATGGTTGGCATTTATATAGCACCTTTATCCAAAGCGCTGTACAATTGATACTTCTCATTCACCCATTCATACACACACACACACACTGACGGCGATTGGCTGCCATGCAAGGTGCTGACCAGCTCGTCAGGAGCATTTGGGGGTTAGGTGTCTTGCTCAGGGACACTTCGACACAGCCCGGGCAGGGGAGCGGACCGGCAACCCTCCGACTGCCGACTCCGACTACCTGAGCAATGTCGCCCCAGTTGTACTATAACTCCCCAATGAATGTGCCCAGGCAACAACGTATCCTCATATCTAGACTGTTAATTCTTACATTTGAAAGAGGACTAAAAAAGTTTTTTTTTCACTGCTTTTTATTTAATATTTCCAGAACTTTTATTTCATTTAAAATAAATTGGTGGTATATGGAATATAGCCTTTAAAATGCAAAAAGATTAAAGCCAAAAACTACCATAGTTATTAAACACGTTATAGTGTATACATTTTCAGACAATAATATAAACATTTGGGTTAGTTACCCATCTTTGCCTCTCTTTGCCTTTGACAGAAAATTGAATTACTGTGCCAAACACTCTGCTAGAATCCACAATATGTACAGAAACAACATGAACAATAATTATGCACCTCCTGTGTGTGTTCTTCTTTACATATATACCCAAGTCAGAAAATGTGAATGACCATAAACAACATTTGTGTTGAAGCAATATATAGAATGACCACAATAACCCAAATGAAAACATTAATTGTAACACAGACTCCTTTGGAAGTCTTTTGAACGTAACAGAAAAATACATGGACTCATGGTGCAGGACTCGTTGGTTAAATTCTCATGTGTCCAGGGGCATGAATCCCCAGAATATACTCCTCATAATGACATGGCTACAGTCAGATAGGCCATTCAGCCAATGAAGTCCCCCCCGGTAAGCCTTCCCTGATTGTTCTCCTCATTAATGCGTCTTCTCAGGCAATACACTGTTAGCGAGTTACAGCTCTTTCAGATAAATTAATTCATACATTGCATGTCTCTTATTTATATTCCTCGCCTTATAAATTGGGTACAGCATGAGGTAGATTATTGTTTTATCATTCCAGCAGAAATAAGGGATGTACTACAGTTATCTTTGAAAAGACATGCAATTCAATTAAAAGTGTGACATTAGAAAGCATTAGCGGGATATTTACACCGTTTCATTTGTGGTGAGTGGGAGTTTGCAGAGGAGGTAAAGAGCTTACCAACTGAGTCTCCAGCTCAACACAGTGCATGTATCACGTGCCAAAAGAACAGGGACTCCTCTCCAAGACTAAGTGATATGTTCTGCTACAATGTCATTTTCAAGTGATGTCACCCCCTGCATGACAAGGCATGAGGTCTACTCTTATATTCCTTTTTTGCTTTAGCTTCAGTGACAATACATGACACATCTGTAAATATTAAACACATTGTTCAAACTACCTTAACAGATAAACCATATCTCCCCATTGTCTGGTTTTGAATCTGGACATGCCAGGGCCCTCTTTGGCCCATGCATAATGGACAAAGTTGTCCAGGGATAGGAAGGTCCCAGCTGGCTGGGATTAAAGCTTCTCATTGCTCACTAGTAACCGCTGCTGGTGAACCCAGTGGCTGATATCAGGCACTGGGAGTTAAAACTAGTTAATTAGCTGCATTGGCTAGCTGTTATTTCAGCAAGGTGGTTGAGTTCAATGGTTTCAATGATTGGCAATGAATAGTATCGGCTTTGATGAAGACCATATGTAACCTGGATAGAATTGTGAAATGCTTGTAATGCAAGTCCACACACACACACAAAAATAGTACCAAACTGCTAACCGATGAGATCATGAACTTTTACTACAGAAACGCTGATTGAGCATGAGAATGTTCCATTTTATTTTTTTACGTCATAGTTTTTTCCAAAAAGGGTAGGTTTCATATATTATATTACCTGCAGGTGTGGTGAGAGTCTGACTGTATGCTGGCTAATAATCTACATTTGTACGAGACAAACATCATTTTGGCAGGAAGACAGGAGCACTTTCATACATATTAAAAACAAACCAGATTTTATTCTTTATTAAAAAATGATGGGACACAGGGTGGGCGTATAAATGATAACTACAAACTACAAAAGCTTATTGGCACATTCGCCAATATACAGCTCTTTCTTTTATAGTGCATCTGTCCCTTTATTATTATTGGGTTTGAATGAGGCAAAGTGCTACATCATCCCGGGTTTATTTTCTCTTTTAGGATGTGCCGCTCCCTTTTATACGCTTCATGTTAAAACTTTAATGAGACACAGCCGAGGGTGGTCATGTGATCATGTAAGCAGGGCATTCATCAGCTGTCATGTATTCATGAATGTGTACTCACCAAATAGAATCAGTCCCTGACTGCCCGTATCGTTATTAAATATTGGCCTCCTGTGTGAGGTAGCCAGTCATTTATAATTTCATTTTCAAATGTAACACAGAAAGTAGGGAAAATGGTTATACGTTACAGTAAAATCCATGACAATATTACAATAGGAGATTATAACACTCCACTGGGTAGTTTAATAGGGCCACAATGAATGAATTAATTAATGAAATGTCATTTGAATGCATGTGTCCTGTTTTGTGTCCTAACTCAAATATTCAACAGGTTCTCACCCTCAGGCATTTGGAATAGTGATGGGTCTGGAATTTTGGCATTAACTCGACTCAATTTTCAGTTCAATATTTTGCAATGTGCAAGCATGCTGCAAGATATCTTTATTGCTTTCATTTTGCTGCATTTATAATACATAAAATTCACTAGGAATTTGTTCAGTGTCTGACTAGGGCTGCACAATATATTGTATATTTATCGAGATATAAACATGCGTGATAAACACATCCCAAAGCACTGCTTGAACTTTGTTGATTGGCTGTTCATGTTCAATTCGTTCAATAAAAGCATGGTAAGGGTATTCACTTGCTGGGGTCTATGTTAGAAGTGTACCTAAAGCAGGAAGAACTGTGCACACTTCAATATTTGTTTATTTCTCGCAAGTCATATTGTCATCTCAATATTCAACAACGTCGCATATCGCATATTTTCCTCATCTGGTGCATCCATAGATTTGACACTTCCAAGGCCTTTCACTCCTGCGTTTGGCAGCTCTTGGCTAGTAATATTATTAACTTAGCAAGTGGGTGATGTCAATAGGGCACACCTATTTGCAATAGCCATCTTTTGAAATGGGAAAACAACATAGCAACTAGACTCTGATGCATGCTTTGGGGAGCCAAAATGAATCTTTTTTAAACAAGGTTTAACCTTACTTTGAAAAATTACAACCCCACATGAGCGCCTCAAATTTCTTTCCTGATTTCAGAGAGCATCCATGGAGGTTAATTATTTGGGTATGCCCATGGAGCGCTCTCTGTTCATTCCTTTAACCTTTTTTTTAACCTTTTAAACTCGCTTTTGTGAGATTGCGCACATTCCTCATGTTCAATTTCAGCAACTTTTGTAATCAAGCAAGTTGACATAATTCTACTTGGAGGTGTTGACCTCTTCAATGCAATGTTCCACTGTACAGTAACACATATAGACCTTACGTTTGCAAATGCTACCACTTTCACAAAAATCTATTTCCATCCACTCTAGACCCCATCTGTACCGTACCTTTATGCACAATATTACTTAAAACTGGCAATGTCCTACATAATTTTTTTACTTAATGCAAACCCACCCTTTGGAAGACGTGAAGTAGCTAATAACGTTGTTAAAATTCACTTGCCTGGCTATGACATTTTCAATGGAAATTAAACCAAGAGCTGAGTCTCTTCTGGGACAATAGCTATTGCAGAAAGTTTTTAATAAAGGAAAACTTGCTGAAGGGAAACTCTGCACTGGTTTCACTTTTCCTGTCATTGTGTAGCCGTGCATAGAATTTTTAAACATTTCAAACATTCATATTATTATTACATAAGGACAGTATGTGTGCATGCCCTATCCTAATCAAAAAGGGACAATCAAACCAGAAATATCTAGCACATATTAAAATTAGACACAAGGCCTGACCCAGTTGCAGAGCAGCATATTTAGGCTTTTCATAAGCAGGTAATCACATCATCAGATAAAAAAGATTTACCTTTGCTTACATGTGCAATAGAAAGAGAACCCCACACTGAAGAAAACTACTTTTTACTCACCAAATGGATGACACACAGAGAGCCCAGCATGTTTCACGTTGTGTGGAGAAAAGTAATTTATCCATTTATCCTCAGTGTTGAATCA
Source organism: Conger conger (assembly GCF_963514075.1). Lineage (NCBI taxonomy): Eukaryota > Metazoa > Chordata > Actinopteri > Anguilliformes > Congridae > Conger > Conger conger. Next base: position 13,579,008 of record NC_083760.1, read on the forward strand.
GATATAATCAGAATGTGTAGTGAAGTAAATAAAAACCACAAGCAGGTCATTAAAGTGTTCTCTTTTCCCTTTGGCAAATCTGTCAACTGATTTGTTCTTGTTGATGTCAATGCCCTTCTCAATGCACGACGGAGTTTGATTTGACAGCCGGAGCGTGGATGCCTGTCAATAAAGTTTGATACGTTTCAGGTGGCAGAAACTTCTCTGCCTTGGTGGTGGTAGATGCTGTGTAGGGGTAGTCATGATTAGTCACTAGTACTAGGTGGATTCATTGTGGCACCAGCATTAGTTTTTGCTTATTGACTATCTCAGACACTAAAACACTTTGATTGATGTGAATTGGTTCAATAACTATATTCGGTCGGAAGACCGTGTTAGCTCACAATGGTCCAAACACCGGCGTATAAGCCTGCCCAGCTTGTAGTCTCTCATTAGCAACAGCTTCCCCACCACAATGTTACAGTTGTGCACTATTACCATGTCACTGTATGCTGAAATGGATCACACATGTGACTTGCACCAAGTTTTTTATGAAAACAGAAGGAATTATACTTTGCACACACAAAAACCAAAGCTGATCTCAAAGTATATATATAATTTATTATTCTGTTATTTGTCATGAAAGTTACACTGTACGGAACATATTTCAATAAAAGGTATTCATTTCTGTTGAATTGATGTTATATGAACTCAGCAAATGGCCCCTTAGTATCTGGATGTGCATTAGGAGGGCTACAAAATTTATTATGCACATGCTCAAACACACCATGGACCACATTTATAAAAATTCTCTCAGATTTAAACGTAATCTTTAAATCATTTCCCAAGCTTACGCTTGATTTATAAAAATAACTTAACTGGACAAAGTTGCTTACATTGGTTTAACGTGGCATATCTGTGTCTTACGCACCTGTGATATATAAATTACCTTAACTTGAATTTGAACCCACATGAATGTGCTTTGCAATTAAGTCTTGTTCATTTTGTTCATGACAGTCATTTACTTCTAAATTAGGTTGCATTTCAACATTCCTGATTCTTTTCTTGCATTCCTCATGCCTAAAATTGATTACCAATGGAATGCTTTTCTTTAGGCTTGTACATTGCCCACTTCAGGGATATATGCACGGCCCTCGAATGTGCATTACCTCTATATATGAAATGTCTGAAGAGACAAATTCACACCAAAGCCAATGGCTCAAGGCTCAAGGTGCAGAAATAAAAATAGTAAAAACTGTGAAAGAATAAGACATGCACTCTTGATATAAGGCTCCAAAATTAAAGCTTTAATCCAACAACAATGTTGACATTTCGGCCATAGCAGGCCTTCATCAGAACCAGAAGGCTTGGCATAGCCAAGAAGTCTTGGATTAAAGCTTCAATTTTGGAGCATTATATAAAATGTGGGAGTCATATTCTTTCACAGTCCCTCCACATAACCAGCATGTAAACTTACTTAACTTCTGGCAAAAAGTGTAGTGATACAATCATATCTCTATCAAAAATAGCTTTTATTAAAATACAATATATACCATAAACATGTATATATCATTCAATTTGCTTAATTGACTATTATTATTTTTTTTCCATTTTATTATTTTTTTTAGGCATTTTTCAGCTTTATTGGACATTATGTAGTATAGAGAGACAGGAAGAATGGGAGCGAGAGAGAGGGGAAGACATGCGACAAATGTCGGACGGTCGGATTCGAACCGCCGACGTCGCGGCTCGCAATGAGCATGGGGTCAGTGCTCTACAGGCTGCGCCACCGAGACACCCCTATTCACTGTTTATTTCTACCGCAAAAATTACCTAGTACATAGCAGCCAGGCTGGTTCATGTGGCGCCGGGTGGACCTGGTCTGTACTGCAATGCATTCTTAGCTAATGTTGTAGAGACGTGGATGTTGTTAACACTCAAAATATATATTAGGCTACAGCTAAGCTACTACGAAAGTCTCCTAGTTATATCAAGACCGATACTACAGCTTCAGCTACAACAAGAATTCCTACAGGTAGCTAGCCAATTGACACATAGCTATGATTTCAGCGCCCTACAATTAATCTTTATGTGGCCATTACCAGACATGGAGCTGAGATGATCGGGCCCCACAAGCCAACATAGAATGGGTCCCCTGTCATACTGCCAGGGCTATGGGTTGTGGGTAGGGATTGCACAAACAAATTTGATAACTTTCAGTGCATTTTAAAAGAGGAATTACAGATAATACCTATCTAAGGTTTAGCGAAACATATTTTCTTCATTGAACTGCAGTGCTTCAGAGATAAGAAAATCAATGCAAGATAAGAACACAATACAGCCAAGTAGTGGTGGGGCTGGGACCCTAATGTAGAGACTCATTAGCACATGGATACAATAACATACCAGTTCGCGACATGAAATGTAAGATTGTTTGATGGCTCTGGGCATGTCAATCAGTGCGGTAGCCTCTCTCGCCTGGGCTTCATAATGTTGTGAGGAAATCACTCACTCTAAATACATGTTAAGAATTCACCGATGTACACCTTATCATTGTTCCCAATCATTTCTACAGGAAAAGCAAATGTAAATCCACCATTTCAGGAAATTTCTCACAGGTTATGCTCTGAGCAGTGTCAATGTGTGTGCATCGCATCTGTATATGTAGATAATACATTCAGCAAAGTATGTCTGGCACATTTGAATTAATTTTTTGACATCCAACATATTTTAATGTGTTATTTGAATGTAATTATAGACCTAAATGTGGAAAGGTCTCACAGTAAATTTTATGTCACTCTAGAGTAATGGGGGTTTAAATAAAAACATTTGATAAAAGAAAATGGCACACTGGAGTACTGGCCTTAATGATTCTTCGATGGTCAATATATTATGGACACACAGGCACTTTGGGAAATAAAATGTCATTTTCATGCATTTTCTCTCTTGCCATGATACTACACATTGTATTAATACATTTTTATGGCAGTGTGTTTTCTTTTTACATTAATATATATACAGTCAGGGCCATAAATATTGGGACATCGACACAATTCTCATCTTTTTGGCTCTATACACCACCACAATGGATTTGAAATGAAACGAACAAGATATGCTTTAACTGCAGACTTTCAGCTTTAATTTGAGGGTATTTACATCCAAATCAAGTGAACGGTGTAGGAATTACAACAGTTTCTATATGTGCCTCCCACTTTTTAAGGGACCAAAAGTAATGGGACAATTGGCTGCTCAGCTGTTCCATGGCCAGGTGTGTGTTATTCCCTCATTATCTCATTTACAAGGAGCAGATAAAAGGTCTAGAGTTCATTTCAAGTGTGCTATTTGCATTTGGAATCTGTTGCTGTCAACTCTCAATATGAGATCCGTAGAGCAGTCACTATCAGTGAAGCAAGCCATCATTAGGCTGAAAAAGCAAAACAAACCCATCAGAGAGATATTGGTGTGGCCAAATCAACTGTGACTTAAAAAGAAAGAACGCACCGGTGAGCTCAGCAACACCAAAAGACCCGGAAGACCACGGAAAACAACTGTGGTGGATGACATTATTTCCCTGGTGAAGAAAAACCCCTTCACAACAGTTGGCCAGGAGGTAGGTGTATGTGTGTCAAAGTCAACAATCAAGAGAAGACTTCACCAGAGTGAATACAGAGGGTTCACCACAAGATGTAAACCATTGGTGACCCTCAAAAACAGGAAGACCAGATTAGAGTGCCCCAAGAGCAAGCAGGAACTGAAGACAGTTGCAGTAGAGGCCTGGCAGAGCATCACCAGGGATGAAACCCAGAGTCTGGTGAAGTCTATGCGTTCCAGACTTCAGGCTGTAATTGACTGCAAAGGATTTGCAACCAAGTATTAAAAAGTGAAAGTTTGATTTATGATTGTTAGTTTGTCCCATTACTTTTGGTCCCTTAAAAAGTGGGAGGCACATATAGAAACTGTTGTAATTCCTACACCGTTCACCTGATTTGGATGTACATACCCTCAAATTAAAGCTGAAAGTCTGCAGTTAAAGCACATCTTGTTCGTTTCATTTCAAATCCATTGTGGTGGTGTATAGAGCCAAAAAGATGAGAATTGTGTCGATGTCCCAATATTTATGGACCTGGCTGTATATATAGTTCAGTCCGTAAGTATTTGGACAGTTTACAGCTGATCCTTTTGGCTCTGTGCCCCAGCACTTTTTATCTGAAATGAAATAATGAATATGAAGTTAAAATGAATAATGTCATTGGGTAATTTGTGTATTTACATCCCTTTTTATACATAGTCCACCATTTCAGTGGACCAAAAGTATTTGGACAGTTGGCTTCTCAGCTGTTTTTGAGTCTTTTAGGGACCATGGGACCACATTTCCCAAGATTCCACAGGGAACGTCCACATTGTTTACAACACTGCCCCGACGTGACGTCTAATCACAGTTAAACTAATACTGTAACGCCAGAAGCAATACACTTTTACATTGTTAGTGCTAAGACAATCCCATTGTCCAGTCTCTTGGCTCTTGCCTCTCTTTGCCATTCTTTGCCGTTCTCTTTGGACTCTCTCCTCGCCCTTCTGCGCTCCACCGCAACTAGGCCTCACAGACCTAGTTTACCTTGTGGTACCAAGTGGAATCTGGCGCATGCACATTGCTGCATCAGCTGACCACAGTGAACTGCAGAACAGACTTTTCAGCACGGAAAAATAACATCTTTCAATGAACGAACGGACCAGACAATATCGCAGAGAACACGGGAAAGACTCAAGCTTTGCGCCTATGCCCGCCGAAGACATCCACAATTCACAGTTTCACACTGCTTCTCAAAGGACAGCACCCCGCCGTCCCTGGAGCCTGCAACACGTGTGGACTGAACAAACTTTCCAGGCATGGCGTGAGTTCTGGCAAATTTTAATCTGGCCTTGCAGTGCAACCTCTGCTCTGCAGTTGAAGTCTTTTGTGTATGGTGGCTTATGATATTTCCAGCCCCACACTCTGGAGACTGCATGTGATGTCCTTGGCTGCTGTTCTAGGGTTTTTCTTCACAGCTAGAATCTGTCATGCATTGCAGTTGTCTTCCTTGACTGACCTGTGCAGTGTTTAATTTCCAAAAACAATCTCCACAGATGAACACAAAGGCTACATCTAAGACTAGACACTCACCCACTGCTTTTTTATGTGTGAACAGTCCATGCAACAGGAAACACCCAAACAACAGTTACCACCTGCCACTCATCTGTGAATTTGCTTTTGCAGAGCAGAAAATGGAGGGACCCAACACAAAAATAAGCTGTTCTGTAAAATGGTTAAACATATACATCTAAATGCCATGCAATTAAAGCTGATTGCCTATTGATCCCAAAGGGATAAGTATAGAGCAAAAATAACACATGGTTAATTTTACTGTTACCATGCTTTTGGCTGGCACTGTATATGGATTTTGAACCATTGATCTAAGACTCACCAGGAAATGTATTTTGTTGTATTTTCAAAATACAAAATATTGTATTTTTTTGGTTGCATGTTTGGTTTGGGATCATTGCCTTGCTGTGTGATGAATCAATGTCCAACTTGAGCAGATAAAATGCTTCTGTTGACATACAAATGTATTCTGCTGCTGCTATCAGTAGTTTCATTGTCAATGAAGGCAAGTGAGCCAGCACCTGTGGCAGCCATACATGCCCAAAATACAACACCCCCACGCTGATGAGGGGGGTGCTTTGGTTGTTGGGCAGTTCCATTTAGCCTCCACACTTTGCTCTTGTCATCACTCTGACACAAGCCACTCTGTCCACAAAACCTTTTTCCAGAACACCCTTAGCAGTGACCCGGCCATCCTGTTTTTGTGACCAGTGGTTTGATTCTTGCAGTGTCTCTGTAGTTCTTTTTGTGACTGTGTAGCTCTGTTTGGACCTTCTTGACCGACCATGTAATTTGCAATTGCTGAGATCACCAGTGCTCCCTTTCTTCTCAATGATGTTCTAAACAATTTATTTTCATAGGTATAGAGTTTGGCACACTAAATGTCTCAGTGACAGTTTTAATTTTTTTTTTTTTTGAATTATTTCTCAGCTTCATAATGGCTTTATTGACAGTCATTGGCACAGCTCTGGTCCTCCTGTTCACAAACCCCAATAACACACTCCAAAGGTAATCAAAAGCCTAGAATCAAGACTAGAAACTGAAAGCTTTCTATTACCTGCTCTATGGATGTGATTGAATAGGCTACAGCTGACTAATCAAAAACGTCTGTAAATACCCTCAAATTAAAGCTGAAGTTCACATTAAAGTTATATCGCTTATCATTTCAAGTCCAATGTGCTGGAGTATACAGCCAAAATAAAACATATTGGATAATTTACAGACTGTAGTGTTTTTATTGAATGGTGCTAATTATGCAAGTTATTCTGAATTGTTTTTTGAGAGTAGCTTGATCGCATTCTGTATTACTTCACTGATCTAAGTTCAAGTTTATATCTTCATACATAGACAAACTAGACTGTAAGTAAAGAAAATGTCCAAATCACTGGTCTAGCTCTTTCCATGCTCAGACTGAAAGGAGAGAAAACTAAATAATTCAGGTTGGAGGTACTTATTATATTGATTGTAGCATACATTGGCATGTTTATTTCAACAAAAAGCTGCCAGTTGGATGCATTTAATTTCAGAAATTATGCAGAAAACTGGGACTGCATGAGTAGTTTGGCACCTGAGTGCTGTAGGCTTCTTTCCTGAATTAAATGATTTTTGTTTAGGGGCTTTTAACAAAAGGATTTAATCACCATTTGTCCCTAGCATTAATTTAAAAATAAATAGCACAGTCTAGAAAGTTCAATTAATTGGCTAAATTAAGTCAGGATACTGTGTCTGTGGCGAAACCTATGCATGCACGTACTCTCTCTCTCTCTCTCTCTCTCTCTCTCTCTCTCTCTCTCTCTCGCTCTCGCTCTCTCTCTCTCTCTCTCTCTCTCTCTCTCTCTCTCTCTCTCTCTCTCTCTCTCTCTCTCTCTCACACACACACCATTTATTTTTAAGACAAACTCAATGACAAATGTTAATGGAATCCAGTCTTATGCTTGTGTAAAAATCAATAAAAATTCCTCAAATGCTTTTGCTTGAAAACGTCCTTCTCTGCCCACTATGCTTTGTTCATCCATTGTTTTGATCCTCATAGCAGAGCTTCCATACTTCCAGGAAGGTTCAGAGGGTACGTCTTGCAAGTCCCTAGAGTTGACACAATTATTTTCTGCCTGTACTGTTGAATTAGTTCTGAGAATTTTTTTGTGACTGGTTGTGATGGATTTCTCTGTAATCAGTTCGTGCCATTGGCTCTCGTGAAGAAACCTGATGCTAGTTTATGCTTGCGGGAATGGGAAAATAACAAGGGTGATGGCTGACATTTTGTAGCCTTAAACTGCTCACAGGCCTGAAAGCCATCCTGAGTCAAAGGAGGCAAGCATAAGGGGGATCTTATGAGGGGAGTCTTATTAGAGTAATTCTAATTGTAACTGGCACAGCATTCTTGATTTATTGTGCCATTCAGCTCTACAACTGGGAACATTTAAGATGCAATCACATTACAAGACCTGCACAATGTGAGTGAGGAACTTGCAATTGTGCTGTCAAAAAAGAGAAAGCACTGCATTAGCATTAAGAGGTGGGCGTGGAGGAAAGTTATTTGCATTGGGTGAAAACAGATCAAACAAGCAATTCAGCAGGTGTTCTTCTGTAACACACCCCTGTTAAGGCCACCAACCCCTTCCCCCCATCCTTACTGGCAAGCTTGGGTTACTTTGGTCTAAAAATAGAGCCCATACTATCGGTTAATGCTATTTCATGTGATGGCTTGTCTATACATGTCTATCTTTACATCTACATTTGCCAACCTGTAGCCACCCTTAGGTCTTCCTACTCATCTTTTACCGAAGTAAAAATTTCAACCCACCCCCACACACCCTCTCTCCTCTTTAACTTCTCTTTTCACATTCCCTCATTCCCTCTCTTCCTCCTCACTTTATTTTCAAAGTCTTTCAAGAAACAAAAATGCTTCCTCCCAGAGGCTCTTCAAATCCACAGCAGGATAGCTGGACTCAGAATACCAACCACTTCATTGAGCTTAATCACCTCTTCTTTCTCAGGCCATTCCTTCTGGAGAGGATCCCTGACCACTTCTAACTGTCCGTAGACTCCAGAGATCAGAATGTAGCTTTTTTTCTCCTCTTCAACTTATACCAAATGACTAGGGTCTGGTATTCCTGTCAAGTTTAAGCATTGATATACTGATACCATAGCTCTTTCACTTCTTTCCTCTTGTGTCAGAAGATCATTTTGAGTTTAAAGCCAGCACCATATCTTCAACCTCTACTCTTCTTAATAGTTAAGTGTTTTAAAGATGGTTTGTCAGTGGATTTGGGAAAAAGTTGTGAAATGAGGCAAGCTGGCCACACACATTGGCATACATCACGGAAGTTGTCATGTGGAAAGATCATCCAAGGAGGGATAGTCACATGTCTGATTGAAAGTATGGAGGTGTTGCACCCTTGAATTAAAGAAAACTTTCTGAATGAATTGGTGGCACAAGCAGGGGATTGTAGCAGTCCAGGTGATAGTAGTGGCGATGGTGGGGAGGCACAGAGGATTGTTCATGTTGTTGAAGAAGTACATACAGTTCTAGGTCCCTTGCATTATTTGACTGAGGGGCTTTAATCACAGAGAGTGCCGATGTCTTGGAGTGGGACAGAGTACAGCAATGTGGAAAAGTCTTGGAGTGGTACTTGAATCAAAGTACTGCACAACAGTAGAAGAAAAATAGCTATTCACTGTAAATTCCAGATTTTCATTAAATCGGATGTCTCAGATTGTAACTTTAAGGAGTTATTTACTATTGCGCCCTTTATCAGCTCCTGGTTTCCCGTTGTAGTACAAGCTGATGGTTGTCTAAATCAGTCTTATCAGCTGTGAATTGCTGAAGACATTTTACATGAAATAATTACAAGGTCTGGCAATGGATGACACTTCATAAACTAGCTGCAGGGTCACTATTTTACAGATATTAAGTTCTAAACGTAACTGACATGATGATTAGAAGAAAGAAATAAACAAAGCATCACATCTTAAAGGGAAGTGGTTCCAATAAAAATTTAATTCTGCCTGTCCAACTTTCTTTGTGAAATAAACGGAATGTGTGATTGCTTTGAAAGTTGCACTGGATGAGATCATCTGTGAAATAAGCAGAATGAAACAGTCCAACTATTGTGTGGTGTAACTATTCACCATAAACTGCAATTCAATTTCCACATTATTATCAAGCACGCATAAACCAAGCATAGCTTATTTTTATATATGATGAACAATATGTAAGCATTTCCTTGAGTATCCATAGTATGTAAGCACTCTTGCTTAAAAAATAAAACAGCTTAACATTTTCCTTATTAGAGTCAAAATTTCTTGACACTTTCTCGTTAGTAACTCATTTTTGGATACCTTATTTGTGTTTTCCATTTAGGATAAAAGCAAATGGTAGGAAAATGGCCATACTTATTCATTGGTGGCATATTAATTAATGTTTGGGGCTGATCTAAATAGCAAACACAATTTTACTTTCTGATCACACAGACCGCAATGTATTCATTCACATCAAGTCTCAGTGACCTTTATTTCAGAGAGACAAGCAACAGCAAAATCTCAGCCATAAAGGTCACTGCTGCAATATCATTTGAAGTGCTGGTGTATGTCACCATCTTTTACCACATTTATTTCCAGAGGTCTGTAGCGAATGTACGTTACTGTATATTCACATAATAATTGACTTGAAATTGTGTGAGTGTGTGTGTGCATATGTGTGAGTATGTGTATGTAACTCCTGAATCTGTATATGAATTTTATTTGAAACAAGCTCTTTTTAGGGCAAATGATAGAAAACATATGCAAAGCATGTATGGACACCTATACACTCAGTGAGCACTTTATTAGGTATTTATTAAACTTATTTGTTAGACTTATAAAGTCTTTGGCTGCTGTAGCTTCTGCTGCTGTGAGTTCAGAGATGCTCTTCTGCATACCACTGTTGTAATGTGTGGTTAAATGCTTTACTCTCACCTTCCTGTCAGCTTTGACCAGTCTGGCCATTCTCCTCTGACCTCTCTCATTAACAAGATGTTTCTGTCTGCAGAGCTGCTGCTCACTGGATTTTCTTTTTTTTTTTGCACCATTCTCTGCAAGCTAGAAAATGAAAATGAAAATCCCAGGAGAACAGCAATCAGAGATACTGAGACCTTGTGTGGCACCTACAATCATTCCATGGTCAAAGTCACTTAGATCAACCCCATTCTAGTGGTTGATTTAAACATTAACTGAAGCTCCTCACCCGTATCTGCATGAATTTATGCATTGCACTGCTGCCGATAATTAGATCATCGCAAGAATAAGTAGGTGTACAGGTATTCCTAATAAAGTGCTCTGTGAGTGTACTTTATTTTACCAGTTTCAGTCCTTGCCAGATGTAGAATAATGATTGCAGGAATGGCAAGCATTTTTTTTAATCCTATTACATTGGCAAGAACTGAGCCCTTGCCTGAAATCAACCTCACATTCTAGCATTAACTCAACAGTCATTGTCAGGTAGATTAAACATGCCTTGCATGCACCTCATTATGATTCAGAGAATATAGCAGACTCACAATGACCTAAAAGTGCAATATTCTTTACTATTTTCCAACTGTTAGGGCTCGAGATATTGGCTACAGTGGGGCCAAATGTACTTGAGCATATATGTATATGACTCTCTGAGCTGAGCCATCAAACGCATTACAAAAGAAAATGTCTTATCAATGTGGGTGATGAGTGCTATTGCACCCCAGATACAATAACAGTGAGCACCCACATATAAGAATTCAAGCTGTTGTTTTGCAGTTTCTCTGCCAGAAGTAAATGAACAGATTACCAAAGCTAAAAGACCAAGAAATTAGAAATGCAATTTAAAGGGCCAGTGACCCGGACACAATTTAAACATCAAATTTAAAACTGAATGTGGATTGATATACAAATGTATTCCGTTTTTTTTCTTCTTCTCAAAATCCACCATCGAATACATTGAACTGCATTTGTATTCCCATAATCATTACTTTGAAATGGTTAAATTTAAGATTATAGTCACATAAATAATGTGATCCTGTCTCTCTTGTGGTTAAAGATGATCGATCACAGTTCATTGATGCATTCGATTACAGGATTTGTCAAACAAACAGAACAATTCAGGTGGTGCAATAGTTCAAGGCAGAGCATTAATTCATAATTGATGTACACAACTTCACTCGCTGCCTGGAGAGACAGTTTTACTTTTTGAAAAACAGTCAAGAGATATGATTGTGAGAATGAAATGGCACCTATTGCCTCCACCAGATGGCCCTGTTTCATATGCATTCTGTCTGAAGACAGAAAGTGCTGATTAATGTGATGGCGTTTCTGGACTTCACCTAGCTCTCTCACTGCTCATGTTCTCCATCCTCCATTGAAATAAGTAACACTGAAAAGTTATTTTTTCTCTCCAGTGATTCTAAACAGGCAATAACCAAGCCACAGTAATCAACGCAGTTTCATTTTCACCATACCTGCAGAAGAGGGTCATAAATAAGTACAGTGACAAGTGCGTGTGTGTGGGTGTGTACATGTGTGGGTGGGTGGGTGGATCGGTTGTGGGTGCACATTACCACACGCGGAAGACATTGTTTCCCCTCCCATATGTTACACATCTGAAACTAAAACACTTGAAGGAGTGGTAAATCATGTCATCCCATCTGAGGGCAGTCAATAATCAACCTCCTGCATTTCTGCATGATTAAACCGTGACATTTTTACAGCTTTCTGCTCCGCGCTCTGGCTGTGACTACAAAACATCAGTTCCCCCAGCATTTTTACAAAGCCTTGTGAAGCACAACAAAACACATTCTCCACATCTGATGTGGAAGAGCAAGGTCAGACGCAGAGCTGAAAGGAGAAGAATGAGCTCTCGGTTTCAGGCGGAGAAGAAAAGCACTGCATTATAGGAGATGTATGGAGCACTGATTTGTGTTCTAGCAGCACGCAATGCGTCTAGATGCTCTTTCATTGATTGGGCCTTATTTTCAAAAAAATTTCCTCACCTTTGACAAATAGGTTTATGTACATTCATACCTTTGGCATGAAAGCATTATAAAGAAATCTTTATAACCGCGTTCAGAACAATTCTGTTTCCTAGGCAACTCACGCATAACAAGATTGTTATTCAGTTAAAGTCCGTTTTTAACGCAGATTATTCTCCCAAAATGTTGCTTTCACTGGGATTTATCTGCCTTCATCAGAAACTAATCAAAAACTATTTGCTGTTTTATTACATCTCTTAGTGCAATTGGAGTCCCTGGCCCTTTCCCTGAATGGATGGAAAAAGCTGAAGAATGCATGTATTGGCTTTGCTTCACATTGCCCGGAGGGAATTAATTGCAGGCTTGACATGCCAACACATTGTTGTACTCGATAAAATCTGACCAGGCTGCAGATGTTTGCTAAAAGATTCCTTATTGTTCCTCTCCACCAGACCTTTATTTGAGCATTTTCTCTCCCATCAGATTAAAGTGATTTTCTCCAGAGAGGGGAGGTAAAGTCGCGGGCCATCTCCACGGCTTGTGCACTTTTAAATTCTTCATAAAACATATCCGAGCAGCACACTGTCGTCAGTGGGACTGCTGGCGGGGGCTGAGCAATTGGGTGAAATGTGGGCATGCTTAACTATGTGATCAAACAGCACGTTTTCAATTTGGTTATTTTACTGTCTGATATTAGCACAACCAACGCTGTTGTTATTCGGACTGAATGAAAAAAGATGCTATACTGCTGGCACAAATTATATCCAGCCACAATTTATCATCAGAACTCGTGCTTAGATTAGTTTCTGAAATGATAATTAAAAATTTACAATTTCTGAACATTTCATACGAATAAAAAACAGCAGGGTTTACTCTCGTCATGTCAAAAATGATGCATGACCTCTTACAATCTTGAGAGCGCAGCCATAATCCTGGCGGTGGCTACAAAGCAAATCCAGACCAGGTATATTACATAAACTTCAAAGCATGGAGTCATATTTCTGACTAATTAATTTCAGACCTTTCAGTAAATGAGCTGACAATAATAATGCCTATACAAAATGTTCATACAATCAAATACCTGTCATATAAAAGGCTGCATTAAGAATGTGTTGGATTGAGTCATTCAGGTCACGTTGCTCTTAAGTTATAATGGGCCAGATTTTCCGCACACTGGGTATGCCTTTTGAATGTGGGGATGTTCGTAAAGGTGAAGAAAGTGTGCTGCAGAAAAATGGGCTGGGTCAGTGGGTGTGGTGCACCTTTATTCATTCATATCCAATCAAATTAAATCAGCAATGAGTAGAAATAACTACTTGATATGCAACGTCATATTCATTATGGAAGGAAATAATTACCATCTCAGTATTTACCAAAATAGATATTAAATGTGTTCATGCAAAATAATGTTTTCTCATGACATGACAGCAAGTGAATTTAAGGCTTTCCAAAATAATGATGTTCTATGATGACAAAAAAATAAAAATACTCTCCCGATCTTCAGTTTGTACAACCAAGTGTTCCAGTAGGTGGCAAATCCAGGACACTTTGTTCACACTGCTTCTGCTATTTCATCTTCAAACACCAGCCAGTATTTTGTAAGAGCCATTTGGAAACCCATCCAACCATTAGTTGTTGTTTTTCCTTTCACTGCAGCTGCAAGTGCATGTCACTACAGCACTGTATGGAAACTTCAAATGACACTTTCAATAATATTTAATAAATAATACATTTAAACTACAGCTACATGTTGCATGCACTGCAGATAATACATTGGGTACAGATGTTGAATTGAATTGAATTAAATTTAGCACATTAACTGAATCTCCTGACCTGTATCTGCATGGTTTTATGCATTGCACTGCTGCCACATGATTGGCCGATTCCAAAGACATGCAGGTTAGGGACTACAGATGAAAATGAGCTCAATCACTAACTCTGGCACATTTACACTGATGTGCAAACTGAAAATGTTGATTAATATGCACTGTTCCTGGTAATAATAATAAAATAAATCTTTACAATCGTTTGAATTTGTAGGTGTACAGGTGAATGAATGAAAATGTCTACTGTATCTACTTGACTAGCTGGGAGGGCATATCTCTTTTCATATATGTAATGTTCAGGTACACAATGTTTTCACTGTTCTCTTTTCTCCAGTCACCACTAGAAAAAACATATTAAATGGACCTATAATCTGTTGCCATGGCCTTCCCTGTAATGAAGGCAGCACTTATTGCATTCACTAGCAATTGTGCACAGTGCTATTTATAGTAACTAAACAGGGGTCCGTTTTACCCATGTGCCAAAATACAACATAACATAATCTTTATACTAGTTATTGCTGGCCCTGCCCACCACACCTGTGTCCTCACGCATTCTCGGGTCTGCGGCTCTCCAGAGGGGTGTGCATCTGAAAGGGTGAAAGGGGCATCCATTAAAGAGGAAGCTGGTGACACAAACCATTTTACTCTCAAAAGCGAAAACCCTAAATCAGTTCTCAGTGGCGCATCATGCTATTCATCAGCAGATTGGAAAGCTGAAAATGCTTCTCATATTTTTGGACAGGCTTTTTTTATTTATTTGGACAGCTCTCGTGTGATACAGAACTGCATTTGCCAGCGGAGAGCAGGTGTTGCTCAAACAAGATGATAAAGTAATTCTGATAACAGTGACAAAAACAGCAATTTCAATGATAGTAATAATTTGTCATTTAGCTGAAGCTTTTATCCAAAGTGACTTACAGTTGATTTGACTAAGCAGGGGTCAATCACCGCTTGAGCAATGTGTGGTTGAGGGCCTTGCTCAAGGACCCAACAGCTGTGCAGATCTTATCGAGGCTACATGAGGGTTTGAACCACAAACCTTCCAGGTCCAAGTCATGAACCTTAGCCACTAGGGTGCCAACTGTCAGAAGTGGCCATCACTGCTTTGTCTCTCTTTTACTTTTTAAAGAAATGGTATACACTTGTCACGTGTCGTGCGTGACCAAAACTTTTGATTTTCTCTAGTTGAGACTACTCCACTTGCAACTGCACTGCAACTATTGGCTTCCCTATGGAGGCATGTAGCAAAAGGCTATTATAAAAATCCTATTATAGAATTCCCAGCATTGTTTTGTGATGAATGATGACATAAACCGTGGTCCAGGAAATCACAGGCACTTCTAACTGCCTAAACACGCTTTGCATGTAGGTCTATGTATATATGTACTATGTGTAAATGCATGTAAATATATTCTAATTCATTTTCCTTTTTCAGTTATGCCTGATTGTAAGTACTAACTCGAATATAAATTCATATCCAATAAACAATCAAACAAGCACATCAAGACAGTACATTCTGTTGTTGGCATAATTATGATATACTTTGATTACTGTATTTACTGTACATATCAAATGATTTCCCCAATGGAAACACAATCAAAAAATTTTGATTATTCTATCTGTGAAAAAATATTACATTATATTATGCCTTTACAGAGCGTGACTTTGTAGTCCAATTATCCCTACAGAGGTTCATGTTTTATAGTTGTGTTTTATAGTTATTTTTCTTTGTATGAATTCCAGTGGTTCATAGGCACAGCTGCTCACAGCTGCTCTCTCTCTCTCTCTCTCTCTCTCTCTCTCTCTCTCTCTCTCTCTCTCTCTGTCTGTCTCTCTCTCCCTCCCTTTCTCTCTCTGTCTCTCTGTGTCTCTATTTCTCTCTCTGTCTTTCTCTCTCTATCTCTCTCATTCTTTCTCTCATACACAGACACACACACACACACACACACACACACACGCACACACACACACACACACACACACACGCACACACGCACTCATAGACACGGCACAGAACGTTTACTGCATGGAAAAATAATTATCTCTGCACCACAGAGCTCTGGGGTAGCCCTATGGAAATAATTTACTGAATACAATAGCTTTTTAAATTTATTTATTATCCTCCTCATAAAAATACATGCACCTTGAACATGCAATATAAAACAGAATGTATTTACATGTTATGAAGTCATTTGAGTTTTCATAGCAAATTGTGCTGTTATTTTCTTAGAAAAGCCCCTTGAAACATGTAAGACTTTAAAAAGTCTCATAGTTTATGGCCTCATTCACATGTTCACAGTGCACCATTTCTCACTATAATTGAGACAACAGGGACTTATTATATTCCAATCAATCACCTCTCCTTTGGCACCTTTGTACTATCTGCTTATGTTCTCAGCTCTGTCATATGTTTTCCAATGAGACAAACAATGTTTTGAAAAATATTTGTAATTGGTACAACCTGCAACTCCGTATGAATAAAATATTAATTGCATTTTGTTTTGTCTGAACTACGCAAGATGGACAACATATTCTAGAATGATCTTTGTATGTAGTAGATTCAGATTTGTTGCATGGCTACTTGTTCATAAAAGTTTTTTTTTTTCCATTCATTATCAGGTTTTGCAGACTCTCAGAATTAGTAATTCGCTTTGACATTACTTGCATGTGCACACTGTGAGAGGTAACAATGGGCTAGCACTAATGAAGCTCCAGGTGCAGCAGTAAGATTGGGTTACAACTGGAACTAGGACTGCTGGTCGATGGCCAGCTTCATAATCCTGACCTTGTAAATCCCACAGTGGTGTCTGTTGGAGACCAGCTTTTTTTTTTGTTAACCAGTCAAGAACTTTACAAGTCTCTTATTTAAAAAAACTAAAACCCAAAAAAAAACCACAACAAATATAACATTAATGCAACCAAAGAAAAAAAATGTTCATCAAACACTGTGAAATCGCAGAACATCAAGAATGTTTTTATAATTTGGCTGCTGGAAGGAATTTCAAAAGAACACAATATTAAATGTGATGTTCTGATATGTTGTAGCTTACACTTTGCCATATGTAAGTGTTTCACCTCAGAGATAGACCGAGGGTTTCCTCCATTCATAATTTTTTAACAATTTACTTGGAAAAAACCAGGTGAAGTGTTTTTGTATTTGATTTACAGTATATATAAATATATACTTTTAAGATTTGCAAATAGGGTTGAACATGAGTATATGCACCTCTGACACTGGATAAATAAGTAAAACTCAGGCAAATGCTGCACTAATGATGAATAAAGAAAAATGTCATGACTGCCATAAGGCAGACATGTGGCATTTAGCATTTGAATACTGAGGGCAGGTATGTCAATATACAGGGTCACATCAGTAATGTGCACTTGTCAATATTGCCACGGCTAGACAGGCAAGTTCAACTCAAAGCATCCAGATCAGCCACATGACACCCCTCATGTGTTAGACAGTATCCTCTGATTGCACCACACTGTGAGCTTCAGACTTGAAAACAACGCATGCCCTTGCTTGAGCTGCGTACTGTCCATTCCTCTCCTCTGAATTGAAGTCACAGGTAATCTTAGTGCCGCATTGTGTATAAGATCTGTTATCAGACAACAGAGGGCATTTGAAATTCTAAACTTGTAGACTGAACAACGTACCCCCTGGCTATCATACATTCTCTCATTTGAATATGGATTTGAGTAAGTGACATGACGCAAACATGTCATTTTTATGGTTCTTTTGCTCATAATGCGTAACACATGAACAACTACGAAGGGGACTGTAAATAGAAGGAGACTATAAAACAAAGCTGACAGTCTGCACGTCATGAATAAAGCTGACAATCTGCACATCGTAAAGGGGCTTCCCCGGGAAGTATGTCACTGTAGTTAGGCTCTTACAGTAGTGAGAGCATGTACACTATGAGGCGTAAGTAGAGAGGCTGCGGTCAAAGGTAAGTAAATAAATGAATGTAAACATTTAAAGGGCATTTTATAGATGACAGGATACAACAGAGAAAACAAGTTCAATTTAAATGAATGGCTGTGAGAAAAATAGGATACCCTTTTCCACTTTGCCCCCCTAGAGGGCAAGTTCCACCTATTCTGTGCTAGTCCTATAAAAGTGTCAATATCTCAAAAATTATTTACTGCACATACATGGTTGAAGACTTAAATGAAAAAAAGAGGCTTGTACAATTCAGAAATATGAGACAGAACAAATTTATGTTTGAGAACCCCGGTCCTAGGGGTGCAACAGCATCGAACGAAAGTCTGATGCCCATGCGCCAGAGCAGTGCTTGAATCTCTCAATTTCTAAGTGAAGCAACAACCCAGAACTACCGTATTCATGTGAACTTGTGTTACGAAATTTGGTAAAGATATCAACAAGCATTCAAATTCCACATGAGTTTTCCCAAAACTGCACCCAAATGTCCTCAAGTGTCCCCAAATCGCTTCAAATACAAAATGCATATATTTTTATCCAGACACATGAATGATCAGAAAAGCTGTACAGAATTGTAACCTTTATGTGTGTTTTATTCACATATATGAGAGTATGTTTTTATAAAGCATGCCCAAAGTGTCCAAAAAGATCTCCAAAAATGATTACTCACCAAAATGCTTTCTACCCAACCTGCATCACTTAAAAAATTTAACATTATTTCAAAATTAGGTTAACTGGAGCCCCGTTGGCCAGTACAATTACAGATTTACCTTGTCAAAATCCTGTAATTGTCTGTTCCCATTTCATATGACATGGACGTTGCATTGGATTTTAGGAGGCAAATAAAACTATTTACAAAAGTACAATATTAGAATATACACAGACCAAAAGCAATATGATGTCTCCTGTACCACCAAACTTCAACCCATGCACACGCAAAAAAAAAACTGTCCTCTAATATTCACGTATCCTACGGTCATGTCTGCATAACAGCTGGATAAATACCCTCAGGATAAGCTAAAAACATAGTTTTATATAGTTTTGATATAGCCCATCCCTGTGATGAAAGCTTAGTGTCTTCTGCACAGATTTATGTCGGACAAAGATTTGCCTGCAATGCAAACGCTCATTGGAATGTTTATGTGCATGTGCATATTCATTCTGCTATGTGAACTCTGCGACATTCCTAAACTGTTCGTCTCCAGAATATGACACATTATAACTTGTTGGAAAGGGTAGGTTCACAGCACATCATGAATTGTTGATATTGTAACCACCACAGTTGACATGTTTGAGTGAAGTATATGAGCCACAAAGGTCCATTTCGTTCTACTTAGCTTTAAATGCAAATGCTGACAAAACAATAATGGAAAGAGTAATGACGAAAGACACAGCTCGGCCCTGTCTGCTTAATTTGATTGTATTTCCGATTGAGCTGGGGCTGTTCAAAGCTGCAGCTGTTGCCTTTGAAATTCTTAATTACAATTAATTGCAGTTTTGGAAGAGTAAACAGTTTAATTTGTCAAGGGTGAGGGCCAATGCAAGTGCAACAGAAAACAACATGGAACGGGAAACTAAAATGATGAGATTAGCCTTCTGACAGGGGCGCATTCTGAAAGAGGGAATCTATTTATTTTTAAATCAACCAAAAGTTTTGTTGTTGCCCTCTCCCTTCCTCCAGCCTTGAGAGTAGTTAGGAAAGTGTCGTTTACAGACAGCAACTCAATTCCAGAACATCGGTTCCAGACAGCCTGGCCTAATTCACCAATTTTAAAATTGTACCATATTTCATGCTGTTTTACCTGTTGGGACCAGGCAATTCCTAACTCAGTGGAAGATATGTTTTTTTTTTTTCAAATTTACTGTGAAATAAACAGTTGCATCATACACATTTTGTCAAGATGTTGTGAGGTAAATCCCCAGTCTAAGTCACCAAATGGAAAGTGTGATGTGAAAATAAACATCTTATCATCTTTCAATTAACTATCTATAAAATGCTATGAACATAAACAAACAAACAATCAAATACATAAATAAATAACATGCAACGCACTATCATGCTATGAGCTGGTTTGCACCAATGCAGTGCAATGATCAGTGCAAAGATGTTACAGGGATATTTTTCTACTATGACACTTTTTTTTATAAATTTTTTACAGTTACTGCATCATTACAGTAAAAAATATTTATCATAGATTATTAATATTGTAAGTCATTGTTTGTCCATTCTAAACATGTATGTGCGAATGTGTGCATTCATGTGTGCATGTCTGTGTGTTTGTGTGTGCATGTATGTGTGTGTGTGTGTGTGTGTGTGTGTGTGTGTGTGTGTGTGTATGTGTGTGTGTGTCTGTGTGTGTGTATGCACAATGTGAAACACATTATTTCAGTGTGTGGATAATATCTGTCTCATAGAAACCAATTGACACAGATGAAAAATCAATGGCTGCTATTTGATTTGAAGCCACCAAAAGCATCTGATATTCTGATATTTCTGCAGCTCTTTATGTTTGCTCATTTCCATTAGATCTGAGTGACACTCTGTGAAAAAGCAGATAGTCTGTTTCCCAAGACATAAAAGGCATTGCCAAAATGTTTAGAGAAGCATTATATTCCAACATGAAGGGACTCCATCGTGTGATGAAAGGACTGCACACAATCTATGGAATACCCAGTGTCTGAGATCCTGAAGACAGACTACACTTTTACATTAAATAGTGAAAATGGGTTCGCATTTCAGCTTGTTCATGACAATAGTGGGCAGCTTATTCAGTCACAAATGGTCATGCTCAAATGTCGCTGTTCTCCACACCAATGACGGGTGTGCTTCCAACAACTGTGGTTATCCAATTATTCTAATGCTATTGGAAACTGCGCTAGACCTTACAGGAGAAAGAACATAATAACTCATTTTCACACAATCAAAAACAAAATGATCAATAAAAATAGCTTACGTATAAAATATGTGGTAGGCAGACTGGTGCCATGACCGTGCCACTACAAAATCAGTGGGCTAAGTGGGACTGTTAGCAGGGATGACATGAATAGTCATATTAAAGCCAAGGTTAACAACAGCTGTGTTGACCAAGTGCATGAAGAATTTTACTCTATGTATTTGAATTTCCTCCCCTTATCTGATTCACTGAGGACATATTACAACATTAATATCCCTGCTGCCATCTGGATATGACTACACTCATAAGACATATTATAATTTAAAAATGGTGGTACGCATTCAAAGTTACATATGGTAAGTTGTTTGGATGGTTTGTGGTTGGGTTGGAAAACAAACTTAACATTCCAACACAAAATTCAGCCTGGGTTTATTTGCAGACAAATAGAAGGATTTTTTGTTGTTGTTATTCATAGAGCGGCAAATGGCTATGTGGCAAATGGAATGCTTCCAAGATGAAAAGATCACATGATATCAAATGAGTGAGGTGGAGTGTCTATACATTTCTTATGACTGATAAAAACTTCATTGAGTATACTAAGCATGCCTTATCGCTGAGAACTGTTCCAGAACACTGCTTAAATGAAACTGCAGGTTTCAGAGGAAATGTGTCCACTTTCAGGCTCAAGTTCTCAGACACTGGGTTTAGCATTGGCATGGTCGAGAGCATGAACATAGTGACAGCTGACGCTATAGTGCATTCTGGAAAAGCCTTCTGATCTGTTCCAGCTACTTATTGTCTTGTAGCATGTGTATTTGTGTGGTAGGCTGGAAAGGGCAATGTGTCATTTACATAATATTAGCCTCCAAATATCATCCAATCCAATGTTGTGAATGCAGAGAGGAAACTATGGATACAGTGAAATGTCCAGTGTGAAAATGTGCATTTTAACTGTGGCATTAAATTTGGAAAGAGAGATTGCTGTTTTTTTAATGTACATATTATAAATTGTCATAGCATTGATTACCAGAAAATATCTTAATTGATTACCAGAAAGTCATATCTCAGCAAAATTATCTAGATGGCTAGATGGTACGCCGGGCAAGTAGAAGCACTTTCAGTGTGGACTGCCCCTTTAAGGTTGTTTTTTTTCTTGCCTCACACATACAATTTTGAGAATTCACCAATCACTAAAACTCACTTACATTTATGAAGAAGGACTGGAATGAATCCCTACTCAATTTTATGTATTGGTGTTAATTTCCAAACTGTGGCTGATGTACACTGAACTAAGTCAAACGTAATGAAAAGAGGGTCGAGGCAGCTAACATTTTCCCCTCAGTTGATTACTTCATAGCAAGGCTTTCATGGCCTTTCAATGCCTTTCACATATTAATCATGACTTTCATGTAGGCTATCAGCTTGCGTATCACACCACTGTTTCCAAATGCATTCTTTTTAATGACGTAAAAGGGTGCACAAGTGACTGAAGTCTAGAGCAGAATCATATTTAATTATGGCCATTTAGTTTAAGTCACCGATGAGAATTAGGTGGGACACCTGATCAGAGACAATTTAAGAGTGCGCACAAGATATTTACCTCTTCTGAAAAGAAAAAGAAATGTGTAAGGCATGCATGGTCATGGTTAAGATACAGTATAAGCACAGCAATATTTTTTGACGTATCATCTTTTTTGATGTACTGTCAGAATATGTTAATCATGCCAACTTTTCTAAAGCAGAAGGCATTTCAAATGCCAGTCTTTTTTGACAAACACCTGGAAACCCCATATTTTCCGGACCGGCGTTCTGTGACTATGGGAAACATGACTGATTTATTGTGCCATATTCAGGCATGTCTGTGACCGAAGATAACAAGCCTTTGTACTTTTTATTTATTAGGCCTGTTACAGTACATACTGCTTGCCATAGTTCTGTAGTTTATTATACCGTACAATTGTGTAATTCAATTAGACTATATGGTAATTGTATGCTACAATTCCACTGTTGTCCAAATTATGAGATAATATGCAATAAATTGTCTGGTGTTAAATCTACTCTTACTTATTGTATTACTTATTGTTCCTCCTGGAGTCCAATGTGCTCTGTTAGAGTTTAATTAACACTAGACATGTTGCTGTGTGTGTATCATCACACAAGGGTGTTATGGTATACATAAGTATATTATCCAACTCTAGGGTAAAGGGATTTCTAGATGTCTATTTAAATAGCCAATTTTGGCAATGTTGGATCTCCAAAGATTTTGATTGTTGAATTTTTTTTTTTTTTTTACTGTAGAAAAAAAATTGCCATAGGTGATCTGTAGACATACAGTATCTACAGTCTTGGAAAGCTTCAGACTAAAAGTGGAGGGCCATGGTTGGACCATATTCTGCATATTTCCAAGGGTACATGTGCAATCTTTAGCTGTTGCTTAATATTAAATAAATAAATAAATAAATAAATTTCAGATCTAGCAAATGATTGAGATAATGAAATCATTGAGAACCGAAGTCGGCATAAACCCCGAAACAAATCTGCATGCAACAAATCTCCGCGTGATAAATGTATTCATTTTGAGATTAAAATGCTAGATTTAAAGCCCTTCCATTCCGCAAAATGTGCTGTCCTCTTAAAATATTTCAATGACTATCTCATCAAATGAGGTATGAAGATAAGAGAACAGAGAGGATATCTCAAGTTGAGCCCTAGATTTTTAATGTAGCACCACTTCAGAAGATAGATTTCTATCTGGAATCTCAATCTCTACAAATCATTCCGTCCACGTCCACAGTGCATTTTTTCTGTACATTGCTTCATTCCAAAAGGCTTAATGCGTTTTTTTGCAGGGAAATATAAAGCAGCATTTGAAAGGGTGAGTTGAATGTCACGATTCTGAAAAGACCGCTGAGCCAAGCAAATACATTTCATACTGTACATTGTATGATGCTCACGATATAGTGAAACATCAGATGCATTGCTTTTGGGACAGATACACTGCAGTCATACAGTATATTAAAATTAAATGTTAAATAGGACATGGATGTGCATGAATTAGTTTCAATGGGTAAGTATTGTATGTCACCAAATGTGACCATAGGAATCGCTGAACTGCTCGACACACTGTGACTGGGTTTATGGAGGTCATGAAAGTATCCGTAATAAACTAGGAAAAATATGTTACTTATCTCACAAACATGAAATAACTATAATTATAATTGACATGGTAGATTTATCAGCAATTTATTGCAGGTAGACAACTAATGGTAAATAACAGACCACTGCTATGATGCAAGCAGGTTGTGTACAGTACATCTGTAAGATATGTTGGCATACCTTGAGGTACACGGTGTCATACAATGGTGATGTCACTGAAAAGCCAATTTTTGTCCAGTTTCATAAGTGTCCTTTTATTTATTTATTTAACTTTCATAGACTGTTCCAATATCTGTGTGACAGTTCCTTTAAAAATATATACTTGATAAAATCCAACATAAAATACATTTTACAGGCTCAGCAAAAAGAAAGTTGATACCATAAGTTACTCTGCCATTTTATAGCTGTGCGGGCCTCAGTCTACTATGTCTCAATATGAAGGAGACTTTTAGCTGCTGCAGAAGGGTAGTGTCCAGTTATCAGAATGAGGTAGGTTGCATCACTGTCTATGTAAATTGAGCTTTTGTTGTAAAATCATGTTGGATAAATTTGTATAAATTGAACATTTATGCAGAATAAATATTGTTTTTCACTTGGTGAAAAAAGTCACAGGACGTTTTGGTCGTATGTGACCAATACCTCTTAAAAAACGTGAAAATACATTGCAAATTAATTTGATATGAATTCAATAACATAATAATAATATGGCAATGAAATATTAGTGTAGTGTATTAGTGTCGGATGTTAATCCGAGTGCATATTAATTTCAGACCTCAATGTGTTACACCCTTAAGTAACAACATTGCAAACAGCGATGCAGGCAGTTTTCTTCTACCAGGACCAGGGCCATAACAATTCCATGCGGTGTGCTATATATTAAACTAAGTTTTATTTTCTATTTTACTGTGACTATTTGCCTGAATAAAACCTGTCTGGCTGGCAGGTTTTTATTATTGTCATTGAAACAATACACAAAATGAAACACAATGTATATTAGTATCTTTTTTTATGATGGTGCAAACATATCATGCCATAATTAAAAACAACACACGCATCAGAACACAGAGCATAGTGGGGCATTTTTTTCCATTTTGAATGCACTGTTATTTACAATTAAATTCATTTCAGGAAATACAATCCATATCTTGGAAAACAATGATGCTACTACAAACTAATTCTATTTCACTCTCAGTGTTTCACATTCCCAAAATGAATCACATTATTTCCGAGAAAATTTCATGCAATGCAAACATCAAACTTCATTCCACATGGCACATTATAAACAGTCACCAGTGACTGTAAACCTTTGAAGAGTAGGTTTTTCTTAATGGTTTTTTTCTGTGTTCTATTGCTTTCAATCACCAGTAGTTATTGTTACATATTTGTAAGAATGTTCAGTTAAGAACAGTCTAATCACATCCATTTGTGATCTCATACTTTCAAGGGTTAATTAATAGATTGGCCTTTGGGAGAACTTAGAGCTCACCCAAATAGAATGTGAGCAATCATGTAAAAGACATATAACTTAGAAAATAGAAAACACCTTGTTAACAGTGGAATGTAGTTTTGAGTTTTTAAAATATGGAAACTGTGTAATTGGTATTAATGTTATGACCTGTAATGGTATTAACCCTATAAATGCTGCCCACTTTGGTTGAGTCATCAACCTCCCAAATTATTGTTACGTGTGTGTTTCTCTAATGATATAAAGTGCAACATAATAAAACCGCAAAACATCAATGCCGTGTCAGATGAAAAAGAGCGAGAACAGTAGTTTAGATGCTTATCAGCCTCTTTTTCTTAGCTCACTTTTATTACATGCCCAGCCAACATATTTCCAGTTCGGGAGAAATATAAGTTTATTTAGCAAATTATTCGATATGAACATATTTATGGAACCAAATATATCACCTGATCAGGAAGCTACCACTGTTTTCTGACTTACGTTGATGTTTATTTAGTAATCCGTTGAGCAAACTATCTATTTGCTGGAACTATACCTAAGGAAATGTTTATGTTCGCCTTGCTCCTAAAATCTAACACCATGTCTATATCAATGTTTCCTACTCTACCAGTTGGAAAAAAAGAGATAATTAGTTGCCAGGTGCATGTCAAATTAAAGCAAAAATTGTATGTAATGTTTTAGTGAAGAAAGTGTAATACAGTAATATATCGGGCATTAACAAGTTGATGGTATCATTGCAACTGGTTTATGACCAACAGTTTGCAGGTGAAATATGTGATTTTGATTTATGAGTCACCTAAAGCTGCAGAAAGGTGGGAAGGAATTACCTATTTTCATGATAATGGAAAAATTATGTCAGTACGCCATTAACACTTACATGCGCAATATAACAACCCACTTGTGCTTTCTAGCGTCACAGACTGGCATATGCATACAGTTTGCTATCGTCTTCCTTCTTTTCCTCTTGTTCTGAGAATCAGATTAAAATTGTCTTGAACCAAGCTAAGATGTTTTTTTTTTGTTTTGTCCTGATTCCCTGAATCAAAATAACAAATAATTTTCTCTATAATACCTATATTGTCACTTGGGAGAGAAGGACCACCTTCCATGTTACATAAATCATGTTTTTATTTTAGGCTGTATGACTGAAGTCATATTATAAATTTTAATTCTGTTCAAAGCAGATGACACGTAATGACAGCAGTGTGAGCAAGTGATGTTGTGTTGGCCTCAATGCTGAAGTTCAGTATACAGTATCATACAAACTGTACTAGTTGAACAAACGCCCAGGCTGGCTTGTGGGACCAATACTTTGTACCCTTGACAATGGATGTAAGCAAGCACACCTTGAATTCACCCTATTCTGACCCCCAAAATATGATGTGAAATAATGATTTTGATTTAGGATATTTTGCTATGATCAAAATGTGTACTGCCTCAATACTTCCACTCCCAATGAGATCCAATCATGACTGCATGCATTATATATTTTTTGTGAATAATCTTTGCGTACTGTACATATCCTCCTTTTTAGCAGTTAACTTCAAACCACGCACACGATAAAAAACACGACCGGGATTAGTATATACTACAACTTGACGTGGAGATCTAGCGCTATCCATTTTCCATGCCCGCAGTAGTTTACAGTGCAAAATTGACTTGTATTATCTGACACAACAGTTAAAAAAAATGTCTGTCTCCATAGAGATGCATTGTTGGAGAAGAAGCCTGTGCACTGATGAAGGACAAGCTCCAGGGGCAGAGAATGTGCCGGAACTTCACTCTCCTCAGTCAGCGCAGATGCAGCATACAGAGTACAAGCTTACTATAGTAGAACAACCCCATTGGGACAGATGTCCTTTTCATGCTAGCACGCTAAATAGCAGCTTAACAAGCTGGGGTGCTACCCTGGGAATATTTACCAAAAAGCTAACATGACAGACAAACAGAAAACCTCACAGAGGGTCCTATGGTGCAGTGTTGTTGATTAGAAAAGAACTAGCAGTGCATCTGTTTCTGCAAGGCATTGTCTTTGTGAGATAAGGAAACAAAGCACCCATTTCAATGTAAGGTTAGTGCGGAGCAGGCAAGCAAGGTGGCACGGGGGCTGAAACTGCAATGGGAAATTAACACGGTCAAACTGCAGCAGGGAGAATAAATTCAACTGCCAGCGAGTTATACCTCCCACACAGAAGAGAAATCTTACCCGTCCGAGGAAAGCGTAAGAGCGATGATAGTGGTTGGTATTTATAGGGACATAAATGGAACCCCTCCCTGTACTGGGGCTGCTTTGATATTAATACCTTGCATCAGCAAAAGTATCTCTGCCAGTGGCATATAATCACCCACTAGTTATACTGGCACAATCCAACTACAACTTCAAAAGTGAGCGGGCAGACGGAACTTTAACATGTTGAAGTTTCTTTGTGGGTTTCCTGACATCTGAGCCCCACTATATGCGTGCAGAGTGTGGTCGAACACAGCCATGAACAATAACAGGACCAGCATTTCAGTATGAAAAGGAGAAGGAAAAAAAAAAAACTTGCATTTGTTTTCTTTTTAATTCAAATAAGTGGTTATCGCAACATTTTGACTATAATCAGAATGCTGCTCAGGTCTTACAGATTAAATATGCATGGCTTATTTTCAGGAATCTGAGATCATTGTTTTCAGGGTACGTTTTACTCATTAAAATACTGAACTAGCCGATTTACTGTCAGAACTAAGGGCAACGTTTTTCAAAACTCAATTTTCTGACAAGAAACTTGAGGGTCAAAGTAAAAAGCAATGTAAATTTGCCATGCATTCAACTGGCTGCCTTATTTGCAAAGAAAATCCTCTTGCTTTATCTATCAATTTAAAGTTGTCTTTTCCCATGCAATTTGTTTTAGCTCGTTCGGTGATCTTGCCATTTCCCAGAGGAACTTTAAAAAGCTTTGTGTTGAAATAATGCTTTTATATTTTGTTTTACCACACCTTTCTTTCAGAGGAGACTGTCAGGTATATGTGCTGTCACATCTGTTACCCATTTGGAAATGTAGACCAAGCCAGATGTGGCTTGCAATTTTGTGAATACAAAGCAAACATTAGAAATGCCATTCGCCATCTGCTGACATGTAAATCAGAATTGCAGGCTTAAAACCTCATTGCTTTGGCCCCCATGGAAAAAAGAAAACAAAATTTGTATTAATTTCCCATTTTGACTGCTTCTTTTTTCTTGTGTGGGTGAAAATTTATGACAAAGCGGGGCCTCTAGAAAAAGTCCAGAATAAAAAGAAAACTATTTTCAAAAGAGATAAAAAGGGTTCACGTTGGCCACATTGAAAGCAAATTGAAATGTCAGAGTTGAACGCTTTATGTCAAGAAAGACATGCGATAACATAAACTGGAGATGGGACAACAGGCAAGTTATATGACAGGAAGCAGACACAGAAATAATGGACCAGATATAAAATGACAGACTTGACATATTTTTTTACAAGTAAAGTAAGTTCAGAATTGTTTTGTCCTTTTCAGTTGATGTGCTGTATTCTTTGATGGAAACTTCTTGCAACATCTTTGGGTGAAATATGTGCTTGTGTATGGTATTTTCAGTTTTTCAGTCATTCATGGGTTTTTTCTTGAATAAACAAATTGTGAAAAGATTCTCATTTCAGCTAAAGCTACTCCATGAAAAAGCTACTCCATGAATCACTCTGAAAGGTTGACTTATTCAAGTCCCAGTGAAATGAACAAGTCTGGTGCCTTGTATTCACCAACAATTAGCTCCCACAACAGCAAATACATAGTATATGAGATGTGGCTTTGGCATGCGGCTATGTAAAAATAAATACAACTATAAAGAAATAGCCAGATGTAACACTTCATGTGAAATTTGAAAATCACATTCATGCGTGAATGTTCTGTAATATTTTAATTTGTGAACTAAAAAAGTCACATGTGAAAAGAAATGTCACCTGTGAACTGGGCATTTGCTAGAACTGGACATTGAAATTCTCACATGCAAAAACAAAACGTGTGACATAGAAATGTGAAATTCCACATTTTAAGATGTGACTGACTTTTTTTTCAGAAGTGAACAATAATTTTCACATCTGAAAACAAAATGTTGTAATATAATAATATATAATAACATAACATGTTACCTTTTCCCACTCTCATGGGAATATATTTTAAGTTGGAAGATATTTTCTATTTTTTCATGTGTGCTCTTCACATGTTGAGTGTTCACGTGACTGGCTTTTTGAAATTTCTTTTCATAAGGGAAGTTAACAATGCTATAAAAACAGTGGCTGGCAGCTTTTCTAATGTGATTATGGCAATGTTTTTGGATGTCTGTGACAATAACACATTTGTGTTAACGGTAATTGTAAAGCCCTGGATCGGTGAGGACATTGCAAGGAAAAGAGGAGCTTAGTTTTGGCAAGACTGAATATTTGGATGCCAGATTGTCACCCGGTTTGAGATATTATCATGCATTGTTGCATGTTGAGATAGGATTGTCAGCAACATGAAATAAGAGAAATTCCTGTCTGTCTTTTGTACAGCAGTAGTATGAACAACCAAATGATAAATAAAAGAACATTGAAGATTATCAAGACCAAATATAAAACATGACCTCAAACAAATTATTTCCAAAACCTTTAATTTATTTATTAATTTGCATGTTACAGACTGCGTATTCACATTTGAAATCCATTAATGGACCCTGTGGAATGGTAGGGTCACACAAGGCCACCCGAAATACCATTAAATAGATTTATCAGGGTTGCACTAAAACATTACAGGAGTGGAGATAATATAACACCCTGTATTTGTGCACATATGTAGATTGTGACACAGTGTATCTATTATTTGTCTAAATAACTCCTGTGGAGTTTTTGGGAACGCGAGACCATATGACAAAATGAAATGGTGCTATCGCGTACCATACGAAGCAGCCAGCCCCTTTGGAGCACCAGCTGCTGCACCACTGCAAATTCAAAGCGGGGTCGCTTCATTGCGAGGTTAATGAAAATAATACTTGTCTTTCAGCTACTGCGTGAAAAAAAGCATGGGAAAATGTTTTTCGCCTATTCCCAATGTCAAGGCCAAACTCATTATGCACATGGGCAACATGTGAAATTTAGGCTACTTTCTTTATTCCATTTTCAATAGGAATAACATGAAGCGTATGGCTGTTATATAACTTTATACGCCTGGCGAAGACCAAATTGGTCGAAACATTGTCACTTTAATAAATACCAGGGAGCATTAACAGCAGTGTGCGGGTATTACAGTACTTTCTAGCTTTGCATTCCTTTTTTTTTTATACATGCACTAATTAGTCTATATGTGGATGTGTCTGCCTCTATATTAACGTCATACACACATACTCACATAGGCTATAGACTGTGTCAGAAATAGTGTCAGAAATAGTAGCACTACTGTAGCACCAGTTGCCATAGGTCAGGGAGATGCTGAAAACAAACTTCTACTCAGATAATGAACGTCTTCATCACAACTTGACATATGAAAATATGAAAATGACATAGATAAGGAAATGGAAGCTGAGGAATGACCCTGTTATATCCGAATTCACATCATTGCAGGGTTTTAAATGTAAAAAAAATAAAATCAAAATCAGCTAGAGAATCAGAGTAGAGATCCCTCATGAAGATCGTGATCCCTATATCTGTTGTGGATCGGTTCAACCCTAGGACCTTCAGTGATGATCAAATTCAGTTTAGACACCAGATATATTAGTAGACAGATATGGGGGGGGGGGGGATAAATGAATGCATTAATGGGTTTCTCTCGCTTCTAACTATTATGAATTCTTCAGCACATCTCTGCAGGCATCCATCAAAACTGGGTGACCGACTCGATTCCTTTTGGTTAACAGTGTTTGCAAGGACAGTCTTGGTGACAAGCTGCAATGCTTTTACTACCAATATCATTTCACAGCCTGCCCTGTGTTTAGCTGTTTCTGCAGCTGTTTCTGTTCTCGCTGTTTGTGTACAGGATCTCTGCAAACATCTATCTTCTGTTCGCCGTGGAGCTATAAACTATCACCATGACGATCAGAGACCCCTTCCAGCCATGCTTTGCTATTCAGCTCCAATCCCCTTGACAACAACGTCCTCTCACATCTCCTTTCCGGGAGAATTTCTTTTTAAAAGGTGTATGGCAAACGGTGATAAGAACACGTTGCAGTTGAGCATTCGGTACATCGTTTGTGTGTTTTTATGGCTTACCAGTAACCAGTACCATCTACTGGAGACAAAAATAAACCTGTGTTCCTAAATGTGTTCATTTATTATAAGGAGGGCGATCAGAAATTAATCTCCCTAGTGTTTCTATATTTCATTTCCTTGTGTAATTTTACGGAACTAGATTATCTATAATCATCATTAGCTTGGAATCAGTTATCCTGATTTATTGTGGAGTTGCTTATTTTATTGTGGCAATGTTTTTTTCATTTCAATTCGACTTTTATTATCTTCCCAGCTTGATAGCTATCCCATTCATAACCTTTAGTGTACGCATATAATTTTGAGCCAAGTTAGCTGTTCTTTATTTTGACTTTGTACACCAGCTGAGTAAGACAGCTTTTCTGTAGTTGGTATACACTTTATGCAGTTTTGCCAGGCAGTGTGCACTGCCTAATCAGTCACTCTTTTGTGATAATATCTGTGCAATGGTACAACAGAAACCAGTCACTTTAGCAGGGAACATACTTCACAGGTCCAGAATGTGATGATATGTGATCTAAATAAATACATGCCAGTGACTGGGACACATTTCAGTCATCACAGTCATCACTGTTTACAAAAATAACATTTTTAAATGATGGGAATATTTAGCTTGTTCATTAGCAGTTCAGAATGATAATATTTGGTAATTATTTCTTAATGTGCTACATTAAGCATGACAGGAAAAGCAATGTGAAATGCTATTGTCAAATGAGATGCATCTAACATATTTTATGTGACTTTAAGGTCAGGTCATAAACCAAACTCCTCCAAAAACGTGAGTGACTTAGCAGCTGTTTGGTAATGAAACAATTTTGCTTGTTATACAATTGGGGGTTGCCATGGCATTCCAGGGGTATCATCATCAGGGTTTATGAGTGTGCTGTATGTTGGACCAAGATAGTGTATATCCCACACTTTAGAAACAGAAATGCACATTAAAAAGCTCGTTAGAAAGCTTCTGCAATACTCCGATGTGGTTTTTCAATTTCCAACAAGGCTTCAAATCCACTTGAAATTAGTATTTTTTTATGTTGTAATTCTTGCTTCAAAGTACCAATGTGGATTGGTGGTTCTCAGTTTTTTTTGTTTCAGGAAATCAAAATAAAGTAGCCTCCTGAAATAGAAAAAAAAAAAAGTTTAGTAAATGTTTATTAGTACCATGCATGCAGGAACATCCAGCTCTTATCTTAGCTTGTGAATTAGTGATAAGCTTCCTGCAGGCCCTTTATCCAGGAGACTCGTTTGCAAGACCACATACCAGTCAGGGAAGATCTGGATGCCTACTGTTCATTTGCTATATACAAATTGAAACAATGAAACATCTGATCTCTTTCACTCTCTCTCTCTCTCTCTCAAATTCTAATTCAAATCCAAAGTGCTTTATTGGCATGAGAAAAATTTGCATTTGTATTCCCAAAGCATGGCAAGGAACATGTGAAACAAAGAATAAAAACAGGATGATATGATTGTATATAAGAATAATAACAGGATAATATGATTGTATAAGAATAATAACAGGATAATATGATTGCATACCGTGTAAGTATAATAACAGGATGATATGATTGTATATATAGCACACATAATATACAGTGGGCTCCAGAATTATTGGCACCCCTGACTGACAATACACAAAAAAATACTTTAAAAAAAAAGTGATCACTGAGATGAACTCCAAATGCTGAATATATAAAATATACTTGTCTTTATTAATGTTGAAATGGAATCAACCAAAAAACCAATGGCTTCTATGATTTTTGGCACCCCTGGTATAGTGTATCCACCTCTGGCACGGATAATAGATGAAGTGTTTTCCTGTAATGCTTGACAAGGATAAGGAACACATTTGGCAGGATTTTGGACCATTCCTCTATGCAGATCCTTGAAAGATGCTTCACATTCGTGGGTTTGCGCTTATCAGCAACCCTCTTCAGTTCAGCCCACAGGTTTTCCATTGGATTGAGGTCTACAGCCTGAGATCCACATTGCAGAACATTGATTTTGTTGTAACAGAACCATTTCTGTGTGGATTCTGAGGTATGCTTTGGGTTATTGTCTAGCTGGAAAGTCCACATAAAGCCAAGTTTCAGCTTTGTGGTAGGGGCAAACAGATTGTCAGCCAAAATTGCCTGATACTTGCTGGAATCCATTATATCATTGATTTTAACCAGAGCCCCTGGACCTCTGGAATGAAAACAGCCCCAAAAAATCACTGACCCTCCACCAAATTCCATTGTGGGTATGATGCACATCTCCTCTTATGCATCTGTGTTTCAATGCCAAACACCAGACACAGTCGTATGTTTGTATGTATCTATGTTTTATAATAATAATAATAATAATAATAATAATAATAATAATAATAATAAATGTGACTGAAAAATTCCCAGCTAAACCATGAACTTGGTTTGTGAATGAAGTTAGGAGTAGAACTATATGGTAATTTATTTGGATGAAATAGTATAATGCTGTTAAATGCTGTTAAATTCAACACATTACATTCTATAAAATGTAAATAGGTAACAAGGAATGATAAAAAAAAAAAGTATATGCTAAATAAAAAACACAGAAAATCAGTCCCCTTGTAAATATTCATGAATGGAGATTTTAAAATCCAGTTAATTTTTACATGCCGAGGGCCCAGTGGTCACGCAAGGGCAGCAGGAGGCTGAAATCAAAGAGGTGCTTCTATAACTGGAGGTTGTAGTTTTCCCGGCATTGTCATCTATAATTTATCATCTGTCAAGGAGAAAAGGAGAAACTTTTTTCACACTGTCTTTCAAGTGTCATGATCTGTACTGTGGGTTCTTATTTGAGTGTGGAGCGAAAAAGACATGCCAAGAAGGAACAGTACTGTGACACGGTAGTAAAATAACTGCATGGCTATAGTGTAGGTTCTAGTCTCTGGTGGGGCACTGACATTTTTAAACTTTGAGAAAGGGAGAGTTGCTTTAGGCAAACTGGCTTTGTTCTAACAATTCACAAATTCAAAATCCAAACCACAAAAACATCAATGGGGTGAGCTAAATGCTACTTGCTACACATTCTCCACTGACCTCAAATGAGTAAAAAAAAAAAAATAATAATTGACTTTTAACCATTCATTTTAATATTGTCTGAATGTTTGTTTCATACATTTGCTACCTTACTGTGGGCTAGAAAGCACAAGAAGTAGCTACAATAGGCGCAAGCTAACTAGCTATCTAGTGAACTCAAAATCAAAGTCGGTTTTGTCAATAATTCCTGCTGTTCACTCCAGCAAAGAAGCTGCAGTGATATCTCTCTAGCTACCCCATATCTATTTGTTATTGAAAAATGGCTCAAGTCATTTTAGCTGGCGGATTGCTTGTGACTTACACGGCAATGGGGTATCATTCGCTACTCGTCACATATTTAAGCGTTATGGAACGAGAACCTGTGGCATATCGTGGATATGGCACAGCTAGGGGGTGTAACTCCACGATCGAAGCAACGGTACTAACTTATTCCCACTGCACTAACTTCTAAGCAACGCTATTGCAATAATGTATCCCCACTGCAGTAACATTAGCTAGCATTAACATTAGCTTACGTTACAGCTTACAGTTACAGCTTACGTTACAGCAGACGACACTGACACACACAAATAAAAATATGTTTTGTTGTAGACGTTTATTGGGGCACTGCCAGATAACGTGCAGTTTTATTTTTTTATTTTTTTATTTTTATTGACAACGTAGTAATATAACAATACAAATCACAATATGTGAAGCAAAAGTATCACAATAACATCACAAATGACAGGGGTTAAGAGGTAGCTAAATTTTAAGTACAATACAAATAAAATAAAATGAATAAAATAATAAAAGAGAATAAAAAATAAAAAAACTGGTTCAGCAGTTAAGACAATTATATAGTTTACATATATTAAGAGTTTTTGGGGCTTTGAAGTTTGAAGAGTGCTGGATAGTTTGTATGTATTGTTGCATTTCATTCAAAAAAAATTTAAATAAAGGTTTTCTGTTATAGAATTTACTTTTGTGAATGTGGAATTTAGCCAGGATAATAAAAAGATTTATAATATAATACTGTTTTTGTTCTAAACTGCAAACCTCATAAAAACCAAACAGCACATCTTTGTATAGTAATGAGAATTGAGGATAGATGGTGCAACGAATATATTGGACAAACAGTGTAACGACAGCTCCAAAATAAGTGTGTGGTTGTTTCACTATCAAGACCACAGAAAGAACAATTATAACGTGCAGTTATTGAAATAACTCATAGTGTCGTTATGAGTCATCATTTGCTTTGCCGGTGCTCTTGCTGGTATTTCGATCCGAGGATGTTGTCTAAGTTGTATTTTTTCCGTTCCTACTCCTTTCCAAATCAAAGGACACTTTAAACTCACTAATTTTATTTTACTTTGGTAGGCTACTAGTGGCAAAATGATGATAATGGTAAGTTACGTTCATTTCCACTAAAAAGTAGATAACGTGCTCTACAAATGCGGAGTAATTTTAAAAGATCTGTGAACATTCCATTTAGCCGTGCGTATATCGTGGCACGGCTGGGACGCAAACTGACCAATAGAGGCAATAGAGCGGACCTATTAGTTGTATAATGCATATTGCATATATGTTTGGGTGGCGCCGAGACGTGTCAAACGAACTGCATATCCAAAACGCTTTGCTAATTCGGAAAACACAAATGAAAAAATCACTACACAATGAAACTACTATTATTGCCAGCAGACTATTATTGCCTACACATGTGGAAGAAGAAAGTCTTTGCCTGTTTGAGAAGTGAAATGTTGTTTGCTAGCTAACTATGATTAATATTGCATTATGTGATTGTCAGAAATGAGCAATGTAGTTCAAAGTCTTTTTATTTTCATATTTTTGAATTGGCCAAAAATATTAACAACCCCTGCTTATGATTTATCTTTGGTAAAAGACCATGGAGAAGGGGAATAATCCACTCCAGCCAACAGGAACATCTCCAGGAATAGCAGGAGTAAAAGGAAATTGTAATAATGTGTAAATTTAGCTGAATATTTCATATACAGATTTTGTGGATGGTTGTCATGGATATACGTACGTGTCTGGGCTGTGTCTTCTGTTAGTTGTTTAATCTAGCCATGAGGCATTGAACTTAGCAGGAGACATGGGAACAGCTGAGGTAACACCTCAATAGCACTTGAAACACAAGTGCGGCTGTGTAATGGACAGGCAATGGATGTGCACACAGGCACATGCACACAGTATTCATGGTCATAAAAGCTGGTACATAGAAATAAGCTTTAAATAGCACATTTAACATATCCTTGATCCACAGTGCTTTGGTATTATCACATTTCACATATTGAACAGTTTACATGAGTAGAATTGTCCCTCAGTAGCACTGATGTGAATGTGAAGATGACATTGCATTTTGTTTCCAGTGATTTCCAGTAGCCATCCCACCATATAATATGCTCCTAAAAAATAGTTGACATTAAGCAGGCTTAGATTCAACTTGGATGGATGACCTCCCGGCAGAACTGTTTGAAGTGATGGTGGGGGGCAGTGAGGAGGTGTTCCCTATCAGCTATGAGGACACTGTGCCATACAAGATGATGTCTTTCAGATATGTGTGGTATCAAACTCATAAATCACAGTGTCTCCTTCACTTTGAGATTATAGAATGAAACATGAAATGGAGACTCAATCCGTCAGTTCCTATAATAATAGCAAAATAAGGAAAATTGTAGCATGCCTGTCTTACGTATCCGTATTACGTCTCAAATCTGGAAAAATAAAATAATATTTTCCAGGTTTGTTAAAAGCTATGGAGGTGGATGCAAATTTAGTTGTTAATTTGCATAATTTTCATTATGTATGAAAATGAACAGGCCATGTCTGCTGCAAAACAACAACAACAACAAAAAAATGAAATTACAGTTTCTATGTCACCTGTATCAAAACAAGCTGTAAACATTGTCTTTTTTGGCTTGAAATGGTTCTCTGCCTTTTTTCATATCGTCATGCCTTTATCTCTGTGTACAAGTTGGATGAGTATATTATTTATTTATTCATAAAGTTTTGTACACTGTTGAACTGAACCACCTATTTATGTACAGAAAATCCATCAATGCAAAACAGGACACTTTAGTATCCAAGATAAAAGATAGGTCAAAATTGCATGGCTTTTCCTGCAAAGAGAATTCCAAGGTAGAATTTTCTGTGCTTCCTTGCCAAGAATGTGACAATAATAAATCCTATTTCAGAAATTTTGCACACAGTGGATTACTATCATTTGAACAGCATAATCGACACCTCGGGGACAAGGTGGTAATGAAGACGCACAAAGCTCCTGTGCTCTGTGAAGCTAGCAGAAATAAGACAAAAGACTTCCGGTTTTAAGCTGCTGGTTTGTGTTTTCAAACTTTTTCTACCAAAATGAAAGTTCTTGTTGCACTGTTGGATTGGAATTCTGACTACAGCTGACACCTCACAATGCATTTGCACAATTTAGAATTCCGAGCGTATCCACTTGATGGTACATATAAACCCTATTTGTGAGACTGTAGATCACTGCTTGTTGAATTAAACAGCAATTCTGCTACAGTTTATGAAAATGTATTTAGATTTTTTTAGGAATGTAATGCATGAATGTTTTATTTATATGTTTTATATTAACCTATTAAACTATTAAAATTAGCTCAATTCTTAAACCCTGTCTCAAGGGCAAGAGTAAAGGGTACATCAGATGTGTTTCACATAATGTATTTGCCCTAGCAATTGATGCTGGCATGCATGCATGCCAATCCTAATTTGCATATTTGCAAATTAGAGAATTTGCAACTCTTGCTTTCATGCTACAGCAAAGAATTCTAACTTAGCACAACTTGTGTGAAATGGGTTTGTCAGAATATATACTATTTGAATTACATGAGTTTCAGATAAGCTTGCAATGTTTACTTGTTTGCTGAGGTCACTGACGTTAGAAAGTCTCTTGTCTCCTGCAGGGATGAGTAATATTTTATACCTATGCAATTGCTGCTTACTCCCTTACTTCCATCTAACTGGAAGACAACTCATAACATTGCAATATATGTGAAAACAAATTCTTCATTGAAAATAACGAGAGTACCAAAATCAAGAATGTCATTAGACTTTCAAATAACAAAATAGCTATGTATTTGCACGAGCCTCTCCAAGCCAATGGTACCTGAAAGCCACACTCAAAACACGACAAAGTGTATCATTAGGATTCCCTGTAGATATTATTGACTCTATTGCTGAGATCCGTTCTTACAAACCTGCACTGCCCAATGTTAATCAAGAACAAATCAATTTTGTAATTTGTAGTTTCTCGTCCTTGCAGGGTGAGAAGAGTTGAGAATAAATGAAAGACCTCTAATGAAGACGCATGCATCACAAGCTGTGGCTCTCCCATTTCTCCACTGCCCAGGAGGAAGCCATGGAAAACTCAAAAGACAAGGTAAAGAAGGTGTAGAGGCTTAGCCATGTTGGTAAACTAAAGGAAAGGCTGTACAACTCGGATGGGGGATTTAGGACAAAAGGCAGGAGATTGGGGGAATTGCAGTCTTAAGTAGCATTTTAGGTACGCCCAGTGAACACATAAAAAACACAAAAAAATTATGAATAAATAAATGCCTGCAGCAGCAACACGGTTTATTTGTCATAATAATAATAATACTAATGCTAGTAATGACTATCATTCTATTCTTATTCGTATTATACATAAATAAATCTACCAGGGATACATGCACAATCCTATAGTACAGTGGCCTTACAAATTGCTGCAGCATGTTTGTACATTATGTGGAAAAGATATGCATTGCCAGTTGGTGTACATAATGGGATTGAATTGTGAGCGGAGGATTGGAATTCGTACCCTGGGATTGTGGTTTATGGTATACTTTCAAAGGGATTACTCAAAGTCAAAGGAGCCCACACACACTTATTGCGTTTGTTCCCCGGAGGTACGGTGATTGTGAGTGTCTGTGCATCTACCAGCCGCAGAGTTGTAAACTCAGAGGAGCAATGAAAAGACAACATTACGCATCATCTGTACATAGTTTTCCTTCCATGTTCACATAATGAGAACAATGACAAAGTAACAGGGATGAGGTTTATTGAATTTAGGGTGAGATTTCACAGGAAGAGGGATGCTGGGAAGCTTCTGGAAAGAAGGCTGGATTTTTACCTGGAAAGCATTAATTTATGAAACTGTGCAGGGATGTCTGAAAACACACATTATTGCTCTAATGTCCAATAAATAAATAAATAAATAAATAAATGAGCATGACTTCACAATGAATGGCTATTCATAAAATAAGATGTAACTGCAATATACTATTACAAATAAATGACATATAAATTTCATTTAATTTATTTAGGTCCAAGAAGAATGAACTAAACGAATTTCAGGTGTTGTGGGAGAAATGAGCTCAGAATGGCATTTAGCACTGTTGGATTTATGACCTTCTGTTTCCATACGGCAGACATGACACACAAGCAGACTTGTGACTCTACCCCTCTGCGGATTTCATTAAAGATCGGAGGCTTTAGGAAAGTCAGGCATAACTGGCTGAAAATTAAATGTTATATAGAGTATTTATTGAAAAGTAACACCAAACTTTTATTTAAAAACTTCAGTACATTACGGCAGTGAGCTAGTGACATTTTTCCATGCCACATTCCAAAGTGTGTGACAACGGTGTGTAGCACAAACATAATCCCAGGACAGATGTATCTGTCTAGCTATCCCTTGCCGGATAAAAGTAATTGTGTCCTCTCCCTGTTCAATCCCAATCAGAGTTGTCCACTGGAAACTGGGATTTAAGCCCATGATATCTAAGCTACAGGGCCCAGCCTGCATTCAAAATGAGTGTTTTTGTTGGGAGCCCCCAGAATGAATCCATTTTGTTGCAGGTGTAACCTTGCTTCCCTCAGCAGAAATGATGAGTTTCTTGCAACCCAATGCACTTTGGTCAACTGCCTCTAATGTGGCTGTACTGCATATGCCAGTGTGGCATGCATGTAGAATGTCACTTCTTCCAGGTGGTGCAGTGTTATGTCAAAGTATGAAATTTCATTGGGAAAAAATGTGGCTACGTTCATTATTTTAATATAAACTCTCCAAAAACAATATTGTTTGAAATTTTAACACTTTCATTGCCCAGTGGGATTTGCCAAAAAACACTTGCAGCATTCAGGGTGGAGGACACTTTTGCTTATTCTATTTTCTAGCATAATATTTTCCCTGGAGAACATACTCTTTCCGTGTGTAGGCTGGCCCACATGCAAATATATCCATTTAACGAATGTCACTACTGGCATACTCCATGGTGCATGCTGTGACGCATGCTTTTTTCTCATGAATTTCCTCTGTAACAACTTTTTAATTCTTTATTTTATTGCTTCCTTTAGGTGGCCTGTTAAAGCAGTAGCCTCTGTCAGTGTGGGGAGGCTCACGGTGACACCGTTGGAGAAAGGTGCACACTCTTCTTAAGAGCAGGCGAGCAGTCCTTCTCAGCTGAGTTGCGTAATTAATGTGCTAGCAGACTGCACAAATTGCCCTGCTCCCAGAGGTGCTTGAAACCATGGCAACTGGGTCACCTCCCTCCCTCCCTCATTGACGATAAGGCTCTCGAACATTTATCTATTTATTTTCATTTATTTATTTGTTTGTTTGTTTGTTTGTTTGTTCTGTGATATTCACTGACCATCAACTTAAAGAGACATAAAACCAACAGCCCCTAAGAAGATTTCACAGTTTCACAGTTTTCTTTTCTTTTTATTTTCTCACAAACAGCCTAGTGTCTGCCACTCAGCATGGCAAGGACCTATCTATTTATTCTCCCTGAATGTTTGACTAAAAGGCACAGACCTCGGCAATATAATTAATCGCAAATTACAGCTTATAGAGGAAACATAAATGAACTAAATTGTATGATGTTCTCATTTTACCTGCATCGATAAATAACTTGTGCATTAACTTAAATGTGGCTTTTTCATGCATTGATAATCTGTTGCCAGGATGTCTTGATTCGAGGCTTTGATTCTAGGCCTACCCTGCCCTCTACCCTGACGTCTATAGTTGATGACCAAAGATTTCTCATTATTAGGAAGGAAAACCTGCAAATACCTGTCCAACAGATCAGAAGCTCTCTTCAAGAGGCAAGAAGGAATGTCTGTGACTACTGTTCACATAAGACTTTATGAACCAAACTACTGAGTCCATGTTCGGTGTGCAGACACTATCACCTTATTTAACGCTAGGCTTAAAACTTATCTTTTTAGTCTGTCTCATAGTTGAGGGGCAGGAGTGGGTGGCTGTCATAAGCTATAGAGTCTCTGGTGGACTTAGTGGTCAGTGCTGTCACTGGATCGTTATTGGTAGTGCTGTGTTAAGCTGAACCAGTCATGGTCTGGTGGGGACTGTCATAAGCCTGCCCCTATGGCTGTGTTGGCCA
This sequence comes from Conger conger, assembly GCF_963514075.1. NCBI lineage: Eukaryota > Metazoa > Chordata > Actinopteri > Anguilliformes > Congridae > Conger > Conger conger. The sequence continues at coordinate 13,621,095 of NC_083760.1, forward strand.
CCGCCTCTGTATCCCTTAGCTATGCTGCCATAGCCGAAGTCTGACGAGGTGTTCCTTATCACACGCAGGCACCTCTTTCTCCTGTTCTGCTGCACAAACTACCATCTGAACCCCCTAACAATGTTTCTTTCCTCTTCTCCCTGCTCTCGGCACCTGCCCAGAGCTCTAGTCCAAGTTTCCAGAGCACCCCCTCCTGGCCCGAAGCTCCAGCCCAAGACCAGCTGTGCACCCCCCTCCTGCCTCTGCTGATTCAGCTGTAGCAACAAGCCTGTCCCCTGGCCTGACAGTGCCACCCATTGGTGTTCCTGCCATCTCTCTACATGACCGGAGTCATCTTTGCTTGGACTTACTAAATTTGGATTGGACATTAATTAATCTGTTTATATGTAATACCATTTTTTACAACAAATCCGTGTATGATGAGTCAGGTTCTGCTCAAGGTTTCTTCCTGTTATTAGCTAGGGAGTTTTTCCTTGCTACTGTTGCCTTAGGCATACTCTTGGGGGCCGGTTCTCTGTAAAGCTGCTTTGTGACAAAGCCCCTTTGCTAAAAAGCACTATAGAAATAAAAATGGATTGATTGATTGAGTCTACAATGCAAGATCCAAACCACAAGATCCAAACTGCTGATCTCCAGGGATTTTCACGCACACTAGTCTCTTGAGTTCGCAAAGAATGGTGCAAAAACCCCCCAAAAAATTCCAGTGAGCAGTAGTTCTGCATACAGAAACGCATTGTTAATGAGAGAAGTCAGATGAGAATGGCCTGACTGGTCAAGGAAGATGATAGTTACCACACATAACCACACATTACAACAATGGTATGCAGAAGACCATCTCTGGCCACACAACTCATAATTCTAAGTGGACAGGCCACCAAGAAGTCTAAATAATAAGTCTAATAAATACCTAATAAAGTAGTCACTGAGTGTGTGTGTGTGTGTGTGTGTGTGTATATATATATATATATATATATATATATATATATATATATATATATATATATATATATATACAGTCAGGTCCAGAATTATTGGCACCCTTGAATGAGCAAAAAAGGCTGTATAAAATAAACAACACAGATAATGAGTTGTATTTTATGTCCAAACATATGGGAAAACTATATACTTCTATCATAATAAAATTATTGGCACCCTTAAAGGTTATTTTAAATAAAACCGGACAAAGTTAAATCTGCAGTAAAATTCTACTTATTTAAGTTAATCTTTCATCACTTCCTGCTTCCCTTGGGTATAAAAATTAGGTAACACACATGTAAAATCCCTTTGTCATCCATCACCATGGGGAAAGTCAAAGAACTGTCAAATCAAAAGAGACAGATGGTTATTGACCTACACAAGTCAGGTAATGGGTACAAAAAAATACATAAACGGTTAAACATACCACTAAACACTGTTAGGGCAATAATCAAAAAGTTTCAAACGTCTGGAACAGTTGCAAATTTGCCAGGAAGAGGACGCAAGTGCATGTTGCCCCCATACAAAGTGAGGAAGATGGTGAGGGAGGCAAAGAAAAACCCAAGGACCACAGTTCAAGAACTGCAGAACTTTAGTTGCGTCTTGGGGTCACAAAGTCTCAAAATCAAGCATAAGACGCCACCTCCATACCAACAGGCTCTTTGGAAGGGTTGCACGAAGAAAGCCCTTACTGAGAGAAACCAACAAATTCAAGTGTCTGGAGTTTGCGAAACGTCATTGAAACTATGACTGGAACAGGGTGCTATGGTCAGATGAGACCAAAATTTAACTTTCATCGGCATGTTTGGCGTCAAAAAAGGGATGTATACAAGGAAAAGCACCTCATACTTACCGTCAAATATGGTGGTGGATCATTGATGCTTTGGGGCTGTTTTGCTGCCAGTGGTCCAGGGGCTCTTGTTAAGATCAGTGGCATAATTAATTCCACCAAGTACCAGGACATTTTAGCCAAAAACCTGGTTGCCTCTGCCAGGAAGCTGAGGCTTGGCTGTAGATGGACCTTCCAACAAGACAACGACCCCAAACATACTTCAAAATCAACACAGTAATGGTTCCGTGAAAACAAAATCAATGTTTTGCAATGGCTATCTCAGTCTCCAGACTTAAACCCTATCAAAAACAGGTGGTCTGAATTGAAGAGGGCAGTCTGTAAGCGCAAACCTAAGGATATGAAGGATCTGAAAGGTTCTGCTTGGAGGAATGGTCCAAGACCCCCCCAAATGTGTTCTCCAACCTTATTAAACATAATAGAAATAGGCTCAGTGCCGTTATCCTTGCCAGGGGAGGCTGCAACAAGTACTAAAAACAGGGGTAAACCTTTATTTAAGAAATTCATAATTTGATAAATGTATAATTTTGATCGATTCCATTGAATCATTAATAAAGTCAAATATTTTCCACATGTTGGAAAATGACAATATATCTGAGTAATGGTATTATTGGTTTTCTACAGTCTTTTTTGCTAATTTGCATCAAGGGTGCCAGTAATTCTGGACCTGATTGCATTTATATATATATATATATATATATATATATATATATATATATATATATATATATATATACTGTAGTTTAAGCCAACAGGGGAAATTAAAGCTGACTAAAACTACTAATGAGGAAATGAAGTAGTTCACTTTCATGTGTCTATCTGAACTTTTGCAACTTTAATAATATTAAATCCTTCAGCTATCCACATAGAGCCATTACAGTTAATAGCTATACTGCCATCTTTCATGAGGTCAGTGTCTCTCTTGAATGTCTCTCTGCAGTGCTTCAGCACAGTTAGTATAATTGCTTTCCAAGTTTTTTAATTCTGCTTTAATTCAAACTTTAAAATGTCTGTTATCATTACTATTACTACTGAAAATAGTAATAGTAATAATAAAGTCATTTAATAGTAGTTCAATTTTAAGCGATAACTCATGACTGCATCATGAATGACATGATATTTAATGAAGAATACACTTAACAAGATGTCAATACATTATAAAGGCCATTTCAGTATTTAATTAATGAACTTTTAATTAAAAGTAGTTAAATGGAAGTTAATGAACTGGCGATTAAAAATAAATGCATGTCTCAATTTGTGTGGCAACCAGCGCTACGGTAAACTATTTTTGACCCTGTGCTTATTAGCAAAAAAAAAAAGTCCCCCCTGGAAGAGATGAGTGGTAAACATTTTATGGTATTAGCCTGCAAACCATGTTGTAGTAAGGTCAGGTGGTGAGAAATAAAAGCTAAAACATATTGAACGTTATCAGAGAGGACAGTTTCCTGTTTGGTATTTTACTACACGCTACTCTCTAAAAATCTCTTCACCCTCTTTGACCACTCCATTCAAAACTTTCTCCTGCCGCCCCTGGCCACTGCTGCTCCTTCTTGCTGATTAATATTTCAGTAGTGGTGCCTTCGCAATGTCCTGCCGCAAAGCTTGTTTTATGGAAGCCTGCTATGGAAGTGTTGTCTGTGGTATATACAGGAAAACTATCCAAAATATTTACTCTGTAATTTCCGTGTATCTAATTACAATGGCTTAGATACTGCCGTTGAAATTCAAATTGCATCAAACATTGACATAACAGTTGAGACCAGATGAAAGCGACAGGGCTATGACCTGAAAAGTTATAGTGAACGATTACAGGTAGTCAAAGAATGACGTGTTCCTCTTTATACGAGTTGCAGCTGTGACAATCATCAGGCAGTCAACTTCTGTTTTAGTGGGCTTGTAATGTTGTTGTCCCATGAGCATGGTCAATCATAATTCATTTCATTCGTCAATCTGTTTTGCCTCTGTTTCATTGCTTTGTCACAACATCTCTTTTTGCTCTTTCCCTCCCACTTCCAGCCAGCACACTTTGACAGTTGGGTATTTTTATCCCTGTCACTCACGCCCTCCGTTGACAGGCAGGGCCATGGGATCCTCAGCATCTTCTTGGAAGTCCTTCAATAAATTGACCTCACATGACAGACAGCAAAATAAAAATGAAGAAAATCTTCATTGCAGGCAGTTACCCCTTGTGTGCTTACATTGTAAGCGCATGTAAATTAATGTGCATTTATTGCATGCGTAACTGCCAAATCCATATAGTCCAAGGAATTTCTGTAGTGCCATATAATGCATGTGTGTGTGTGTGCGCGCACATGTGTGTGTGCATGTGTGTCATCAGGTTGTATAAGTTGAGCAGACTGCACAGTAGAAAGCATTTCTAATGCGACAATAAATAAAGCAGTGAATATGTAAAAATGCTATTTCAGTAATTATATAACACAATATGATATGATAAACAAACAAACGTAATACCATAACACTAAATGATAATTATGCCATGCCCTTTTCTGCCACCGACAAGCCACATTTTCCACTTCAGCACCTTCCATTTAAATCAGTTAGGCATTTGATTCATGTTTTCGAAATGTCATGATTTATAATGTACCCACACATAAATTGTAGAAGCTAATACATCAAGGCAAAGGGGAGTGGTTGCAATGAACTGCAACTTCCTTGAAAAGAGCCAAGATTTATCTTTTCAGCACTGAGCTTTGTAAAAAAAATAATATTGCCTTCTGCCGCAGCTTAGAGTCAACACATTGTATGTGACAATATTTATTCCTGATATTGCCAAAATGTATCACATTTGGGAAAAAATTGATAAAAGCAGATGACACTTACTTACACATCACATTCTGCTTGATAGATATTTTGATAAAGCTAAAATTATGGCTTGCCCTAGGCAAGTTACATTCCAAAAGCGTCATTCTTTTCTGATGGCAATTTGTAAAAAATGATGACCATAAAATCAGGAAAGTGGTTCAAATAATGAATACTCATACCAAAAGTATCAACCATTGAATATAGTAGATTTGTATTTCTTGCCAAACACTGCAACAATATGCAGCTTTTTCATGCACCCTTTGTTCATGAGGCTTTGGGACATTCTTTTGCAGTTTCCTCGCAGGTGTGCAAGATTATTCCAGAATGAATTAGAAATAGCACATATGTGACAAGTTGATTGGCTCAGAATGAGGGAACTTCTTTGAACAGAAAATAATCTATAGGATCTTTGCACGTTATGGATGAACTCACAGGCGCAGTAACAGGGGAGTGAAAGTTATTTGACTTACAAGCCAACGGATACAATGAAACAGTTTATTTTTCCTTATAATAAGAAATGCCTACCCCTATTTGACAAAGGTAGTATGCAAGCATATCCTCTAATAAAATTGCACATTTTCATTTTGCTCCAGGGCTCCTTGAGAGAATTAGAAACAAATGGTTTTTGAAAGAAGGCTTCACATTGCTTTCTCATGAATGAGTGTTCTTCCGAGGTTGTTTTGAAGGTGGAACATTGCATTCCTTCCCACCCACCATGCCCTATGACAGGAAAGCATGCATGCAGCATCCCAGAGACACACATGCACAAATGCACGCAGGCATTGTACACACAGACACCTACACACATGCACGCACATGCCCATGAGCACACAGACATACACACACACATGCACACATACAGGCTCAGTATAAAAGTAGCAGAGGCAGTCAGTTTCCAGACTGAAGAGCAGATTATGAAAAGCTGGACGACAGTTGCCAGATGACATCACCCTGTTTCAAAAAACAAGGCAAATTAACAAGGCAGCTCAGAGACACGGGCTAGGAAAACAGCTGGGTGTACATAAACATACACAGTATGTGTGGGCAGAAAGGTATCATAAAGTCATCCATCTTTAATTTTCTGGAATCTTCCCAATGTTTATGAAGCACATTCTTCTGAACGAGGGGGGGCTCTCCGACAAGAGGGTGGTGTTATAGGGAACAGAGACAGTGCTGTACATTAAAATGATCAACAGTGTCATGAAATTATTTTTTTATACAGTATTACACAGTGGTACATATTGAGAGCTTTCAGAATAATTTGTGGCTAGTCTCCAATAATTTTTGAAAAGGTCATTTGAATATTGTTTGCTTATGGAGTGTGCCACCGTATCAAGGCCACACATTCTAACCACTAACTCATTACATCACCATATTGTGTAGCAGGCAATAAACGTTGCCCTATTCTCTTTCCATTATAGTGACCTGTTTGTACAAATTGCATAGCACAAAAGTGACAATGACAGTTGAGGCAGTTGTGATTTGTATTTTGAAGCATCCAACAGTAAGCAATAACTGTACGAATGATAATTATGGCCAGGTAATATGATTTGTTACATATAGTGATGCATTATGGGAAGAGTTTGGTAGGCAGAATATTCCCCGTATACAGCTCCTCTGGTGTAAATGGAGTTCGCAATCTGGCTTTAATAGCTGCATCCATTGCATTTTACAGACGGAAAAGCAGTGGCAGCTAACTTCATGGCTTTTCGAGGAAGTGGGTGACCATATGCACCAAGGGTGCTGGAACGATGGTTACACAATTACTGGATAATGTAAAATCAAACAATATGCATACATTTGGACAACAGATAATCCATATTATGAATATACGGCATTTTATTATGCAGACTCACCTCTGCTATCAGAATTGTGCAGCTTTGTACAATTACCTGAATAGAAAAAAATAGTCTTTTTTCACTCTCAGAAGAAAAATGGCAAAAATAGACTTCAAAATCGAAAAAAAGATATATAATATTCATAATAAAAAAATAAAGCAGTAAAGTGGAACAGTGAAAAAGGGGGAGTAAACTGTAAAATGATTTTGAGCCTAACAGTGTAGCAGAGTTACAAGCCGTATGAATCAGGTGCCAGCATCTAACAGAAGCAGTTCCGTTTGTGCCAGCAAAAACATCTAAATTGCTTTGGAAGGCAACGCTAACTGTAGCACTTTGCACAACACAATTATCAATCTGCAGAAGGAAAAAATATGGAGGAATCTAAACATGAGCCAGCTACAACATGAAAAGGTCGGAATGACCAAAAATGTCAGACCAGAGTGGCCAGATGTTAAAAACAACGCATTTTTCAATTCAATAACCCAGTTATACCTATTGCCAACAAAAAACTGTACTTTCACTCATTTAAACCACTCCACCCCAGAAAAAGAGGCACAATGTGTGTCATATATGATGAATCATTCTGCACTAACAGACAAATACATTATTTGTTACGGTTGTAATAAACTGTTGCCATAATAGTTCAACCCCTGAAGTATTGCCCCTCTTCTTGACACAAGCTAAAAAATGTCATACCCAAAATCAAATGGTTATTATTCTTGGACCCTTTTGACTACAGGCATAATACTGGTGTCTTGAAAGGTAACCCATTTGGGTTTGTCAGAATCAGAATTCTGAGTCAAAATTACTCCAATTGTTACTGAAACAAAGTTGCAGAAGCTCAAACACAGTGAAAGTGGAAGCTTTTTTCTTACTGAAAAGATTTTCTGTTTTTGATTGGACACAGATTATTGTTGCTGTGGCTGGTGCGCTTAGAAACACAATGGAGCCAAATCACAACACTGGACATATCACCTTATAAATCTGAGGACAATATCACAATATCCATTTTCCAACAACGCCATTCGGAGACTCCAAAAGGACACATGGAAAGTAAATTATATTATGGGTCTTAGGAAGTGGAAAATACTGCATTTTGCTCACTAAACTATACAGTTTTTTATACGTGTTCTATCATATAGATAGAAATGTGACCTTTAACACTTTCACACGTTATATCCTGTTACCATAGTGATTGAAAATTGCTCCCCGAACAAGGAATGAATGCAAAAAACAAACGTAATCGGCTCAGCCCTGGGACAGTGAGACTTAATGGGTTAATTTGTGCAGATCTTATTGGAGGTCCAATGGTGACTTTAGAAGATATATGCAGTGCAACTGAATAAACTTTCTTCAATATGCTAATTCTCATCAGCAGAAATAGAAATAGACACAACAAATGATCATATTGAATAATTATAAACTTTTTTTTAACCGAATGTCGAGTTTATTAATGAGCTTGAAGATTACTGCATCCCCCCTAATAGAGGAGTAGCCAATGCCAGAGAATCACATTTGTTATCTTTGATCTTCTGCCTCTTTATTGCAATTCAAGGTCACAGGAGTTAGACACCAGAAACACATGACTAATTCCATGCCTGTGTACGTTAATTATTTATATTCATCAATAATTCATAATTAATTAATTAATTAGACTCTCCCCGTTCAGCCCACGAGGGGTGCATGGGATCCAGTCAAATGGAGAGGTGAATAATTCCTTTGAGGTAATATGTACAGAAAGACCTATAAAAAATTAAGTGTGGTAACACAACATAGAGTTATGTGAACCTATTTATCATAATGGCATCATAGAATCTGCTCCACCATGGCAGACAGTTTTCTGAAAATGTCCATCATGGTTTACATTCATGTAGATTGCAGGTTCTAGTGTGAATCACATATGCACGTCCTCTGTGTATTTTTAAAATAAAAAATAACAGTGATATGATCAAAGCTAGAGGTTAATTGCCTTGATTCCTACGTGGTTTAGTCTTTGTACTTAATCAACTGTCAGACAGATTCAAGTGAACACAGAATTTAGAAGCATTTAATCATTTTATATCACTCTTATGTCAATATTTTATTGTATTTTGTATTTTCAAAAATGCATTGCAATTATATTTTAATTTGTACATATTTGTATTTGCAATACTTGCACTATGTCTGGTGAAACAAATAGTAGCACTGCTTTTGCCACATGCCTGCCCACCCGAGTACATGCTACAAATACATTAATGTAAACATGAATTACGTTTGTTTTTCTATACACGATCTGGATTTGTGAAATGTTTTGATTGTGAGTTTTCATTGATGAAAGTATGATAATGTCTCGATAAGTGACTTTCAGGCCGACAAAAGTTTGAAAACTATTGTGCATTTCTTGAAGGACAAGGGTCCATTACTTGTCCATTTATTTATTTACGTGATCTACTTGTATTGTACTATGAGAGAGCGAGAGAGAGAGAGAGAGAGAGAGAGAGAGAGAAAGAGCGTGACAGAAATAGAGAGAGAGAGAAAGAGAGCGATAGAGAGAGAGAGAGAAAGAGCGAGACAGAAATTGAGAGAGAGAGAAAGAGAGCGATAGAGAGAGAGAGAGAAAGAGCGAGACAGAAATTGAGAGAGAGAGAAAGAGAGCGATAGAGAGAGAGAGAGAGAGAGAGAGAGAGAGAGAGAGAGAGAAAGCCATTGAACTCTGTTCTCTATCCATGTCTCCCACTGGAATAGAATTTGGGAGACAAGTGTGCACTCGTCACATGACAGCTGAGATCGCCAAGGTGAGTAATCACCCAGCCTTGTGTGTGTGCTCTCCAGAAGCACTTTATCTGTGTGGCGGTCTTCTTCAGGTAGCAATCGACTGTGGCATGTGTAGCTTGGTAAAGGTAATTGATATCTCCCTTTTAAATTTTAATGGTTTCCAGCTGTCCGTGCTTGACGGCAGTGCTCGGCCACGTGAGAAGCTGCCAGGCCACATGCGAACGCAGCCGGGCAGATGTTCTCACTCCAGTCTGCATGCTGCAACACATGTACAATCCACAAACATCATACACAATATCGTAGAGGGCAATTATTTTACTTTGACAAGGGGAATGTGATCATTGGTCTATCTTTTTCTCACCTGGGTGTAAAAATGCCAAAAGTACTGCATTTTACAGTTTGTTTTATGCCAACGGAGCACAATAATAATGTTCTATTTCAAATTAATTTGAATACTGCGACTATCTGAATAAGGATATTGTCACAAAATGTGCTGTGTATGTTAACACATGTACAATAAAACTGCAAACAAAAGGGTGATAATTACTAGCAGATACTCAAAGGGCTATCTGGTAGTGATTTCATGCCAGATTACTGTATGAGAAAAGAGTTTACCCAACTATGCTACCTGGCAGAGTTGAACTATGCATGGAACAAGCAGAGTTAATTTTGTTTATGTTTAATCGATTATAATATTTAGAGGTGGAGAAACCTCCATATTGCTCATTAAGTTTTATATTCATTATAATAATTAACAGTATCTCATGACCTATTTCTGTAATCTGTAATTGTGCAGGTGGATTTGTCATTTGGGTGGCACGGATGGTGCCGTTGGTAGCACTGCCGCCTCACAGCAAGGAGGTCCTGGGTTCGAATCCCTGTTGGCCGGGGCCTCTCTGTGCGGAGTTTGCATGTTCTCCCCGTGTTTGCGTGGGTTTCCTCCGGGTACTCCGGTTTCCTCCCACAGTCCAAAGACATGCAGGTTAGGCTGATTGGAGAGACTAAATTGCCCGTAGGTGTGAGTGTGTGACTGAATGGTGTGTGTGCCCTGCGATGGACCGGCGACCTGTCCAGGGTGTGTTCCTGCCTTTCCCCAATGTATGCTGGGATAGGCTCCAGCTCCCCTGCGACCCTGTTCAGGATAAGCGGGTTAGGATAATGAATGAATGAATGAATTATAATGATTTGTCATTTGCAAAAAAACAACTTTCTCACTGGTTAAAAACCTCTTTGGGGACAAACGTTTGGAGACGAGTGAATCAGAAATTCTGTGAAGGCTGGGGTCGGAGGAGAAAGGATTGCTAGGCCTCTTTGGCTTCTTTCATTATTTCCTGCTGTTCTAAAAATGTTGGAAGCCTTCAGCAGCAAGGACAGGAGTGTCCTCACCTATAGGCAAGCACAGCTTGAGCTATTGGTATTCTGCTCAGCTGTTGGGTGTGTGTTGCCTTCATCAGGACAGATCTAAAGCCATTGTTTTCTGTGCCCTAGAGAGACACTTGCAAATTTGCAAAGTCCTCTACCTCTGTGGGTAGAATCACTGAGTAAGCCCCGATGTGCAATATGTTCTGCTTGTAATTTGGTATTTTGGTCTGTTTGATATGTTTCTGCAAACCTTAAAAGGGAATCAAGGGGTGGGGGGGGGCTTTTGGCATGTGTCCTTTTCTTTTTTTGTATCTCTGAATTCACCATGGCAACCATACATTGCAACATGTCACAAGGTCAGGGAGCTGGAAAAATACATTCACATTCTGAAATGAGCATTTATTAACCCTTGTGTAGTCTTAACATTCTGTATATTCCCCTTGTCCTAAGGGTCAAAACTGACCCATCTTCAATAAACCCCTAAAATAAAGCAGCTTAATTGAATTTCCATTTTTCAAATCCATTTTGTATGAAGAAACAACCTGTCACTCAACACAAACTTTGTCATTAAATTTAAAGTTGAAAAAAGATAATTTAGAGGGTTTTTCGCTGCTGTTAAACATAGTGGAAGGTCATTTTTTACCCTTGCAACAACATAAGGGTTAAGTAAACCACTGAGGTAAAGAAAATAATTACAAGTTAAAAGGCTTAAAGTTTACCCATTTGATGGCCTCATTTATCTTTTTATACTGGAATGCTACCAGCTACCAGCTCTTTAAAAATCTAGCTTGAGCTGTCCTTTTTCAGCAGGGTAAAATATAAGAATGGATCAGCTAGGTAACTTAGCTAGGTCTAGCTATTTGGCTAGCTAACGTTACAGTTTGTCCATCACATTAAAATTAAATATTTGAAGTAAAATTAAATAATTTATAGTAAATTAGCTGAAGTGGCTACATACATATTGAGCAACTATCAGGTGCTGGGACTGAAGAACCAATCGCAACCCAGGAGTATGCAGAATAAATGTCTTTATTGAAAGGCAGGCAGATCCGGCAGGCAGGGATCGAATGCAGGCAAACAGGTGCAACAGAGATAATCAAGTTTGTGGTTAAGGTCACAGGCAAAAGTTCAAACACAAGAAGGCAGTCCAAACAGGCAACGGTACAGAATGTAATCCAATAATCAAAATCCATAAAGCCAAGCAAAGTTTGATAACAGGTGATCAGAATCAGAACAGAAGGATAATCCAAAGAGCAGTAGTCGGGGTACACAAAGAGAATTGGAACACAGAGCAGGCCGGCAGCACAATGCCGGAAAGTACGGTCAAGACACATACCAATCTGGCAAAGAAACAAGGCAAACAGATGGGTATAAATACAGACAAATGAAATGAAATAACAAACAGGTGTGGGCGCAGGGAAACAAGTGAGACACAGTTGATGTAATGACTATGGAAAGCGAACTAGGACAAGAGACCAAGAGACATGGAAAGCCAATCAGGAAACGCTATGACAGGGGAGCTCGAAGTGTGACAGGCAACACCTTCCGTTAACTGTAGGTCTGTTACTGATCTACAAAGCCATTGCCAGCTAAGTCTTAAGAGTGCTCTGCTAACCGGAAATACAGAAATGTAATATTACCCTTCCAATGATCAGAAATATCAACTTATCCTTTAAATGTAGTTATATCCCTGGTCCATGTTACCTAGCATGAATAAAAAACTGGTAGGCACCAGTCACCTGCTTTTAAGTGCTTTCAGGATACATTTACTGTAAGGAGATGGGCTGATCGGTCACATGGTTTGAGGTCAGATTGGATATGGGAAAAATAATATTACAGGTACAGGTACCACATTTATAGCAAAAGGTCAGCTGCATCCTTATACTCTTTAATGAGAGAAATAAAGAAAACTGACAGGATGAACATGCGTGCATGCATGCTGCCATTTAAAAACCTGATAGACTGATATGCAATATTGTTGTTGTCTGTGGATTACATGCCCAGTGCTTTCGCTATTCTCTGCCTATGCTATTTGCATGCAAATGCAACACCCTGTCAAACTGTGCTGCTTTAAATTCCAGAGAAGCACCATGATCAGAGATGGACTTTGGTATGTTTCCCCCGTTTCATTTGCAATGGGACCTGCCTGGGCAGGAAGCCCCTGACTGAGGCAAATTAAAGATGTCGGTGTCAGTCTAGCTGAAGCTCATTGAATGATCCAACCACGGTCCGTTAAGCGGACAATCTCATTTTTTAGTTACGATTAGGCTGCTATCAAAGTCATGATGGCATAATATCCAAGGAGTTCTTAAAAGTGGACTGAAAATATACCACTCAAAAGAAGAGGCTGCTCCAGCAACATCAAAGTGATTCTAAAAAAACAACAACACTTTTTTTATCACTTGGTTGCAATATGAGGCTGTCTCAGCAATTTCCAGAGAAAGTGTGGCACATAGTTTCCTTCTGTTGGTACTACAGCTCCCAGTGAACTTAAACTAGCACAAGTATATGTAACAATTATAATGGCTCTGTACTACTGACAGATTTAATATAACACTTTTTTCCTCATGCCTAGTTTCTTTAAAAGAGGTTTGCCTGTGAAAATGCATAAAATAAAAAATAACTTTCCCTGAAGCTACCGTGAGGTCATCCTTTGAAAAAGGACCAGGTATTTACACTCAGTGAGAACTTTATTAGGTATTTATTTGACTTATTTTTTAGACTAATTGGTCTTCTCCTGCTGCAGCCTATACACTAAGATGTGTGACGTGTTGTGTGTTCAGAGATGCTCTTCTGCATACGACTGTTGTAATGTGTGGTTATTTGTGTTATTGACACCTTCCTGTCAGCTTTGAGCAGTCTACCCCTTCTCCTCTGACCTCTCTTTTCAAGAAAACTATGTTTTTGCTAACTAAAGTTTGGGATTTTGAAATATCTCTGCATTCGCATTGAAGAATGAATGTGCAGACGTGTTAACCTGTAACTGGCTAACGGAGCTCTGGTTAACCAAATTTTAAAAAAATGTTCCATTTCAAATGTGATACAGAATTCTTAGAAATGTTAGAGAATGTTCTTTGAGAAGTTTAGTATTTGGGGAGATATAAGTAATGCTTTAATGTCTTCTACCATGTGTGTGCAGTAAATAGACACTTTCATTGGACTAGTACAAAAAAGGTGGAAATTGCCCTATGGGGGGGGGGGTTAGACGAGTGGAAAGGGTTAAATAGGTATGGGGATTGTCTATCAAGTAAAAGGTAAGGGTGCAGAACCCAATTAAAATGAAAAGATGAGAGAGCAGGCAGTTGCTGCCTCATAAGGGCAATTGAATGTAAAAAAGAAAGGGGGTTATGGGAAGGCAATCCACTGGAGATTCAGTACCTATATGGACAGGCTATCACAGATATGCCGGAAATGATTTTCATGGAGCATTACAGGTTGACATTCATTTATTTTATATTTGGCCATGCCGTTTCCGTCAATTATTTTTAATTGAATTGGACCTGCGTCTGTCCCATCTACCGCTGTAAATATGCATGGAAGTGACACATTATTATTATTGGGGCTTAAAAATTTTAATCTTGAAAATATCTTGTTCCCCTTAGGCATTTAAATGGCAGTGCCACTTAGCATGGAAATGTATTTGATATGGTAGTGATGTGAAAACATGGATGACCACAGTTTGACATTTTTTCCCCTATGTTGCTTCATATTGGTGTAATCCATTTAGCATTATGAATTCAATAGAAGAGTCACATCGAAGACTGACTTGGATATTGATTTATGCTCTGACTGCCTAATGAATTTTCTAACCTTGGTAACATATTAAAATTAGTTCAATCAGTTACCCATGAAAGAGGGTGAATAATGCATTAAGAACTGATCAAAACAAACAGTGCTAAAAAGCCTCTGTGAATAAATTAAACCAGGGGAATGCAGAGAGGTCACAACCTCTTTTTTGTTAGCAGAAGATACAAAGGCAGCATTTGGCTAAGTTTTCAGAGGAATGTCATGACTCAAGATCGCATCAGAAGTACGCTTAATGCATTCGGAATGTCTGATTTTATTTCACGTTTTTGGTCTATTGATTTGGGAATATCAAGTTCCACATCATACCTGAATTATTTGGGAGCATCCACATCCTGTACATTTGTCCTTAACCCCCTTCAGAGGTACCTCTTTGCTACATTCGGTTTGCCCATGCAAGGTGAAAATCCAGTATATATCCAACTAATTGTAATTTATTAGAAATAAATAAAGAAAAAAAAGTAAATATATATACATACACTCACCGAGTAGACCCGCATACACCCTTATCATAACAGGAAGTATACACGTATACATGTGCATAATAATAATGATAATAATAATAATAATAATAATAATTCATTCATTCATTCATTCATTATCCTAACCCGCGTATCCTGAACAGGGTCGCTGGGGGACTGGAGCCTATCCCAGCATACATTGGGCGAAAGGCAGGAATACACCCTGGACAGGTCACCGGTCCATCGCAGGGCATACACACCATTCAGTCACACACTCATACCCACGGGCAATTTAGACTCTCCAATCAGCCTAACCTGCATGTCTTTGGACTGTGGGAGGAAACCGGAGTACCCGGAGGAAACCCACGCAAACACGGGGAGAACATGCAAACTCCACACAGAGAGGCCCCGGCCGACGGGGATTCAAACCCAGGACCTCCTTGCTGTGAGGCGGCAGTGCTACCCACTGAACCATCCGTGCTGCCCAATAATAATAATACTTATTATTATTATTATTATTATTATTATTATTATTATTATTATTATTATTATTATTATTATTATTATTATTATTATTATTATTATTATTATTATTGTTGTTGTTGTTACTTCAGTCATTTGCATGGGTAGTACAAAATATCAGACCGTAGACATGTTGGAGCTTATTTAGTTTGTGTACATATCACTAGATGACACAGAAAAACACTATGACCATCTGTAATCTAGTCATCTCATGTTAGGCAGTGCTTATTGCCCATGCAAGTATTTGCCTTCCAGTTTCTTAACAGCTGCAGTGTCAGCTGCATTAACTGAGCCGAGACGTTGGGAGAGTCACCCCATTTATTTGGGCTTGCAGAGGTCGTGGCAGCCTAGCATTTCATATGTCACATTTTCGCAGCAGAGAATGCGTGCTTTGCATATCTTCTTTCAGCACTATTTTTATTTTATGCTTATTTTGGTGGGCTGCAGTTTTTTCACACCCTATGACATCTAATAATTTTGGTAGTTTATTTTTGCAGTTCTGAAGTGTATTATTTAAACCCAATACTAATTTTAAAGCAAATCCCTGTAACATATTAACTCACATAAGACGCACCAGCCACCTAAGAGTAGTGGTAAAGAAGTTGCTCAGTATAGGGGATGCCTGTTCGCAAGAAACTACAGGATACAGTAACTACTTCTCAGCATACAACCGGCAAGGGGCACCCTATAGATCGTTCTTAATCATGTGACAATTTCCTTGAAGACAAGATTCTGGGCCATGTTGGAGGACAAGTGGCCATAGCAACCGGTAACATCCCGCTCATTTTAGAGGTCAAACACAGGGGTCAAATTTGGCCTAGATGAGATGCCATCCATTAAGAATTATGATGGTGCCCAGTCAATATAATAACAATATAGTTTTCATATAAAGGTTGGATGGTTGACCTGTAACAGAAGAAAACAAAGATCCAGCTACCCTCTGTGTGCCCTCTGTAGGACCTTTGCGGCACCAATTCACATATTATAATTATTTATAACATATTAAATCACTACTGGATGAAACAATAAAATGGATGATGCTTCTCGTAATCCTGATTAATGAATGCTTAATTGGAGTGGAACATTACATAACATCAGTGGCATTTGGCAGACACTCTTATCCAGAGCGACATACAGTTGTTTAGACTAAGCAGGAGACCATCCTCCCCGGGAGCAATGCAGGGTGAAGGGCCAAATGTCTATTCGGTTATTATGGCTACACCAGGGATTGAACCACCGACCTTGCGGGTCCCAGTCATGTACCTTAACCACTACGCTACAGGCTGCTACATGCTTTATTTGAAGCACACTTTGAGACTTGTGAGTCATTTCTGACTGACCTCCTTCTGGCTCTGTGCAAGGTCAGGGAGAACTACAGAGATCACACAGCAACGTTTCTCCAATAATTTTGCCAATACATTCCTCCAGCTTACACAACTGATGATGTGCTTCTTTTGTGGATGAGTTTTATTTTTTTGCCTCCCAAACCATTTTCATTTTACCTGTGTCATAGTTCATGGAACTTGAGATAGAGTTTTCAACAGTAATTTTGACAGGCTTTAGACTTGCCCAGCTGTGACTGCTTACACTCTGAATAAAATATATATTTTGGTTTATACTTTCATTAACAGCACTTTAATCCCCACTTCATACATTTTTTTTTTCTTTTGTCTCCTTTCAGCTATCTCTTTAACTGGTCTGGAATACATTTATTGATTAATTTAGCCCATGCTGGGAACTCTGAGGCAAGCTCCTCGTGGACTGAGTTTGCATTCATATGTGGACATCAGTAAAGAATACTTAATATATAAAGTTGTCTCGTGGTTATATTACCCATGCTCACATAATTAAACTGATGATGCAACACTTCCAATGATTGGGGTACTGTACAGGTGTGGATGGAAATTGAGCCATTTACTTACTGGAATTTAAAATAACCATGTCACTCTCACAAAACCTCTCACAAGCCTGCCATTTCACAACTGACAGTTACAGTAAGAATGTCTCCAGTATACATACAGATATCTGGGGGATCCTCAAGGCAGCAAAATACCATCAAATTCATCAAATTCAGATCCAACATTTCCAATTGGGATTCTGTCAGGTTGCCCATTGTTATCTTCCAACCCTAGCCAGACATGCTTCAAAGACTTTTAAACCATAAAAGAACTGCCTGTGCTCCACAGCTCACACCCACAGAGCTGGGTTACTATTGACATATTGAACAAATGAGTTCATTATGGTACTCAGCTGTACAAAAAATGATAGGCTGCATCAACTGCATTATCCTTGTTTAAATCTAACTTGCGGTAATAACCCAGGTGGAGTCCACTCCACTATAACGTCACTCGCAATTTGAAATTCCCTATCAGTTTCTGCAGATCGGATATCTCCTAGGACTTGTGGACCACAGGAACCAAATACCTAGACATTTCAGGCAGCTAACAAGCTGCCATTCACCGACTGTACACCACGGGAAACAAGACTGGCCCCTGTTTCTGACCCGTAAAGTATTGAACTTTTGTCATCTGACATCAAAATAACCAATACATTATAGCAAGCTCCAGTCCTGGAGAGTCACAGTGTCAACGTTTTTTTGGTTTTACTACAGTCAGCACTGCAGCCCACTTAGGCCTTTGAAAAAAGGTGTGCAGACTCTTCAATAATTAATGGCTTAAATCAAGCACTTACCAATGGAAACTCATCAAAAGAAAACAGAAAACAAAAAACTGGTCATTCGGGGGTGTCATAACAATCGCCTAATTGTTCATGTTTTCTTTACTAGTAGTCTGCACAATAGATTTCGCTATTTTTGTAAATTAGTTCTTGCAAAGGTTATTTAAAAAAGATTCATTATGATTAGTGGTGATTAGTGAACTGACTCAACAACATATGATAAAATTTGTATACAGGTTTTCCCAGTCACTCAGTTATTATAATCAGTTATTAATGTTTGTGATATTCTCCCAGAGACACTCGTTCAACAAGTAGTCATTGCATAGCAATGTGTATGGTATATTCTGCTGGGGTCCCTCTGTCTTTTACATACTGATCCCTCTACTTGGCAGAAATCTGTGTATCTCACAAAGTGTTACTTTGTATCTAACTTTTATCTCTAACTTGGACAAAGTAAATTTTACGTTATGTAATGGTAAATTAATTTTACCTTATGATGTATTGCGAAAACCCACATACAGTAATACTAATATAAAAACATTAATCATGAAGTCCTTAGTGGACTACAAAAGGAAATGGAATTTTCATCAATTAATCTTTCCATGAGATCATATTATGGTTGGAACCTCAATCAGGTGTATCAATATTATATATATATATATATATATATATATATATATATATTGCAGCCCCCATCCTGTGAACAATCTGTCATCTCTTCGAATACATCCCAGAAAAAATAAACTCATCAAATCGTTGGTTGGCATTTTATATAGCGCCTTGATCCAAAGCACAGTACAATTGATGCTTCTCACTCACCCATTCATACACACACTCACACACCAACACACCGATGGCGATTGGCTGCCATGCAAGGTGCCAACCAGCTCGTCAGGAGCATTGGGGGTTAGGTGTCTTGCTCAGGGACACTTCGACACAGCCCGGGGGGGGGATCGAACTGGCAACCCTCCGACTGCCAACCCTCCAACTGCCAGATGACTGCTCTTACTGCCTGAGCCACATCATCACTCTCCAATGACACAATTGTGACTGTGTAGACAAGACCACTATGGCTTCATTGAAACATTTATTTTAAATTATCCTTCATGTTCTTATCAGGCTCAGTAGAAAGATAATTATAACATATTTCAAATAACTTAAGAGTGCTATTCATGTCTGTCCCTGTTATAACAATTACATTCATATTTAGCCATTTAGTTAATATGAACCCTTATCACACTGAAAAAAAGGAAATTACTTGGCAGACTTAACTTTCTGAATGTAATGCTGGGACTTACCAATTGTGATAATGATCTAGTACTTTCTGGAAAGATGGATAAAAAAAGCCTTTTTCATATAGGTTTCGCTGGAGTTAAACACAGTAACTGTATGTTTTTCCATCAAATTTTAACATGTGATTAAATACAGTATTAAATGAATCAGAATTGATCACAGAATGTTAAGGGGCTCGGTTTCACATCCCGTCATGGGACGCAGTCATTTTTTTGTAACGTTCAAAATACTTATAGTCCACCAATCAACAAGTTTTTATAATATTTTTTTCAAATTGACCGTTTCAATGATTTCTAAGATACATTGTCAAACAAAAGCTCAGTTGCATATAACATGATAGTTGCTACCCACCCCAAAACCAAGGCCTGAAAAATGGCCTTCATAATCGGTAGACATAAACATAATTGAACGTGTATGGGCAGTTGTGGAGCTCTGAATCTGAAGTAGATGCATTTCATCCCTCAAAGAAAAGTCTTTCTATCTTGAAGAATGGGCCAATATCCCACTACACACAGTTCAGAACTTGCGTGACAGCAATCCATGAAGGATTGACGCTGCACTAAAGCAGGTGGCCCTACTTCCTATTGTGTATTATACACTCAGTGAGCACTTTATTCTGTATTTATGGGCCTTTTTCTTTTACTTATTGGTCTTCTGCTGCTGTAGCCTATCCACTTAAGAGGTTTGACGTGTTGTGCTCTTCTGCATACCACTGTTGTAATGTGTGTTTATTTGCATTACTGTCACCTTCCTGTCAGCTTTGACCAGTCTGGCCATTCTCCTCGGACATCTTTCATTAGCAAGGTGTAGTTTTCCGCACCAAACTCTAGAGACTTTTGCACCTGAAAATGCCAGGAGATCAGCAGTTTATGATTCAAAACACCCTGAAATGACCCGACAATCATTTCATGGTCATAGTCATATTTTTCTCCCATCTTGATAGTTGATGTGAAGATGACCTGTATCTGTATGATTGTATGCATTGCTGGCAAATGATTGGCTGATTAGATAATCACATAAATAAGTAGTTGTACCTAATAAAGTGCTCAGTTAGTATATACTACCACTCCCTGGTTAGATCTGAACAGAAAATATATTTCTGTACATTTCAAAATTCATCCTACTGTTGCCGTCAGCAGTCACATCATCACTAAAGACAAGCGAGACGGTTCCAGTAGCAGCCATATGATGTCCGAGCCTTGACACTGTGTCTGCCATGTTTCACAGAGGAATGGGGATAATTTAAACATACCAAAATAAATAAAAACAGAAATTATCATAGATGTACCTTATTTAATTAGATGGCCTCTATGATTTTCCAGCATTTTCTTCTGCAACACATTATTGTAATTACAAACCTGAAGGTTAATGATAACATTCTTCCAGTTGGCAACACACTAAAATGGAAATCATGTTTACAAACCAAACACTTCAGTTGCCTGAGAGTGAAGATGATTAATCATACCTCTTCTGATAAATATATAAATAAGCAATGTTTCTGCCAGGTGCTTATGTATGAAGAAAAATTACGGTTTTCAAGTTCGTTGCTGTGGGTAATACAAACTTAAATAAATAAAATATTAATGCAATCGTCCGTAAATAAAAACAGGTGAGAACATTGTCCTTCTATATTTCATCCCTTCTAGAAATACTGGAAAATGTCATTCTAGCATATTTTATCCGGACAGCCGGCTATGATAACACATCCAGAGCGGGTGCAAATTGCTGTTTGTTTTCAAAACCCCCAAGAAATGTGAGGGAAAATTGGACAGATGCCCACTGTGTATACGCCTCCTGACCATCTCTTGGTCATTGGCCAAAGGGGAGCTGCTTCTTCCAGTATACTGAAAAAGTGGACTCCAGAAAGTTCCACATCCTTGAAATCCTATTAATACAGTATAATATAATTAACACATTTTTCACGTGGCAGTGAACACATTTCAAAACCTTGATTCAGATTTTTTTCATGGAAATAAGGATTTATTGAACACAAAGGAACATATATATTATGATGCCCATTTTCCACCATCTCCACCATGTTACAGAAATTAGTCCAGGACCTCACACATCCTTACAGTGAAAAGCATGCTTAAATTTCTCCTGTCTCCACAATGTCTGGTGAAACAACGCTCCTAAAGGATGAAAGCTTCAACTATGTTCAGTTTGTATGGCAGGCATTCAAGAGTTCTACTGTTACCCTTACTCAACAAGAATGACATCTTATATTACGATGGGCAGATTCTGATACATTTTCACTAAATTTCCCAAAGAACTGAGACAAAATACAGACACTTTATATGGGGCATCAAAACAAAGTAATATAATTTATTTTTTGTTTTGTTTTGTTTGTCATTGTCTTCTTTTGCTTCTCTTTCTCCACTTGGGGCAGTGCAGTCTTTTAAAACAATTGTGAAGTGTGTTTCAGGGATCAGTTTGGTAGATCATCTTGGGATGTAAACCAAAACGTATGCTCATGTGCAAATCGGGCCTTCTGCGACTGTATGTTCGCTGAGCTGTGTGCGGTGTCTACATAGATAATGAAATTATAAACCAACCTTTTTAGGATGGCATAAGATGAACTTGACTTTATGTCGACATAACTCCCATTGATTAGAAGGTAAATGTATCCATAGACAACAGACAGTTTTCAGTCCCACTCCAGCCACGGGTCTGGGCGGCCTGAAGTAATAAGGTGCATGCAGAGAGCAGGTGTCCTGAAACTTTGTACATAAATTTGAAAGAGAAGAGATAAGTATGTTTCCATAACCATAACACAAGACACATCACTGAGTGGATAGCATAGTATAATATAGGAGAGGTGAGGATAACTCACTCATGCACTCTGTCTCTCTGCTTTCTGCAACCTCAGCACATGCTCATTCGGATGGATATAACAGCATCAGCAGCATATTTTAAGTGACAAATGGGTTTGAGGACTATTCACCCTGGCATGGGATGTTATCTGTTTGGATGCCCACCAAGCGAGAAAAAAAAACAAAAAAAAAAACAGTGGTAGTCCTGTGCCTCGAGAAGCTTTTTTGATGTTACTAAATAACTTCTTGCTGACTTCTTCAGTGAATTAGCACTGAACATGTACTGTGCATTGAGGCATTCACGTTCTCAGGATCCCACTTGTTATGCATTGCGACACTTATATTAAAGACAGCAAAACTGTCAGGAAATAGTCTTCTCCAATCTGGAGGGTATATTCAGCAGTCCATACATTCCAAACAGGTGGCCTTGCTTTGCCCAAATATGTCTGCATTCAATCAAAATGTTTACCGGTTCATCTTTACAGTATACAGTGCGGTAATGAGAAAAACAAAATGCCTGCCACTGTCCTCAGAACCGTTGTTTTTCCTTTGTTAAAATATTAATTCAACTAAAATGCTAAGCAGACTATAAAATAAATGTTTCTGAGGCCTTTTAAATTTGTATATACTCAAAAGAAAAATGCCAATAGATGCAACCAATAGGTCCCTAAAATGTAATATACTCCACATATATCAGCTTCCATTGCATCCAGCACTGTTTAAATGTGTCATTTATAATAAAACAAAAGTGTACCGCTAATGGCTTCTTTCTGCTAAGTTCCACAGTCACTCCCCCACAGTCTGACCCATGACACTTGTTTCAAGCCGCCAGAGTGTTGGCCCATGTCTTGAGATATCTGTAGTAAAAGCATTCTGGCAAGTATGGAGCTTTCCGTGACAGGAAGAGCCAGAGGCAAGGGGGAGGTCTTAACCCTGACCCCGTCATATCAAAGCAATGACAGCTATTCATCTGGGAAGCATTTGTTATTTTAAGTGTCAAGCTGTCTTTAAGCCCACAATATGCTCACCAAAGGCTCAGATGACATGCATGCACTGAGCCATGTAATAATCAAACTCGACACACTACAAGATCTCACAGGTGAATGGAAGACATGATAGGAATAAGGGTACAATTGGCCACATTAAGTCTAATAATGATAATGAAGATACAAAGCTCATGCATTTTCTGAAAGTTTAACCACATACAGTAGTGCAGTGGTGGGCCATTTACATATTACAGTGTTTATGGCTATGGAAAACATCAACCAGGAGAAAAAACAGGAAAAAAAATACATAAATGTAATAGAAAAAGCACTTGGGATTACACAGAAATGCATGTGCAATTTTGTAAATGCGAATTTAAGAGGTTCTACTTGAACCTTTGACACTTGATTTACACGATATGTCAGGCAATCAGGGATGACAGGAAATTACCACTGACAGAATCACAGGACAGAAGTGAATTCAGGACTGTTTGGTTTTTCCGTCTCTTGTTCTCATGGCCAGGAGTTCATTTTTACAGAAAGCCTGCTGGGCTGCTTGTCTTGGCTCACATATATCTGTGGCATTTCCTCTCATGCAAGCTTTATACATATATTTCTCCTCTCTAAAGTTTTTGGAGCAATTCCATCAGCTCATTTTAAAGCATATTGGCTTATGGATTGTGCTATGCTAAGGTTAAAGTATTCTCTGTCAGATTCTTCATATCCATTGGTATTTGGTATAATTGTTCCAAGGTTAGTAAAGTGCAATGTCTGAAGTACAAAACATTCAAGGTCTTTGAAGCTGACCAGGTCTTTATGGTAATTTCTAGCATGTGCAATTATGCCCACAATTGCTCCAGTTGCTATCTAAAGGTTCTCCGTTACAACTAGTGCATTTTATTTGCATTATATAAGATGTACCACTGTTTAAAAAAACAAAAAATCTCCTCCAGCACTGATTTTTTTTTCCGGAGTGATATTCATATCTCAAGACTTGATTAAAAGCTTTGAGAAATAAAATGATTTCTGAAATCTGAAAATAATAATGAGTCTTGACATATTGAGGGCATTGATAGATTGTTAAGAAGATGAATGTAAACATATTTGGCTTGCATCCTCGAGTTTTAATATAGCGTACGGAACAAGTTTCGCCAGCTGATTGAAGTCTACATTGAGCAAAGGCTTTTCCCTTGACCGTCTCCCAGTGACCTTCACAACGTACAATCCTTTTGTTTTCTGCCGCAAATGAATGTGGACCCTATAGACCAGGAGTTAATACAGTGTCGAAACCAATCACGGTGATCCATTACTCCATAAATGGCACATTCTCAGTTCATGCAACCAAAAACTGAGCAATGCAAACCCACAGGTCCCATGGAAACCACTATTATCAGTTTATCTTTTTGTATCCTTTAAAAAGGAACAGACACACACATTCCAAAAAAAAAAAAAAAAACTCAAGCGCAAGATCCCCTCCACCCAAACACAAGCTACATTGCTATTTCTGAAATATATAAAGTAGGGAGGGTAACTGCTGCTCCTGACTCTTATTTGATTGCTATTTATGTAAATACTTATGAGATTAATCTGATGCAAAAGCAGCTCAATGCTTCCCTGCAAATTCATCATGAGCTGTCACAACTGATGACGTGTTAGTACAAACAGTCACAAAAAGCCTATCATGGTTATCATCAGACTGTGTAATTAATTACAGCATATAGACAAGTACTGGCTAACGTTAGGGAGCTAATGCGCATGGGAAAAAAAACAAGTTCTACTGGTTTAAAAAGCCAGTTATCGTAGACGCAACCATAAAACGTAAAATGCATATCATTATTAGACAAGTCGAGTTGAGTTAAACCTGAAAACCCTTTTGAAAAGTGTCATACGACAGAAATGAGTCTGTTACATGGTGTTTTGAAGGCCTGGGAATGGTTCTGTGGTCTCTATGGTAACGCCAAGCTGCTCATGTTTACATTTGTTTAAAAAAAGCGTCCATGACAATTTTGGTGTTCTATGACCTGCAACAAGTAGAGAATGACTTTATCGGTAACATAACAAAGAGGTGAGCGACACTTCTCATACAGCACTTGTTGAAAGAATCATGCGACAAGGTATAAATCAGGCTTTGCAGTAGACTACAGATTGACCTGTAATATCCTAATCACCTGCACTTGTTAGGTCTAAACTTCCTTTTGTTTTTAAAGACATACTGTATAGTTTTATACATTTCACCCATGCACATTTCTTGTGCACGTACGAACAACAACAGCAAAAAAAAAAGATTTTTTTATGAGTGAAAAAACTACATCATCATCCAAATTACTAAACAATTGTCTCATTTGTTTGTGCTCTGTTTATCCTGGTATGGCTTTGCTATTTGACAAAAACCCAGAAAATGTGGAATTGGTGCGAGTATAAAAAGCTGACCAGGCCATTGCAGACGATGGCCAGTGGCCCTGCAAGGCAGTGGTCACCCAGGGTTATGGTTCGGTCTCGAGTGACCCCGTGCTGGTCTACCAGGTGCCCATGGTCTTTTTGCACACAGCTTTCTTCAGACCCCTGCTTGTGCAATGTTTTCTTATGGGCTGTGGTGTAAAAAGAAGTAGTGTGAAGAGAATAGTGCTTGCTTATCTGAATGTGGCTGCATACCATTGGACATTGCAAACTGCGAAAATTGACAGGAAGGCAAGAGACCCTAACTTAGTGGCCATATGTTGCTGTTGTTTTTTAATAAAACTGACTGAAATCAAACTTTAAAAAATTGCCTACTAAATTCAACTAAGAGGTTATCAGGTGAACTGTATCAGTCCTGCAACCTAAATTGCACCACTTGGCTTGAGAGACTTCTATGTTTAGACATTGTTTACATTTTTAGGATTGCATGCTGAATCACTATGATTATATTCAAAATCATTATTAGAAAAAAACCCTACAAGTGCTCCATGGGGCTATAGCCAAATAAATCAGTCCAAATGGTCACACAAGAAAAACATTCTACCTTTTCTTCTCCAACCTGGATATTGACTGAAACTCATATAATATTTCAACACTTCAGTGATTTCTCTTGCCTTTTTTTCTTCAAGGTTATAGTGCAGACGTGCATTGGTATTCAACATATAAAAGAAGGATAAAGCGCATTGCGTTATGACCTTGGATAGAAAAATGGAAGTTATATTGCTTTCAAGGAAAAACAGCACATGTGGAATACACAACATGTAATAAAATGCATTATTTTCAAGATTTACTGGATGGAAAGGCAACCCAGAGCGGATCTTGTTTCTGCAATATCCCATTTTTATATTGCATTTAAACGTGTTTGTTTTCAATGTATTTAACTATCCCTTTGGATAAATGTTTTGAATGACTTCAAAAACCACTTGAAAGCCAATAGAAATGGGAATGGAAAGTTCATTCAGATGTAAGGAGAACTCCTGTGTGTTTCTTGCACAACCAAAACATATCAGTCAATTACATTCCCATCATCAGGGAAACACCACATAAATGTCCTATACATAAGTGAGCATATTCTGTTAGAGATTGAATGCAACAGGAATAGTTAGCTAAACAGAAAGTTAGCAATGTGTGTATTGCCCACCCAGGCACCTCCTTGGACTTCAGCTTGATTAATGCGGTTAACCTCGGGGTCAAATAGCTTAAACCCATATGATTTACGCACCACGCATGCCCTTAAATGTGCTCGCTGACAGGTTGTCCAAGATATTCTTAACCTTTACCTAAGTAGGATGATGCTTTTATGCAGCCATGAAGGTCAAAGGTTACGGTTATTAGACTGTCATCTATTCCAAACTGCATTTCACAGTGATGAATGAAGCTGAATCTGTATGCCTCTGGGAATAAATAAATAAATAAATAAATAAATAAATAAATAATAATACATAAAAATACAGCACTTGGCCCACCTCAAGCATGTGACTGCTGACTACAAAGGAATGTTCTGCTAATCAGAACCATCTGGCCTCAGGAAGGGGGAAACATTGAAAATCTACACTGGAAAATGACATAAGCCCTCTGATGGCTGTCACAGCAAACAAGACCAAAAAGGAAAATGTATCACTATTTAAAAAGTTGGAAATTAATTTTAAGGAATTACAGTATGTGGCAATTATGGAAATATCACTAACTGATATGTCCATTTTCAGCAGTCAGCTTACTTACATACTTCATGCTCACAGGTAAAGAAAAGTGGTCTAAAACTAATAATCAACAAATCTGTTAATTCGTTTGTTGCTGCAAAAGATCATGACTAATGCATATCTAAATTAACATCATCTGACCTAGGTTTACATAATTTTCACTAATATACACTATAGTATAAAAATGTGCTATGAATTATACAGCATATTTCAGAATTAGAAAATTAGCCTCTGGGAAAATTTAAAGAAAAAAATGATCAAGCTTGCATAAAATTGATTTCAAAACTATGTTAAACAAATGTATGCGTTATATTTATGTTTTGAATATGTATTAATGTGAACCCTTAGGGTTCCAGGGAAGCCTTAGACAGATAGTCATATGAGTGGTAACTCATACATATTTTCCATGACAGGCAGACAGATAGACTGACAGAAAGTTGCACATTGACATTTTAATATTACACATTCGCTTTGTCTTGAACATGCAGCTAGCTAGTTTATATGCCTCTGGGTCTATGTGGTATTAGTCGTGACCAATTAATTACTCACTCACTGTGTGAAAATAAGTAAATTAAAAAACCACAAAGCCAGAAATGAGAGTCCAGATCTTGGAATACAGAAATGTGTTTACTCTCTGAAAGAAAGTCACAGTGGTGGTAGTTTTTTCTTTTTTTGAGATGTTCCTTGAAATTACAGTCATGTACTTCTTTTCCAAGCAAAAAAGGTAAAAATGTGGAAATTGTATGTACCAAAAGGCGACAAGCATTTGTACCTTTTAGGCACTTGTTCATTTATGAGTCAGTTTAACAAACGTTTGCTGCTTTGTCAATTGAATTTAGCCTACAGATTGTTAAGGTGCATGTGATTGTTGCTAGCTAACAACATTATGCAGGCACTTTCAGCAATGATTACACTAATTTCACTATTTGAGGAGAACGTAATTGAAACAGAGTGTGGGTAGCGCCATGGCAGGGGAATGTGAACGAGCAGGCGAGAAAAGCAGTTTATGAACAATCCACGGCCTGAAATAATGTCTGTGCAGTCTTCAGCACAATCTTTTCGTCAAAAAATAAAGAACTGCCAAAACTGGCCGTAATTAGACTGGCATGGTTACAAAATGTTGAGGCCTTTAAAGAGCTGGTTAGCAGATGTTAGCTCATACTGTATGTACTTGGCTCTGCATGAATTTGAATACATTTCTTGTAAAATGTTATTTTACTGCAAGGAAGATCTCTGATCCAGTCAGTAAGCTATTTAATTATATTTATCTTATATTTTAACAGTTGCCTTCAACCAGGGCGACTCTTATCCATTTATGCAGCTACATATTTGCTAAAACAATTCAGATGAAGTCGCTTTTCCAAGCATACAATGGCAGTGCTCCCCTAAGGGATCAAACCATCAGTGAAAAACAATTTGATTGATGAAATTCTGAAACAGTTTAAAAAGGATATCTTACATTTATAGGACAAATTACATTTATAAACAAACACCCAAATAAATAGTGTGTATATCAGGACATGACTTCACTAAACTTGCAGCATGTGATGAAAAGGATAATGATTTTGTCACACACCGTCAGATCCCCCAAGGAGGGAGATGCAGCTGTCCTTGGTTTGGACCCTAATTTTCCACAAGGAGAGAGCACCCACACTAACACAAAAACAAATAACAAAAAGTATTCAGCTTTCCCCCTCACAGGTTTTGGCCAAGAACTAACATAAACAAAAACAATAAAGACGAAAGAAAGCAAAACACAGTGATAGCTTTTCAGCAGACTGCTCCTCTGTATTTTTTCCCTGTGACAAACAAAAACTCCAAACCAAAACCAAACCAAACCCCACTCTCTCCGTGTGTGCTCCTGCTCTCCGCCGTGTACTGTGGAAAGGAGCACACCTTTAAACCCCTGGGCTGATTCGTGACATCTGACGAAAAATGCAGCAACAACAGTCCTGCTATTGGAAATTAATTGTTTTTGTACTTTTGCACTGTAAATCCAAATAGGAACGGGAAGATTGACATTCATAAATGTAAAATAAAGGGCTTTTCATATATATTTCATATATTTCATATTTCCTACTCGCGGTTTGGTTATCCTTGCTTTTATTTATGTATTTTTGTTAGGCTTTTTTTACATTGATTCACAAGAACCACCATAAAATTTCTACATAACATAACAATTGACAACTATATTAGAAACAGTAGCATATGAGAGAATTTACTTCCTCAGCCAAATGGGTTTGAGTCTCTGTAAAGCTAATGTTGAATAATGATGCCACTAGAGGTTACACTGCATATGGCTCTTGAACAGTCTGCTACTCTTCATGTTCTTGTGGTTTGATAATCTTTCACCCTGAGTTGCATCTTGGAGTTTCCCTCATATTTTACACATCCTAGTTTGAGAGCTTGCCTCTTGGTAACTATGAAGCAAGGGAAAATATTAATTGGAAAATAGTGATGTTTGGAAGTTTTCTCTCGTAAGACCATTGCTTGATGATTTAAATTGATTTACTGCCACTGGTTGAGGGATTTGCCAGTGAAATATACTGTTTGCCAAAATCACTGGTACTGTTCTGTTCTCCTTCTCCTGAGTCCTCATTCCCTTCAAAGAAAAGATGCTCTCATCGAGGAGTGCCAAGAAGCGCTTGTTTATCATGAAAAACAATGCTGTTTTTGTGGGGGAAAACTGAACAGGAGACAAAAGGAAAGCATTATTACAATTGGCTTGGATTTCCTCAAGGGTGTAACTAAAACAAGATGAGAGAATCAGCTCTAATGAAAGTGTTTCATAACCTGTGCATGGCAATACAGGCCATCGCTCAAGAGTATCAAAATCTGGGACAATTATTTGGAAAAAGAAAACAATATACAAGGTCATTTGGCAGTTATTTTCTCCTTTTCTGGAATTATGAAAAAGTATAATTGTGTTGTATTAAACATTTGGCTAGCCACACTGACATAGCTCTTTGGGAGTATCGTTTTAGTGAATTTATATATTTTTATGGGGGTTTTTTTACCGTTGAAAACCATGGCTTATATCAAAGTAACTGTTTTAAAACAAAACATTTTTTTATAATTTAGTCTCCAAGAAACAACCCTTTAAAAATAAATAAATCAAAATAATATATAAGCACTGATTTAATCTCAGCTCAGGGGACTGTTCCATCAGACGGATAACTGCACAAAGTAAAACCCGGAGCAGCTCTTTTTACTTCAGTCCACGTTTTAGATTTGGGAGCAGTCCAGGTTTTTCAGTTATCCGGCTAACTCAGTAATCCCAATTTATGGAACAGGCCCTAGCTAGATCTGTCAATCTATTTGTTATCTGCTTCATTTCACCCCATTGGCATATCGTTTTGGATCATACGCGACAAACAAAATATTCCACATCCACATCTGCTAAATTGACTTTCAGAAGTCTGCATTGTTTGCACTCAACATGGCTGTTTTGAGTAAATACAGTGTTATCCATCATCCATCCAATGCTCATTTTCTGCATATGCTGAATGCTAATTGTCAATTTGCACAAAAACGAAAACCATGTGTAAAGCAAATTAGAATTAATTACAGTGTTGCTTATCTTGGGAGAAATCTAAATCAGACCGAATGCATTAGACTACATATAAGAAACATCTTCTCACTCATGCAGTCAATAGGCTGATGGAGGAGTCACTTTCATCAAGACAGTGTCAGCATGCCAAACTGCTACCGTGAAAAGAGTACCAATAGCTGAATGTGTACTTATTTGGACCCCGGGTTTGCTCCCTGACATTTTAAGCTGATTAAGAATTTGCCTGGGCTAACCTTTGAGGCATGTCACCTGCCCAGCTTTCACATTAGTGCTTTCATTAACATTCAGTCACATCTAATAATGGCAGGTTCCTGCCAGACTGCGGATGTGCATTAAGCCTCTTAATGTTCAAATCATATCATTTAAATAAAGCTTAAACAATTAGATAAGTGAAGCCAGGATTTTATCCAATGCAGAATTAATGTTGCATTACTACTTCCCTGTATGATTTTGCCATTCTTTATTAAAACTGTTGCTAAAAGTAGCAATTATTTTTGTTGATCAATTTTATATTTTTCATGGGGCTTATAGTAAAATTGTTACATTTGACACATTAAAAGATGTGCATAACTAAGAGGAACGCTAAAACTTGTGAAACTCATCAATGTTATCTTCAGTTATCCACAAGTTATCAGAGGACTAGTTATCAAGGTGATGAACATTTCAATTCTAAAATAGTTAATTTCACTATGACTGCAGTGAATTAAAAACTCTCAGCTGTGAATTCACTGTAAATGAGAGTTGTTCGAAATTTGGAAATCATCATTACTTAGATATAACTAAATTTGAATAATCTATTTGCACATTTATGTTGCAGTACTGCCATTGTAGCTGTAATGTTTATTCTAAGTTAATGACCAGTGGCAGCACCAGGAGTTTTTCCCTGGGCCTGCTGTGGGGCAGCTAGGTCAATGAGTTGCTGAAAATTGATTTATTTAAATTTAAAAATTCAAAATTTAAAATAGCGAAAGTTTGAGGGACCTTTGCTGGTGCAATGCAGATTTGTTTATCCCCACCTTAGCAACCATGTTTTGGCTAAGGTATTTAGTTTTGTTATTGTTTACTCACAGTGGTGCACTGATTATACCGATGAGCTTGAGATTGATTGGTATAATATGCATTTGGTTGACCAGTTAGTCCATAACCCAGAGATTTTGTGGTAAGAAAAAAAAAAAAAGGAAAAAAAAAACTTATATATGGCAAAACATATAAAAATATTCTTTTTTTAATCAATAACAACTGTTTTAATAACCCACTCATGATTTTTCTCCAGTCTCACCCATATGTTAACTATCATCCTGGAATCTTCATTCCTTTATTTCCTTTCGGACTAAGAAAATTGGCTTTCTCAGCTGCACTCCGACGTAGAGAAAGGAGCTTGTTTCATCTCCGTGACATAGTTTATAATCTGCACATGTTTTCAAAATCAATCCAGGCAGGAAAGCGCTGGACTCCCACACTGGTAATATAAGCATTAAGTAATTTTGGTTGGGGGCAGAGGCGCTTTACTGCTGCCAGGACAAGACAGCTTTGGACTCACATCGATCTGAAGATGTTAACACAGAAGTCTACTTAACACCCAGCTATGAGCTGCTCCCTCTGTAAACGGATTCGGGCAACACGGGGCCAGCACATGATGTCGGGACCTCTTTGACTGGCAGGGACGGTGTAGCTGGCATCAGACGGCAAGTGCACATTAGAAAAATGAAAGGCTTTCCTGCTAATTTAGTAATATCAGAACCAGATGCTGTGGGTGAGATCCTGAGTTGGCAGGAGAACAAGAGAAAGTGCCGACAAGGGCCACTGCCCGCAGTACAACACAGAGGGCAGGGACTTTAAAGCCAAAATGAAGCGGAAACCATCTGACAGTGATACATGGTGAAGTGCATTGCAACGTGTTGACCAGGTCCAGGGGTGCTCTGATACATCTGAGCTGTAACCAGGGGAAACAGGCCGGTAATTGTAAAAATGTAAAGCGGTGTAAAAATAAAATCGTCCCTGTGTTTCAGGTTCTGGGCTCATGTTGTGTTGGTAAAAGAAATGACTCCAGACAAAATTCAAAGCCAAATGAAAATGCACAACAATATACACAAAATACTATCCCAAAAAAAACTGAAACTTGTGTTGTGCTACTAAAGGATCTAGGTATCAAAATCTATCATGTCAGTATCATGACAACCTGGTACTTTATCATGATTGCATCCAAATCTTAACATTACATTTTAATGATGACCTCAATACAAGCTGTCTTAATATTTCATAATGCACATGACTTCACACTGTCCATAACATAATTACATACATTTACAGTATATCAAATTGATTTATTTTAAGCGAGCTCAGTCATGACACAAATCAAGAAAATATGAATCCATGTCTCTGCAAACCTGTTCTATCCCCATGAGACATCCATGTCTTATCATCAAGGGAACGAGTTGCCTGTTGACACAGGCCCAGAGGCATTCTAAGTAGGCCACCAGACAGTCAAGAGGAGCCTCTGCAGCCTGTCTTCTGGAAAGAGAGAAATTAATAATTCAAGGTGATCTTAATCTGGGCAGGTCATAGGGTTATTTCACACTGATGGGTGTTCAAATGATTACCCAAGGAGATGAGATTACGTTTGTGTTAAAAGTGAGCGGAGACTGAACTACATCTTCCCTTCCAACTATTGGCCTGAGGGTTAGTCGCTATTCCAAAGGGAATTAATCAATGTAGGAACAGGGGTCTGTATGGATCTGCTTGGGGGATCTTATACATTGAGTATGATAAGCTAAGCCATTGAGCCGAGCTCAATTTTCAGGTGCCATAAATGCAGTATATCTGTTCATGTCTGTCAGTGCTAATAATTATGCCTTATTCGTTATACCTTCCTGACACCTATATTGGTACCGCACAACTTTTCATTTCTCACACCGCTTGAGTTTAGTTCACTTGCTACTTTGTTCTTTCAGTGAAATGATCCACACCCTTGGGGGAAGTAACTGCAGTATGAACACACATTTCTAGCTTATTAATACCCATATATACTGAGCTGGGGTAGGAACGCATACATTGCCATATTACCTATTTATGCAGCCGGATATTTACAGAAGTAATTTAGCATTGGGACCGTACCCAAAGATCCAGCTGTAATGTTCAACAGGGGACTTCAGACTCCTATCCTCCAGTCGCAAGGCCATTATCCAACTCTACTACCCTGCGCTAGGATTCATTCGATAAAGCTAATCAGCGAGCATTACCCCAGTGCAAACGGCTGGAACATGGGCAGCGGAGGGGGGGCTTGATAAGACCCCAGTTATTTATTTATTTATTTATTTATTTATTTATGTATTTATTTATTTTCTTACTTACTTACTTACTTACTTACTTACTTAGTGCCTGTGATTGATTGGAATGGAATATGCAGTGTTTTCTGTGCATCTCAGTGTAATTACTTGAAAAATCACTCTGAGCTGGAAACTAATCACTCTCCGAGTCTTCTGCAGTGTGCTTGGGCCCAGCTGAATCCCACAATGCAGTCCGTTTAATTGTTTGTGTCGAGACCATCTTTTGTAGAAGTGTCTGGCATAAAGGGCAAAAAATGTTCACTTGGTATTTAAAGCATTGTTTGAGCAGTGGATGTTTTATTCATTTATTTTACTTTTTTGCTACTTAACAAGCACATTCCTCAATGCAGTATACACCGATCGGCTACAACATTGGAGAGAATGGAGGGAAGATGGCTGAAACAGATGTAGGATTGGATTTTTAAATTTGGTGGTCTTTCTAAAAATTCTAATGGTCCAGGAGCATCAAGAACACCAGTACGTACCAAGATATTTAAATAACAAAACAATAACCCCCTCTCAATGATCTTATAAGATTTACATTTTCATTTAAAAAATTAACTTTTGAATGCAATTCACCTATGATTATCTAATTATATAAGTACACCTCATATAATCAAATACTGAGTGTTTATAGACAAGTTTATACAGTGTAAATAATTTTAATCATGAAAAAACTGGTTTAAGCAGGTGGGCTTAACGTTGTGATTTAGATCATTAGAATACTTCAGAAAGATACAAGACTGTAATTTCTCAGATAAAACTGCCCACTCATCTGCGATGACATCCATCTGTCTCAGAATAGTTATCTGTGCTTACAGTGACTTAATGTTAAATATTAAACTAAGCCCAGATTGTCAATGGCTGCTTTCATGTTTATGATTAATATATCAGCCTGCCATTGTAATTTCATGTACAGTGTGTATATGTACACCTAAGCTATGTAAACATCCATCCATCCATTATCTGAACCCGCTTATCCTGAACAGGGTCGCAGGGGGCTGGAGCCTATCCCAGCATACATTGGGCGAAAGGCAGGAATACACCCTGGACAGGTCGCCGGTCCATCGCAGGGTACACACACCATTCACTCACACACTCATACCTATGGGCAATTTAGACTCTCCAATCAGCCTAACCTGCATGTCTTTGGACTGTGGGAGGAAACCGGAGTACCCGGAGGAAACCCACACAGACACGGGGAGAACATGCAAACTCCGCACAGAGAGGCCCCGGCCAACAGGGATTCGAACCCAGGACCTCCTTGCTGTGAGGCGGCAGTGCTACCCACTGCACCATCCGTGCCGCCAGCTATGTAAACATGTCACTAACAATTTCGACTTCATGCAAAATAATAATACAAAAAATGAAAATACTAATAATAATTATAATAATGAAGAAGAAGAAAACAAAGGAAGAAGTGGAAATCCATTACAACATGTGCAGTGCTGATAGCTGATATTCATCACTCTGAGTTACATACATACATACATTCCAGCCTAGTGTACACAAAACAGATCAAAGCAATTTTATTCACTTCAAGCATGCCATATGTATACAACGTGCAATGGCTAGTATGCTACAGTAGGAATAATAATGCTTATTGCTTTCTCTTGGATTGTTGTTAAGCTATGGGCTTAAGGCTAGACTGGCTTGTTGCTGCCCAAAACAAAGTGAACCGGATAGCCTGTGATGTACTTTATAACCATCTTATTTTTATTTCTTTGTATTATAAATCATGCTGTCCTTTGTCCTATGACTCTATCACATCACATAAAGGTATGCATTTATAAATAGTAATAATTTGTAATTAGTAAATAATTTGCACGGCGTTAAAAGTTGGGTGGGTGGGTTTGGTGCAAGACAGTGCCCGATGAGTGTGGTGCATTTTTGTCCTCTTGTCCCTTAACCTGGATGGCTCCCAGAAGATGGTACCCTCATGCAATACAAGCAACAACACTACATGATGACAACGCCATTTAGTACAGCATTTTATTATGTTTGAGCATCGGACAGCATAATCTGTCCATTCTAATCATTACAATACAATCAAACATTATGAACAGTGTTCTTCTCTTTCAGTACTGTACAGTTATGTAGTATGTTATTGCATATACAGTATGTAGTTCATATTGCCCATAGAGTAAAATTCAATTACAATATCACTATCATCTTCTAAGCATTCTTTGTTTACCTCTGATAGAAATAAAATACGGGAATGTTGCAACATTTTTGCTATTTTATTCCCATTCTGATAAAATACCCCAATATCCCAGTCCAACAATACCAGTGTTTCATATGTGGCAAGTTCAAACAACTGTCAGTATCTGAGTTAGAATTCCAATGACTTTCTGAATTATATTATTAGAGGTCGTCATTCAAGTTGCCAAGGAGCTTTTGGTCCCATCAATCATCTGCCAGCTGCTCTCTCAGTTCTGAATAGAGCTATCTTTTTCTGTGAATTATTGTTGTATATTTCCCCTATGTGTTTGAAGCCAAATCCCAACTTAATGCAATGGCTTTTCAGCCCAGCTTCTTGTGAGGAGATAAAAGTGGAGAATTAAATATTAATGTGAATCAAGCTGGCCAGATTCTCAGCTGGCATTAATTCTACCCTCTCCCAGGAAAGAGGCAGAATTGAGTGCTTGTAAAAGATTTGGGGGGCCAGTCTCCTACTTCTAATTAAGAGTCAGAATCGAGTACTTGAAAAAGATCTGGGGGACCAGTCCTCGATATGAAATTAGAAGCCAGAATCGAGCATATGAAATAGTTTCGGGCGACTACCTCAAAATCATTTGTAACATATAATGGTTAAATCTGTGCTGAACTTACAAAGTAAGGGAAAGGGGGAGTGGATGAGAGCAGTGGGCTAAAAAGTGAAAACAGAATCAGATGGCTGTGCATCTGACAAACTATTACACAGTGTTTTGAATGTGCCTCAGGTGATATAATTCACCTCTGAATTAATGTTTGCCTCAGTACTGTCACAGCAGGGTTAGCATGTGGGCACTCTTTCTCCTGTGTTCCCTCATTCCCCTTCTTTTTTACTGTCGCACCCCAAAATAAACCACAGTGTTTGCACGTGTACTTCCCATAACATAAGGCACATTTATCAGGGTGCGTGGGTTATTATTAACCCCCCCGAGGATTGCATCCACCACGCTGTGACAGGTGCATAGTCATTTTAGGATTATTTATAATAAAGCTTCCACATCATAATTGAGTGCCATTCGTGACTCCTGGGGAGGTACATCGATAAACCCTGGGACCCATTGCATGGATTTTTAATAAAGCATTCTAATGGCAATGCTGAAAAACACTTTGGAATATATTACTCCATGCACTTTGACAAATGTCAATAATGGCATTGATTCTTTTTAGTTAGAAAGTTGTGCCATTCTGTCGACAATAATATAAAAAAGAAGGAAAAACAGAAACGGGTCTTGACCAGAAGGGTTACTCGGTACAAAAATGTATGGAGACGATGCGGGGGGGAAGTAAACACTGGTTGTTTTTCCCACACATTGCTATGGGAACAAGTCCACACCGCCTGGGAGATGTGAGGTGGCAGGTTAAATGTATCAAAACACCTCTAAAACGTGACTCAGTAAATGTCACAATTCACACGGTTCGGGGAGTTTAGCACGTACAGTAAATTAAGGTATGAACATACTTTATATGACTTATAATGTTTTATCAGTTTCATAACTTCATTCTTCATATCATTTCCAATCAAACTCAAAACATTTGATTCCACTGAGTTGGCTTTAGTCTTGACTTTTAATCACCAAAATACACCATTAAAGCTTATTTCTTGGTAGATGTCCAAATCCTTGAAAATGACAGTCATCCACTCTTCACAGTAACAACTTGTCATTGATTTAATGGTATCACATAGTGGGATTTAAATCTTGTTAGGAGTTAGTGAAGGCTGTCTAATCAGAGGTGAGAGTTATTTACAGCAACTGAAGCAGAAACATCTGGTCTCCACTTAAAATCTTAAGCCTGGGAGAGATGCCATTGCTCCTTGTCAGAAAGAAAGCAACCTTCATCTGCTGCAGTTTTCCACTGAGCAACCTTTATATCTGTTAATATAATGGTTAAGGCTGGGTATTTATCCTGGGAAATATTGACTGAAGTCACGGGCAGTCACGGCAAAGTTGGAAAACAATGGAAAAAGAGCAAAGAAAAAAAACCTTTCTTATATGAAATGAATTCATATAGCATATGTGGACA
The DNA here is from genome assembly GCF_963514075.1 of Conger conger. Taxonomy (NCBI): domain Eukaryota; kingdom Metazoa; phylum Chordata; class Actinopteri; order Anguilliformes; family Congridae; genus Conger; species Conger conger. The sequence continues at coordinate 13,659,539 of NC_083760.1, forward strand.
GCAGTGAGAAACAATTGAACTAACAGTAACAGTTAGTGCTTGAAGTTTTAAAAAAACCCAACAGGCAGTAACCAGCTACTATAAGAACAAACAGCCTATGAATAAAATACATTGGCAGGCGAGTGTATTCCATCCATTACAGAAACAAACAGCACGTTGTTCGCGTTAATTTAGCAGAACATTGTCAAAAATAGAGCATGTTCAAATTGCATTAATGAGAACACAGTTACCGTAGGTTTGTTTTGGTGTACTACGTTGCACATTGCTAGGTTTGGTCTTTGATGGAGCACTTATTGTTACTGAATGTTACCAACATTGTTGATGGGCCATCATACATCTGAATGGAACTGAAAATCACGGAAATCCTGAAAACGGAAAACTTTGTTTTCCCAGCATTTGGCAATATTGCTAAAATGTGTATGTTGATGCAAATAACATTGTAAGCTACGTTAAGGGTGAGTTATCCAAGAGTCATCCAAGAGTACTGAAAAATCACATACATTATGGAATCCGTGACACCCCTGACTTCTGTGACAAACACACAGCCTTTATAATGATGTATCATAAAATATATCTTCTTTTAACCCACGGAGTTGCACAGATATCTTTTCCATTTTCCATGTAACCTTTTTTTGTTGTACTGTACATGGCTCCTGACATTTCCGCAAAACAAAACAGCTATACAGCAAAGTTGGTAACAGCTAACAGGAGTTCAGTAAAAACACTCACAGCTCTCTTCATGAAATGGCTCCTGCTGATGGAAGATCATAAACTGGCTGAAAATTATAAATCCTTCAGGAAAAGAAATGATGGTTGAAAATGTTCTACAGTTTCTCACAGGCTAAATTAGTTCCAGTGTTAAACAGCTGCATCTCCTCAATCACTGAGGCTAATTGAGGATGAGTTGAAAATGAAGCATTTCTACCTCAGCAGAGTAACATATAAGCTATCAGTGCAATCATTATAGGCATGCTTTTTATTGCACATACATATGATTATAAATCGTATGTGTTAAACAGTGCATCACAGAATGAACTATGAAATATAAAACAACGTTTATGGTGCATTGTATTATAGTGCCAAGGCTAGTTAAAAAAATATTGATAAAATCGTGTATTTGAGTTAACAACAATTGTGATTGTGTCTACTGTCTGGTTTTGTTTGATATTTTGTGATTGTGATTGGGCCAGTAGTTATAATTCTGTCAGTACAATAACACAATAAAACATATCACTGGTGTTGTCCTGACAGGCATCAAATACATGCACATGCACCATAAATGTGTACAAGTGTATGAGTACTGTCAACACCCTGCAGACCTAGACGTTCTTTGAATGGCTTTTCTGTAAAGCACCAGGGTGCTGCATCAATAAATGATGTTTCAGACCATCCATCACAGAAGACTGGAAAGTAACACAGACATATATATTTTTAACTTTTATACTTTTAATTCCCAGAGTTTTATTGTTGTATTTGTTCATTCTCTATTTCTTTCTGATTGTACTCCTGAGGGCACTGTCCGTGTGCATTGTTACTTTGATTATGGCCCTCTGCAGATAGTTGACATGGGTGTCAAACCAATCCGTAGTATACAATAAAACTGTGCCAAAGGTCTGCTGTTAAATTTGAAGAGCATTAGGTCTAGGGAAGATGATGCACTGTGGGATGCTTTGGAAGTTGGTTTTGAAGAGCATATTTTATTTTTGTTCAGCAGCTGTTGTTTCAGTCTGTGAAGCATACTGCCCAGTCTAAGGCATTACTGTATGCGGTAGCATAGAGCACATATTTATTACAATTAGAGTGCACTTCACTTTGCATCAAAGCATGAAAATGCCCTTTAGAAATATCTGAGAAAAAAAATCACCATTTAATTATTGGTTTTTATTTGCAGTCCTTTTATATCCTGTGAAGACATTTTCAGTACAAGCATGCAAATGGATGACAGTGACCTAACCTATTTGCAGGCCTGAAAAGTGCAATCAATGATATGGAAACAAATGCCATTGAATACCCTTTCGTCTGCATGCAGCAGGGGTTTTTCCATATATCCAGCAGCAGTCTGGAGGGCTACAATGGTTGGCAGAACTAGTGCATTTTTTATCAGACAGGTCCATTCTCACATATCACACACACTTGGAACATTCTTCTCCCACTTCAATCTTTGTGAGAGCTCAATTCATCTTGCCTGAGTCATTCATTTCGACAGATCAGAGAGGGTATGGCGCTGCCCAAATCAAGCTATTATGTGAACTGCTGGTTCTTGTACTGCAGACAAAGCAGACCAGATGTCATTTTATTATGAAATGAAATCTTATGAAATATTTCAGTAACCCAGTTAAAAGCATGGGAGGAGCGTAGATTTTCATAGCAGACTGAGGGGGTATTGAAGAAGTAGTTGGCTATTGGGAGAGCAGAATGTAAAAATATCTCAATATGGAAATCTGTATTCTCCGTTGTGTAAGATTTTGTAATCAGTGCACACCAATTTTGTAATAGGTGATTGCCAGCATTCAATCACAGATAAACAGCTAAAGTTTTTAGGCAGCCAGTTAAAATAATGTTATGTCGAAACAAGAAATTATTGTTGCTCAGTACCATAATTAACTCAGTCATGGTTGTGTTGTTGCCTTTCGTCTGGGAATTGTTTTACGATACAGTATATAGTGAGCTCCATAATGTTTGGGACAAATACATATTTTTTCTGGATTGGCTCTGTCCTCCACAATTTCATATCTCTTATCAAAAAATGTAAATGTTAAAGAGTATTTTTATGGCTTGCAAAACCAAGTGTACGGATCACAAAACTGAGAGTATGGATTTCCACTTAGAGTTCTTTTCACCCCCGTAGTTTTCCCTTTTTCTCTCCAGCATTCTTTACTTAGCAATTACGCCACAATTCTGTATTTAGGGATGACAGTGTTTGCATGGTGGCAGAAGAAAGAAAACACAAGTGTGTGGGTGTGTATTGGGGTGTGTACATGATTGCTGGTTGCTTGCTGTAATAAAGGGCTGCATTTATGTCTAGCAATAATCAGTCATCTCTTAGCTGCCAGGAGATTTCCATTTGTGGGGCTTCTACTACAACTTCAATATTCCCCAGTCTGCTAGCAATAATCAGTCATCTCTTAGCTGCCAGGATATTTGCATTTGTGGGGCATCTAAGTTAGGAACAATCCACAACGAGGTGTGCTTTAAAGACTTTAAAAACATATTTGCTGGAACTAACTATTTGAAACCTAGGAGGCTTGAAAGGGTGGCTGCCTTCTGTAGACTATTTGCAGGTTGTTTTAATGCACAACCTCTAGCCAATCAGAATGGAGTATTCACCCAGCCCACAGCATAACGTTCAGATTTTATTTGTGCAGGTATTTGAGGTTTATTGTTGTGAAGTCTTTCAGCTGCTATGAGGGGGGCAGGTTCCCCTGGTTCCCCCTTAATCTCCGCCCGTGGAGATAGTCTTGGAGAGTTTCGCAGGTGAGTGCTGGTTAATCACCATAAAGGGCCTGGCGTATGGTAATCAGTCTCCACCTGCCTTTGCTTATGACTTTCAATTCCCATACATAAACCAATTGAAAGTAAATGAACCAAATTCAGTCCAGTGATGCAATAACAGTCAATATCTGCAATATATCAGGTTACAAAACTGGTTACCAAAATAAAAAAAAAGCAATACCATTTCCCGGGAGCAAAAAATTAAGCATTTAGTTATTGACTGAATGTAACAGAGACTGCAGCTTGGAGCAAATTGAAAAGACAGAAGCTAGTGCAAATTCCGAAAATAGACAAAATCGAAAACACTGAAAGTTTTTAAGGAATCAGTATGTAAAAAACGTAGCTGTTGAACATGCCTTTAGTATTTCCTGATCTGATGGTCTCACACTCCTGAATGCTAAGTTGGTGTTTAATGAGTCGTGGAAAAAATAAAATAAATAAATAAAACTTTAAATTGCAACAGTTTGTTTTTCATTTTCTAAAATAATTACAGGTATGTTCACATGGGAATGTAAACTATAGTAATCTCACTGTGGCGTAGGCTGTGCAGCTCCCCTTTGTGAACTGTACCAGGCCTTCGTTTGTAAGCTGTGACCTAATAGGGAAATCTATTGAGAGCACAGGAGTTAATTTTCAGGAAGCAATACTCAATTTATGGCTCCAGTGAGCAGACTTGTAAACTTGAAAGAAGAAGCCTGAACTGATTAGTCTCGGTGTGCTTCTTGTAACAGGTCAACACAATTTTGAGTTTATCAGTCTTTCTACAGGTAAAACAATAAATAAAAAAATAAATAAAATAAAACATTTATTTAGGCTGCCCCTGCATTCTGGGGCTGCCTGTTGCCTTGTGGCTAAGGTACGTGCCTGGGACTCGATTGGTGGTTCAAGCCCCGGTGTAGCCACGATAAGATCCACACTGTTGAATGTCCCCTGCTTAGTCTAATCAACTATACATTGATTTGGATAAAAGTATCAGCGAAATAGCAAATAATTATGAAACAAATAAAGCTGAGTTCTGTTCTGCAATGCCTGTGATATACACCAAAGTTATTTTGGTCAGAATGACAGACTTCAACAAGTTGCCACTCTCTCTTTGCATTTATGGAAGCCAGACACATTTTCAGTAAAACCCTGCCTCAAGAGCAGACCTCTGAAATGGTAGCCTACATGCTCTGAATCAGAATGCACTTATTCAAAAGAAAAGTGTAAGCCATTCTGTATCAAAATAAGAACTACCCTGGGCATGGTGAAGTAATAGGGCTCGCTCCATTAAGGTGCACACTGCTTCATGGTTTGGGTAAAGTTAAGCTGGAGCTGTCTACACCGTATGCCGGGCACAATGGATGAAAAATTGCTTCCAGTTCAGGTGTATTTATAAACAATCAAGTTCTACTCAAACATTTACAGTATGTAATGCACCGTGCTCATGACTCATTTATCACCACTTCTATTCATGAGTTCATGCATATATACATTCGGCCATAACTCATTCGCTGACATGATGCATTAAACCTCGAAGAAAGGACTTAACTCTTTACAATGTTGTTTCTGTTTTGCATAATATTTCATAGATGTTAAAATGCAAAAAAAACAAAAAACAAAAAAAAAACACTAACAAACAAAAAAATGTGCCAGTTATCTTGTAATTGTCAATGGTGCAGTTACAGCCATGATATTCATTTCTACCCATTAGCAGACTTGTGATGGTCAATTACTACCTGTTTCCTCTGAATTGACAGCTCTTTGGTTTTTCCCATGCTGATGGTTGACAAAGAGATTTTGCATGCTTGTTACCTCATTTTTATACTCCAGTGAAACATGGAAAGACACAATATAGTTCCTTTAGACTGATTAAATATATATAAGTAAAATTGTATTGTCAATTTCACCTGTAGTTAATAGTTTTGGCACATGTAGATACTAAAACGGATAACTAAATAAAAGACATTGAAACATGCATGACTGGGACACGCAAGGTTGGTGGCTAGATCCCCGGTGTAACCACAATGACCTCATCCATCCATTTGGAGTGCACGTATGCTCCATGTATGAAGCAGCCAGGACTTTTGCCTAATTCACGTTTTCTCTATTCCCCGTCTTCACCTACTGTCCTCGATTCCCTTTTTTGCTTCCCCCAATGGGTGGATCTAGGAGCACTGAAAGGATGAAGGAGGCGACAAATAAGAGATCAGAGATTCTATTTACCTATAGAATGTTATAAAAACTACTGTAGAATGTTTTTTCATACATTTCAATACTGCAGCCATGCAGTCATGTATATCTATTGTTCGGAAGGTCATAGTTGCGAGAATAAAAATCTACATTTGAATTCATGGAATGTGAGGAGTTGCAATGTGAATGAGCAGATAAATGTATTGAAGGACATGCCACATTTTATTCATTTCTACCATCATCACATTCTCCCATCTTATAATGACAGGCTGGAATGAAATAGGAGGGATCAGGAGGGAAAGACCTTTATTTAACAGCAGAAATTTCATAGATGGGAAATAATGAGCCTACTTTATGTTGTAAAGGGAACATTTCTCAGTACTCTACTGTACAACCACAGTTCCAGGAAAATCATGACTTTTAGCTTCACATGAGTTAGATTAACTTCCTGTTACAGCATATATGTGGCTTCTTAAAACAAGGTCCCCTCTGTTAAGTCTGTAGAGGCTTGTTAGCTTTGCTGAATACTCATATGTTACAGGATCACATTTTACTGAAATGCAACGAAAGCAAAATACGCAAATTACTTACACAGAATTAAAAGTGAATCAATTTGAAATTCAAGTCCATTGACTTCCAGCTACGTTTCAGAACCATTTTTCACAGGCCCTCTTCCAAATGTAGATGACCATGTCAGATCCCCCAAGACTTTCTTATTTTACTTTTTTCTGTAGTGGCAGCTCATAAGATGGGGGTCTCGAGGGCAACTTTTAAATTCACCAAAGCACTTTTCAATGCATTTATGTGACTTCTGAGAGGTTTAATAACTACCATGCATCTTTGACGATGAATGCCTACCCAAATCTCCAGATAGAAATTGTATTCCATAAAGAATCGATGAGGTGCGATGCTAATTTAAACAAGAAAAGTTTTCTCTGAAACAGAGATACACTTCAGAATATGTTTTCAGAATCCTTTTCATCAGTCATCAATACTGATTCGACAGAGTGTAAATGCCAATCACAGCAGCACAGCAGTTGTTTTAAATGAGCCAGAAATACACAAACCATCACATTTGCTGTATGTATAGTATACATTAGTTGCATTTACTCTGTTAAGTGTGAAACAATGAAAACCAGCCTATGCCACCATACATCTACTGTGGGATGATAAAAACTCCAGAAAATAGAGACAAGTTGCCCTTGTCAACCTTTTTGTAATCCCCAGTGATAAATGTGACGGAAAGAGAATCTGAGAGGGTCACATCTTCTGTCCTGTCAGAATGCTGATGGAGGACCAAGCCCTCTTCATTGTATCAAGACAAGCAGTTTGACATTCCCTGTCTCAGGTGATTTGTACACAAGTCACAAGAACGGAAAAATAAATAAATAAAGCTGGCTTGTGCAATGCATGTGATGTATGTCAAAGTAATTAAAATAAATAAATAAATAAATAAATAAATAAATAAATAAATAAATAAATAAATAAATAAATAAATAAATAAAGCATGATTGTGCAATGCATGTGGTAAGTAAGTAATTAAAATAATTAAATAGATAATAAATAATAAATAAATGCTTTCTATGTCGAGGCATTGTACAGTGTGTATTGTCAGCAGTTGACAGTGCACATTGAAAATGACCCCAGGAAATGTAAACCGTAGCCTGACGCACAGCACATACAGTATGATAAAGCAAGATGTCATTGGTTATTTATTACATTAATTATATGTATGATTGCATGAGCTGGAAAATCATTGTGTTCATGGAAGTTGGCCATTTCCATGGATCAATATTTTATTTTTAATGGCACTGCTGTGCATTAAGATCCACTAAATCTATTCATCACTTTGTGAATTGGTTGGTAACACTGTGACAATGAGCATGCTACACCATTTAAAGTGATTTAATAACACAATGAAGGGCACTACATAATAACATTCATGCCTATATACTGCAATTATTGCTATGATGAATGTCTCAAAAGTTTATATTCTACATACACCACACAAATCAATTTTCTTTCTTTTTTTACAATAGTTTTAAAATATGGGTAACACATTTGGTTGTGGCTATATGGCATTTATGAAGCCTTCACCTTCATGTCACAAGGATCTATATCTATAACCCATAGAGCCTGAAATGATAAGAAATGGATATTTCTTTTGTAATGAGAAAATATCCTTATGGGAAGAGAACACTTTATATTCCACTGGAATATTCCCATATGCCGTGTTAAAGCAACAGCAGACTGAAATCTGAGTGGCTCAGCAGTCTATTTTAATTCATGTATTATTTTCCAAAATGTATTATGTATATTATGTATTACATTCAAGCAGTGAAATAATTACACAGAAAGCTATTTCTTTGGTAGCCATTTTGCGAGACTAAATAAACTACAACTACAAATACTACTACTACAACTACTACTACTACTACTACTACTACTACTACTACTACTACTACTACTACTACTACTAATAATAATAATAATAATAATAATAATAATAATAATAATAACACATAACTAAAAGAAATCACTAAAAAACTAAAAAAGTGTATCTCTATTTTTTTTCTTCTGCACACGCTGAAAGTAAAAGGCAGTGAATCTTTGTAATTAACAAAAAAAAAACAAGCCTTGAAATTAGCTGTATGTACCACAATTAAACAACAGGAGTGGCTTTGGCATATTCCGGTAAAGCTCAGCACAGTGTTTTTGAGCGTGCTGTCTGTGTTGAAATCATCAGTTTAGTTTTGACTCCCACCCTTTTCCTGTTGTGTGAGCCCACCTGCATCTCACAAGTGTTCTTCTTGCAAGGTGTGATCTTCCCCTGACTGCAGGAGACAGCTCACTGTGAATACATCTTCCACACCACCATGGGTGGGGAAACGATTGTTTCCACTGCTACTGAGCTGAATGCATATTGTCTTTTTACCCCAGTGATATAACAAAATGCAGCACAATCACATTTTTTCATTCCATCTGGTATTTTTCTGCAGTTGAAATGACATGTTCTCAATTTCTAGCGGTAAACATGGAAAGAATATAACTGCTCACATTCTGTCTGTATATGAGGAGCGGATTTTGATAATAATGTATGTAATCTTTAATTGGGTCTTTAACAGTAGTCTTTAAAAGTGTGTTTCTACCTTTTCTTATTATTCATCATCATCATCTTTTTTTCATCATTCACTGCAAACTCTAGAGACTGTTGTGTGTGAAAATCATAGGAGATCAGCAGTTTCTGAGATTCTCAAACCACCCTGTCTGGCACCAACAATCATTCCATGGTCAAAGTCACTTAGATCACATTTTCTTCCACACCTGGTCTGAAAAACAGCTGAACCTCTTGACCACGTCTGCATGCTCTTACGTATTTAGTTGCTGCCACATTATTGGTTGATTCAATATTTGCATTAACAAGCTGGTGTACAGGTCTAACTAATAAATTGCTCACTGAGTGTATAAGCTATATTGAAGCAGTTGTAAAGACCGTTTTAAGGCATGTGTGTTTCAAAAATTTAATAAGTAGTGCACACAGCGACATATATTTTATATTCACATGCCATATAATACTATAAATGTATACTAAGTATTTTCATAGACGTTTACAGCTGAGCAAGTCTTTTATTTTTCAGAAATAAAAGTAACGGTGAGGGTTGAGACATTTTTGTGACTTTTTCCTGTTGTTTTTGGATCAGGCCAGCGGTGCTCATACCTTATATAGCGGGACTATATTGCTTTACACAAAGTTGACTCAGTCAATCCTCACAAAGTGCACATTCTATTAATGCCATGTTAAAAGTAAGTTTTAATTTCCTTTTCAGAATAATAGGTATGGCAATAACAGTAATTTCCATTTGAAATCTGTGTATCCGCTTGTGCAGCCTATCCAATATCTCACACTCACATGAAATTATTCAGTGAATAAGATGACAAAAAATAAGTGTCTGTTCTCATCAAAGAAGCAAAAAAGAGGCATTAAGTCTCTGAACATCTCTCAGCCTAGGCTCTAAAAGACAGGTATAATGTCATGCAAAATAAGTGAGAACAAAAAGGAATGGAAACTCGCAAGACTACTTTCAGTTTCAGAGTAAAGAATTATCTTAAGCTCTATCTTTCAGAGTAATGTTGTTGATTATTACTCAATTGCAAAGTGAGTTAAATTGTTGACTGAAGTATTCAAGTTCCTTTGGCAACAGCATGTGTTGGCTATATCTTCCCAAAATGTTGGAAATCCAGGGGCATAACTTTCATTCTTAACAAGTGAGAACTTTTTTTGTAAATTTTATGTTTCTATCACCCACTTGATGGGACAGTGCAGCAGAAAGTCGGAAAAGGGTCAGAAAGTAGTAGTCCTGTCACATGCTTCCATCCACGAGCCTGCTGATTTCAGTCATTAGTTCTTCCTCCTGGATGAGGAATTGTGCTAATTAGGTAAACCACATGCAGAACCTCTGGAGCGCACACAGTGACATCATGTGTAGCTGGTGCAGTAATTGATCAATTTGCGAAAAATAATTATTTGGCTATGATAGCTCTACAGTACAGCACTTCATTATATACATGACTACTGTATTTAATGAAAAGCATTTTTAGAAAGAAACATGGATTTACTCACATGGCTCTGTATAATATTAAGAACACATACTAGTATTTTAGCAATTACATTTATTTACACAAATGAACTTTTCTCATTCCATTCATTCATTAATTCCATGCATTTGAATGCATTCAGTTTCTATACATTCTATGTAGTCCAATGACACTGTAAAACTGAATTATAGATGTGTTTTTTTCCCCCAAGTGCGTTCCACTGGTATATTAATTTTGTTTCACTTGCAAAATGCTTCCATATTCACCAACCAAACAAATGGACAATTTTTTCATGCCATTTTCTTAATGAATAGAAAAATAGATGTAATTGCTTAAAAAAAAAAAAAAATCACAAATAAAACATAAAACATTACATAAGTTGTTTTAAATGTAAAAGTACCTTCAGGCCAACTGCACATTAATGATAAACTGAACTCACCACCACCCCTGTGAATGAAAAACAATATGTAAATGAATTAATACAGAGTGAATGAATAACACGGTATTAAAAGTAACTTGAAGTGTTGACTTGTGGGCTTGAAGTGTGAAATACAGTCAGCTGGTAGCTGCCACTATGACAAATAAGAGTAAAATGCACTGATTGGCTGGTGTATTTAATCACTTCAGTCCTTCATGCAAAAAAAGACAACACTTCTTGCATTTAACAGGACGTTGTTAGAAACAGATTTAAAAATCTAACTCAAAAAGTCTATAGTTAATTGGAGTAATAGTGGCTTACATTTCACCTTAAAAAACAAATACATGCCTTGATGTTAATATATAACCATTATCTGTTTAAGGTTCATTATCCTTGTGGTTCATCCTGCATATGAATATCATATGTGCAGTCAGCTCCATAGGTCTTGGGATAAAGACATTTGAATTTGGCTCTGTACAATTCTAGATTTGTAATCAAACAATTCACATGTGGCTTTTATTAAAGAATAGTTTTATATAAATGACATCACTTTTTATACATTACGCACCCATTTCAGGGCACATGTATATAGATACAGTGCACTCTGTAAGTATTTGTACAGCGGTACAATTTCTGTTCTTTTGGCTCTGTACTCCAGCACTCTGGATTTGGAATTAAACAATGAGGTCAAAGTGCAGATTCCGACTGTCACCTTTAATTTGAGGGTATTTACATCCTCCTGTTGGATGATCCCCCTTTCATGTTGGGTGATCCATGTAGAAATTGCATCTCTTTTTATACATAGTCCCCCCATTTTATGGGGACAAATTTAACAGTTGGCATCTCAGCTGTTTCAGAACAGTCAAGTGTATTCAATTGCTTCCTGAGAAAAGGTATATGGAAGCTTTCAGTATCTAGTCTTGATTCTAGGCTTTTATTTGGAGTCAGAGAAATAGGCCAAACAATAGGTTTACCGAAACAAATTGTTTGGAAAATCATTAAGCACTGGTGTATTTTTGGGATCAATGCCTTGCTGTTGGATGACGCACAGTCCAATGAGTTTTGGGGCATTTGCTTTAACTTGAGCTGATAAGATGGTTCTGTACATTTCAGAATTCATTCTGCTGCTGCTATCAGCAGTTACATTACGAATGCCAAATGAGCCAGCACCTGTGGCAGCCATACATGCCCAAACTCTGGTGATTACTGAAATCACCAGTGCTCTCTATACTCTTAATGATGCTCCAAACAATACATTTGTGGTAAGTATATTGTTTGGCCTTTGTCTCCGACTTTTATAGCCTATTACTGACTCCAAAGGAAATTAAGCCTAGAATTAAGACTAGATACTGAAAGAAATAGTAGTCAGAGACAAAGGATTAACATAGGCTTTCCAAAATATACAGGGACATTATTATTTTGTTTCAAATTAAGATGGTAATGTACCCTGACACTGAAAAAAGGAGACACTCACTTTGTCTACTTTCAAAATACCTGTCTTGTAGGCAGAAGTTGGATGAACTTTGTAAATGAACGCTATTCAGCTAGAAACCATATAAGAAAGTGATTTATCAGTATGCACATGATCTACACAGTGAATTATTATGGTCATTGTTTATTGTTGTTTTATATTTAAGTAAACCAAATAAGCAGAAGAAAACGGCCCATTTGTTTGATGTTCCCAAACCAACAGATGCCAGTGAGCATATGCTACTACAAAATTAAATTAAGTTGTTGCTAGATCTTAAAACTTGTTTTCTACTTTGATTTTATAAAACACTGATAAAAGTCAGCAGAAGATGGACATGACCTTTCTACTGATATATAATGACTACAAGTACTACTGTTAATTTCAAACTATATGAAGCTAAAATGTATTTATTGATGCATTTGTTTTTTAAAAGGAGCCCCATATTTTGCACACAGTTCAATAAGACTGCAAAAATCCTGATGTCACTGCGTGATATTACAGACGAGTGATAGAGGATGAACATTCCTTTCTGTGAGTGAATGTCAATCTATTATTTTTTCACCCTTATCTCCCTTGAGTTACATTTCATTCCACAACATGATGCCTGAAACAGTTCAACACAACCTGTCAGCCCCTCCACCCATTTCCTCCATCTAACTTTTACAGCTGCAGTGTTTCTGTTTCTGGAAAAGTAGAAAGAAAAGAAAAAAATAACTAAAAAGCCATCTTTTTTGTGCAATTGGCTTTTGGTGGAAAGCCTTTTGCAGAGCTACCCGATGCAAGTTAACACAACATGTATTGAGAAGCTATTCATTGCAATATAATAGATGCAATTAATAGCTTCGCCAATGCATGTTATGCCAATTTGCCTGGGCTAGTGCCCATGTAATTTGAGTTTTATTAAATCTACCCTAAGTGTAAATTCAAGAACAGTTATCAAAAGCATATTACAGATACTGATTTGTTTTGTTCATAAACGGAACTGTCATGTACTTTCGGTACAAAATAGATGCTTGATTGTGGTGTAGAGAATTACTGAATTACTGTATTACTCACAGTGCCTAGAGACTGAAACAAACATTTCTGATCAATAATGCTGTGTTGAGAGAGGGTCTAACCATAAAACCGGAGTGTCTTGTGTAATGGTCAGTTAGTATAACTGGCTGAAGATAGATTACATGCAAGACAGATTATATACTTCCGTAGGGCAAGGAGTTCTCAGATAGTGCACTGATTCCACTCTGTATCAACACACAGTCCAATTAATTAGTCTCTTGAGACTTTATAAGTTAGGCCATAATGTGTTCTGCTTATAAAGTATCAGAGGTACACTTTGTAAATGTTGCTTTTCCTGTCTACGTGCCATTGTTATTTTTTTATCTTTCAGAGTGAGAGTTAGGAATTAGGAAACTGAGGATCTGTCCGAGAGATGGGATTAATACCACCTATATAAACTCAATGACACAGTTTCCTGCATCCATTCTTTTGTATGCCCTAATCTCCTTCACCACCTTTAAAAGTACATTGCCCTGTGGGCCCAGCAAACTTCCCAAAAAACCCTATGAGTTGTGTTCCTGAGAAATCTCCATTTCCCTTATCCACATCTTCATTAGCAAAACAAATAATCTGCAAGCATGTGGTTTTGCAATAACAAATTATTTATGGCTACTAAAAAGGGCAATACTGTTAATTAAATGTTTATTATGCACATTAAAGACAAAGTGGAAATGGCTTGTTTCAATATGCTGGGAAAGTGCTTTCATCAGTCTTGAAGCACTGCAAAGAAACAAGCTCATGAACAAGTAAAACGTTTCTAGTGAGGTTATAAAATAGCAAAGAACAAATAAAAGATGTTGTCTGTGTATTTACTGTGGTACTTCAGGACAGATTGGAAATTAACTCAATGTCATCATGTATGACCTGAATTGTATTGAAAATGCGAGATGATATCAGTATTAGCCTGTATATACCTGATAAAGTGTATGTAAGTGCAAGCTTGTCTAGCAAATATACATTTAAATTGATTTGGGTTTTTATTCTGGTTAACCTGTTATCAAGCACCGTTTTGGTTTATTTGCACTCATTGCATATTTTTACAATGAGAGTTTCAATCAGTATGGTCACACAATGAACCGTTTGAAAGTAAAACTTACAACTCTATCTCCATAAACTATTTTATGATCTCCATGTTATAGCAAGAGTGGTTCCCTTTTGTCACATGAGTGGACACAAACAGGTTTGATTGAAACAACAAATCCTTACCTTCTACATGGTGTGTTCTGAAAAAAAAAAAGGATTTTCGCCAATAAAAAACGTCCACCGTGTTTGAGCTTCTGTTATGTCGTTTCTGCGATCCACTGTTTTGGATTTTCTGTTATGCGATAGATTGAGTGACTGGTGAAAAACAAGCTCCCAAGGGTTACTTTTAAGAACAGGCCAGGATTATGCCTGTAGTCAAAGGGGTTCAAGAGCAGTAACCATTTTATTTTCGGGCTTGTTGTCAAAACGGGGTGGTTGAGAAGGGGTTAATTGAGTACTTGGCCTGTCATGTTTGAAAATGTAGTATCTTTCACAGTATGTTCTCAGTTCTCAAATGAAAATAAAAATGTATATGTATAGTACATGCGCAGCATTAGCCTTTCTGCAATACACCCTCCCCATCTGATATACCATTGGCGGTATACGTATATCTAATACAATAGATACAAGTCAGGGAGTCTGCCTCACACAAACATACAAATATGGACAATTTGTGAAACATAATAATTTTTTGTTTCTCGTAGAAATCACTAGTGTGCAGATCCCCTTTCAACAGGCTGACAAGTCAGATGATTGACCCTATTGGGAACACTGCATTTAACCTTTGGCAATCAGCCAAGTAGGTAAAGGGCATTTAGAATAATGACCATCTATATGGAGAGCTTGGTTAGAAAGGCTCAAGCTAAAAGGATTTGAAGGTTATACATTAAGAAATGCCTCAAAGTGACACATGTAAAATACACAAGACTATGCTATCTTCAGACCACATATGTTTTTGAAATGAAACAATCATTCTTCTGAATTATGGTGTTCAGTAGTTTATTAATGGAAAATTTAAGGGTCCATGAGTGCTCAATTTATTGAAAATAACAAATGCACAGACCTATAAGTATCAGTGTTTCTGATATTTTATATGCTTTGCACTGATATCTCTGAAGATTGTCAAGGGCCACTGCTAATCATTAAGGTTATCTACGCATCTTTAGACTTCCAGATCATTTCAGAGGTGCATACTTCAATCATCACAATGTATGGAAAAGATAAAATTCTGGCAATATATGTAAATTAGCTCATTTACATACTTTATTCAAGATGGTGGAGATGGCAAATTAGAACATTTTGGTAGCACCCAAGATAGAAATAGTAAGTAATTATACTAATTTAACCATACACATGGCATAATCATTCAAAATGTGATATTATCCTGAAATTCTTATAGTTGAAATTGTTTTGCAGCAGTAAAAAGAAAAAGGTAAACTTGACTGAAAATTTAATTTTTTCAGTGGAAAATAATGGTACTTTTTTGCAACCATGTCAGGGTATGAATGTTATATAATCATATCCATAATTAGGATGTAAATTGCATAATGCAACCTCAAAGGAAAATAAAGTTTGAGGTTTTGCCAGAGATATGTGTTATTCTTATCTCAACCCTCCAGCCCTTGTGTGGATTCTCATCTGCATAGCACCGCTTTCCCTCTACCCCCACCCACTTCCACACGCCCTTAAAATCATTCTGCAGCACTCAATTTAAAGTTTTCTGCCTGATATTTGAATTTTATTCATGATGGAAATGTGTAAACAGTGTTACTCTGTTCAGATGTTGTATTTGTTTGTTTGATGTGTTTTGTTTTTTTTTTCACTGAAAGAAACAGAACGAACATGAGCACTCACGATAAGCCTAAACACAGTTTCATGGGATGCTGTTTGGTAGGAGAGGCTATTGACATTTAAAAGCGGTATAAAGACATGTTATGTCTTACTGCATTAAATGTGCTATGACCGGCCTGCTAACAGGTGGTTGCAGCATGTTGCTGACTGTGATGGAGAAGGAAGGCAGGCTCATGATCCACTGTTTGTAAACACACACAACCACCAAACCTATTTTCATTTTGAAATGTGGATAAAAAAAAAAAATGTGTTATTCATTTAGCTTCCAAACTGAGTTTGTTACATGTATATTGTCTGCAAATAAATTATTTAATTGAAAATAAAAAAAATTTCTTTTATGTATATTAAAAGATGTTGGCTAGAAAATTTGCGTAATTAACTGGGATCTGACCCACTGTCTATCTCCCGATAGCAAGCGACTCTGGGCCGAGTCACCAGTTCCGGCTGATTTCGGGCGACAATCGGCACAGATCTGGCCTGATGTACAAATCATTGTAATTTTTGTTCACTGCGTTTAAAACTGTTGACTTCAGTATTCAAACAGAAAAAAACTATTAGAATATGTTTGCGAACATTAGCTAACATTAACTAATATTTTCCATCTTGAACGCACGTCTGGAGTTGTTTGCTCTCTGGGTTGTTGACTTGTGGCCATGTTAATGCCCAGATGTGGCCCATTTCTAGCTACCAGATCTGGACGATTTAAGGACTGAAATTCCAAACCATGGAATTTGGGCCATACGAAAATGGTGAGAGTTCAGTTTCTAAGTGCTATAGTAATGCAATGATCTATCTAAACCCCGCTCAAAGGTTTGGAATCAACTTTCCTTTTTCTTCTTTTACTGATTTCATATTTTATTTTCTCTGTGTGTAATCAAGCAATTCACATACTGTCAAGACTCAGTGCAAGCGCACGTGCAAGCGCAAGTACAGTGCAAGCGCACGTTTCACCATGTAATTACGGAAGTTTTTGTATGTCATCCCCCTTTTCAATTTTTGAGACAAATTAAGATAATTTTATATAAAAGAGCCATGTTTTGTCTTGGTTGCATATCCTTTGCATGCCATGACTTTCTGATGTCTGCAACCTATCAATATCATCAGAGTCTGGATATCTTATTTTCAGGTTATCCGATCTCTCTATGGGAATTGGGGGTGGGACTAGATTCAGCTTACTGTATTATGTTGATACAGTATGGAACACAATTGTTGCTAAATGGCTTTAAGTCATCAAGGGTTCCAGGTTTGAAATGAGCCTCAAACCATCATGCTGCTGCCAGATACATATGCATTCGATACTACAAAAATGGTTTCTCCTGACTAATTTTCCTGTTGAACTCAATGGAAAAAATATTCATGGGAAAAATGTATTGTAGTGTCTACTGCATATCTGGCAGCAGCACTGATAGGGACTGGTCTTGTAAAAATAATAAGGATCTGCATGAGGGGTTGTCTATTAGAGAAATGTGTTTAATCTAAAAACTTTCAAATCGTGAAAAAACTTTCAAATCCCCATACATCTCAAAGAGTTTATTATCTGTTATTACATTGTTTGTGTGTTCGAGCCAGTAACTCGGTGGACAAGAGCTCAGCTAGCTGTCAATAGCTATATTGCTGTTGACACATGCTTCTGAAAAAGTGTCAAAAGAGCCAGAGCATAAGAAAATAAAATACAGGCAAACAAACTTAACTTTCTTTTTCTTTTCTTTTTTCACAAAATAATAATTCAGATGTCATTTCCACAATGATGGATTTGCATTTGATTTTCATACCATATGGACATTAATGGGATCTATTGCAGCATGGAAGGTAGGAAAAACAGAAATTCAGAAATATATACGTATCTATACTTTTTTTTTTTTTTGCCCCCGCACTTCTGAAATTATTCTGGCTCCCTTGTATGGGATTAAACGTATAAAAAAACATAGCAAATAGGAAGAGGAGAAAACTAATCTCCATGTTAGTTCTACCGACCGTTCTGACAGATTTGAAAGCATTTTATATGCTTGGTTCCTGTGAAGTTCCCTGCCATTTTTCTGTTTACAATAATAATAACCCAACCAGCACTGATTAAGTCATTTAAAACATAAATCTGGCCCTTTGGGGAAGAATTTTCTATATTCATTACCATTGCATCACCATCTCGTTATCTTTAGGTTTGGCAGTGTGCTACCCCAGGAATATTTTCACACATTGGCCCCAATGTGTGAAAATGTGAACATGCCAAACTAATGTAGAACAGAAATGAACCCATATAACACATCTGTTCATTGCATGAATTTAGATGTATTTTGCTTCTGAGCATTATCAGATGAACAAAAGCACTTTGAATCACTGCCAGCATCATTCTTAGGAAAGCCTTTCTTGTGTCATCGAGTAGTGAAAATTATTTCATTTATGGACAGTCATGTAAAATAGATATGTATTTCTTTATTTATTTATGTGATTGTTTGTTTATTTATTTATTTCCTTATCCTCTCTCTGCCTTGTGACAAGATCAATACCATCTGCATACCACTATGGCACCACAGTTTTGTCTAGCTCTCACCTTAATTCAAAAATTAAATTATATTTTACCCCTGAGTTGGAAGCTTTACTGTCAATCATAATTAACAACAACTCAATGATTGTGTTAAAAATTATCTGAATTATAATTGTTCATTATGTACTTGGTTAATGTCTCAGAGTGATCACAAGCACATTGCAATGCGTCATTGGTCCATCTGAACAGGAAATGATCCATGGGAAAAGGGTAAAAGTGGAGCTCAGTATCCCCATCCAGTCAGTTCTGGCTTAATGGCTGGTCAGCTCACATTATTAATAATTCATATTCTTAATAAACTTGAAAAATGAATGAATAATAATTGGGAAATGATTCTTGTTTATCTGAAATTTGACTATTTAACTAAAGGAAGTCAATACATTTTAATTGTGTTTTCATGCAAATATCAAAATGCAAATTTGTGTTCCATCAGCTTGACACAATTTGATATTTAATGTGTAAAATGTTAAATAAATAATAAAGTGAAAATATTTAAGTTGTATTTAATTAAACTGATGACACATTTATTTGTCCTAGACTCTCAGCTCTAATGGGATCCATTTACTACTTATCACCATAACAACTCACTCCTGTTGTTTTAAATCTGATTGAATACCCTCTCTAACTTCTCCTTTACAGCCAAATGAGGCAGAGTAGGCATGCTTTACGTCTTTCAGGGACTGAATTATGGTTATGCAAATGAATAGGGCCTTGAGAGGGATACATCATTTGGCTGAGGAGGTCTAAATGTCCTTTTTCTTGTGTGGAAGATAGAAAATCCAGATGAACACAACTGATACTATTCTCAGTGGGGGAAACACTGTGAAATAAAGCATGATAACATAAATATTGTATGTCACAATATTCATTGAAACCATGAGCACAACAATGGGTAGCTAATGAAGCTAATAAACCCGAAGATAGGTCACAGAAGCAAAGTCATATTTAATTACCCAAAGCAGGATCACACAGTTTCACAGAAGTTAAGAGACGTCAGAGAAAAACTGATATTCACTCATAAAGTGGGCAAGCAGTTTTAGAGTTAGGAAGCATGTCCTTCTGGAATGCTTTTGCTTTGTTTGTTTTCAGGACTTGCATACCAGTGTTCGTTTTATTATTGTACAGCTATCAAAAAATACATTCAGAAATTACACGTCATAAAAAAGTTCAGTATATAGGGTCACTGTCAAGGTTCTTTTAAGATGGTTGCCCTTGTGTGATTGGAATTGCACTTCTCTCTTATGGTATTTACTTACCATGTGAAAGGTACTTCTGCTTTTGCTATAAGTACAAGTGCTATATGTACTCAATGCCTAAATTGTAATCGTAGTGTTGGTCATTGGGAATCAGGTAATAATAAGTTGAGTATTTGAGTTACTTTACGCTACTGCAAAAGTGCAAAGTTTTCTTATACATGTAACTCAAAAAATATGCATCTCAAGACCAGTAGCTTCCAGACATTCAAGACTTAACTGCATGTTATGTATTCCTTCTCCACGAGTCACAAAATAGACATAAGGTGTGTCCTCCATCCAGAGAAAATACATTCTCTTTGGGATCTGCTCATTAAGTTAAAGCACACGAAAAGCCACAATGAACTGCCACTAAGCCAACAGAGGTCCGTACAAGAATTATAAAAGCTCTGTTCATTACCTTGCTCAATAATAAATGTACTGTTACTCTGATCATGATCATTCATGCGGTTTCATTATTTACAAGCAAGACCAAAGAGAAAACATGTTCCTGCGTACAGTACAACATTGTCACAACCCTTGTGGTTAACTTTGCTTTCAGTAACAAGTTCCACAGGGTTGCTGCAGGGGAGGTATTTATCACAGTTTCAGTAAAAAGTGTTAACTCGTTTGTTTGTTTTTTTCATTTTACATTCTCATTTAATTTACACTACTGCTGCGCAATACTTCCCTTTTATTCATGAAGAGCTAAACTGTGTGCATTGCGGATCTGGCAATCCAAATCCAAAGGAATGTAGCATACTTAGCATTCTCAAGTTTCCTCATTTGTATTCCAAGGCTGTGGCCCCAGCAGTTCACCTCTGTACTATCTGCATCTGTTCATGTGCTTTCTATTCCGTGATCATTCCTGCCTCCTGCCCCCCGCCTGCCCTGCTGCTCTTCCTTTTGTTTTATAAGCCTCCTCGAGCAATTCCGATAGCTCCAGGGCCCCGGAATCCTAACCCGCCGGTTCTCAGTCACCGCTACAAGGGTTAAAAAAAAATCCAACTCGCTGGGAGTCGTCAGGGAGGCTGGTCCGAGAGTGGGAAGGGAAGGGGTTAAGTTACACACGGGGAGAGGAAACGGCGAGGTGTTGATCTCGCTGAGAGGGCCTCTCAGTCTGTGAGTGGTGCCTGGCGTTCCTGGGCGCTGCGCACTTGTAGCCTCTCTCAAAGTTAACGAGTCTTTCACACACGGTCGAGGAGTGACCTAGCGGATGCCTGCATAACCTCATGAGTTCACGCTCCCAAACATCGCCCCAAACCGCCGGTCTCTGCAAGGTAAGCGCCACTCTTGTCGTTAGCTGGGGAATTGAATGTAGTGGGCGAAAGAGAGGATAAGCAGACATACTGCATTTCAACCTCGCGGCGCTTGATTTATTTGTGTCCTTGATTTTGTGATTGGAATGGGATACTAATGGGAGGCCAAAACAGAAATGAAATGACTGCAATAATGACTATTAAAAATGGCCATGGCCAATTTGACAATAGACTGCAACAAAAAAGTATAACAGGCAATAGAAAGCATTTTGAAAAACACATTTTGTACCTGTTGAATTGTATGAGGGAAATGATGTAGGCCACGACATTTTACTTTCAGTATCTGATCTGCGATCATCTTGTCCTTTTGTAAGGTATTGCAACAACAATAATATTGGCTGATACATAATAACTTGTGTTTTCAAAATATGTTTCCTTCAGAACTACTGATAATGTTTTTTTTTCTTTAAAGTAATTGCCAAACATTCCATTCCATGGAGAGTCTCTGCAGTATAATACAGAATGTCGGCGTGCTATAGGAGGTCAAAAGCGCGTGTCAAGCACTTACTTGTATTTATTTATTTATTTATTTATTTGCTTGTTTATTTATTTATTTATTTATTTATTTATTGAATGGCTCAAAATGTATTACACATTTCAATGCTTTCAAGTTTGGTTGCCTAGTGGTTTTTATTTTTTAACCCATCCTTAATGAAACTGTATAACACTTTCACACAGTGCATATAATTATATTAACCTGAGGCACATTCCAATTATTCCGCAGATAATAAATATAAATACACAGATTAAATTAGTGATATGAAACTTTCCTTCACATCTGGGAATTATCTTGGTAGTACACACATCAACAAAGAAAAATACCATCATTTAATTTGACAGAATGGCAATACATAAATTTGTTCATGTAAGTATTATTGTGTTCTACTAATTTCTATGGGATACTAACACCTCAACAATACTTCATCTCTCAACAATCAGATAATGTAAATATACCTGGCTACACTTGAGGTGAAGAGTTATGTTATATGTTATAAGAGTTATATTGAATATATTATATTTACTTCTGAGTATTGATCAGGGACACAAATGTTGATTATGAGGTTGAGCGATTTTTAAATAAAAAACATAACTAAAAAGCGTATGCCTATTTTGAAACATTGTTCGGTATAGTTGTCATAGGAGGAAAAGTTGTTTCTGATCAGAAAAGCAACTGTATATAACAGTGACTGTACTGTGTCATATGCGGCAGTGCTTAAGTGTGATTTTAGCAATGGCGGCAGTTGACAGTTGGCTGATGCCATTGCACTTATGTGAAAATAATATGGTCGGCCTCATGGAACAGTTGCTCTCTATGCCAGTTAGGATGACTGTTACACAATTGTTTCATATACTTCATATACTGTAAATGGTTACAGTACCAATATAAGGACGTAAAAATAGGCTCAGGATCACTGTTTCTGAGCCAATGCTGCTGATTCTGGTGTAGACAGTCAAATACAAACTGCCTCTTAGCAGGAGGTCCAATACCCGTATTAGATTTTTCAAATCAAAATTCTTTTTGAGAGAACTCCACATCTGTCTTTGTACCACCTATTGAGACTTGTCTAATGGGCTGCAGTAACTGTTAACTTGCATTTATTTTACAGAAGCATTAGAAGGTAAATTGTGTAGTTGCCAATATAACATTAGTAGCGTAATAAGGGGAACAATGTAATGTCTCCTAAATGTTGTGTCATTAAAAGTCAGAAGGAAGACAATGCGAAAACTATTCAAAAGGGCCAATGCGATGTGCTTTAGATTCTTGGCTAGAAGGCAATAATATTATATATTATATAATAATACATTTATTTATTTATTTTAAATGATCAGTGCCTACAGTATATGCGATGAAATTGGATATATTATTTGAAATATGCTTTCCGTGAAACTTTCACCAATTTAGAAAGGTTATAGGTTGAATCTTTTCAGAGTCATTGTGATATCCGCACTTTATGCTCTAAAGAGGAAAACGACGGTGAGGTCAAATTGCAATGCCATTCTCAGTTGATTACCTGGCTGAAGCACTGCTGTTTAGTAAGTGGATCTCCTCCCCTTGTGTCTTTCACATTAGCAGGCCTGCCCTGGCAGCCAACCGGCATTGAGCAAAGCATCGCCCTTAGAGAGAAGTAAAAAAATGCACTGTGGCTTCAACATATCTGTCTTTCTCCTTTAAATGTGCCTGAAGATTACTTTCCTCTGTCCACAGAACGAGTCTTACATGATAAACCGAATCATAAACTGACATACAGTACACCGATAAACCAGACTGGGGTGGGTATGCATGGTTACTTTAGTTCACACACACACACACACACATGCACACATGCACACACACACATACACACACACACACACACACACACACACACACACAGTAGCATAGGCTTGTATGGGAAGAAACAGTTTTGCATTTTTGAATTTTCAGTTGAGGTAATATCATGTTCATGTGAAAGTATTCTTACCCCCATTAACCTAAGGCAACATATTTCCAGCGATGACATGTTGAAGCAGAAAGACAACCAGAAGCTACACGAGAAAGATGTAATTTTGTGTGAGCAAGACAGAAACAAGCTCCAGCTTCCCAGCCTTCTCCGCAGATAGGCATGTGGAAATAATTATGTTTATAGTCTAACACTACAACCACAGTTAGAATACATAACACCATGAGTG
Organism: Conger conger; assembly: GCF_963514075.1. Lineage (NCBI taxonomy): Eukaryota > Metazoa > Chordata > Actinopteri > Anguilliformes > Congridae > Conger > Conger conger. Next base: position 13,683,381 of record NC_083760.1, read on the forward strand.
GGGTGTTATGTATTTTACCGTGTCTGTCCACCTACATGGTTTGGCTGTTATGTGTATATGTTACAAATCCAAATTCACTCTGAATGCTGACTTTCAGGGTGCTCTCAAAATCACATATCAGTACACTGCAGCTCCTTATAGAGGATAGCCCCATTCCTGTTTAAAGCACTGCAACCGATTAGAATTAAAACTAAAAGTGACATTTCCCTCATTTTTCCCTTAACCAATGGATGTGATTACAGTAGTATATGCTAAAAAAAAGATAATTGATACATTCCAGACACAACAAATACATAGGAGGAAACAATTGAAAACACGCACACAGCTGAAGCACGCAATCTCAAACCATGTTTTCTGTCTATAATTTCCATGTCAAATGTAGGCCGATAGACTTAATCAAAACTTTCCCACTTATGCTTGAAACTAAAGTCTTATTTTGACTAGTAATTGGCCACCGTGTCTCCACAGGAGGAAAGTTTTTGTCAGCAGGCTTGTATTTGTCATCACACCACAGTGCATGAAGTCCACCTAATGAGCACTGGACTGAGCAACTGGTGGGCTGGTGTATATACAATATAATATACTATTTCAGGACAGTGCTTTTGAACACACCACATTCATTATACAGTAGGTGAAAATCCATGGAGAAAAATTACAGCAAGGAATCTGCATTTGAAATCAATGCTATATTTAGTATAATTTTGAAATGTATAATTACATAATCTACAGAATACAGCATAAAAGATGAAAAAACACAATTATATTGCATATAGATAGGATGGGATGTATATCGTTGGTAACATGGCAATGCACTCAACTCAAACTAACACAAAGTTATTTTTGCATGGTTGTTAAAGCATATTTCTGGCCCATTAGATGCACATATTGTATGGACATAGAACAGCAAAATCAATGTAAAATAAGAACTGAATGCAACTATATACATGTGCCTAGCAATATGGAGATTATTAAAAAAATAAACATACATATAAAAAAATGAAAATAGGCTATGAAACATGTGAAAAAAATTTTTCAGGCAGAATCTTGCCAGAATTCCTTCTGTCTTTTTCAGGTGGCATCTGATTTGTTTATTCACGTTTATTCATTGGCTTTTTTGCCTATCACAAGTAAGACTTATTTTACTGTGCAAAAGTGAGATATCATATTTGCTGCAATATCTAGCTAATTTATTTTTTGCATCATCAGCTTCTAAGTTCTGCCCCACATATAATTTTTTTCCCCATTACATTACATGTTCTAATTACACCCTGGAAACATTTTATAGGAGCACACATCCTTATGACTGGTACCAGGTAACAAGCTGTCCATTGTATTTTTAATGTGTACACCTCGAAGTGCAAGAACACAGTTTCACTCTATCAGTGACTCATTACAAAGGTCATTATGTTGTGTTGATGGAGATGGTTTTTTTTCCGGCATGCAGGAAAGTAACCTATGGGCATCCATTCAAAATAACTGCCTTCTTTATGCTCTACAGTGGGGTGGAAAAAAGTGGGCACCCCTGGTTTAAATGTGTGTTACAATGAATCTGTATGTGATCGAAAGCAAACCTGAACTTTAAATGGTACAGAGTTAAACATGAGACCTTTCTGCAAGCAAGATTGCTTTTTAGTTTCATTTTAAACTTTTGATAATTATAAAAAAAAGAAACCTTTGGGAAACCTTTTGGGTTATTCTTTGTTACTTTTTAAAAAGAAGATTACTAAGGCCCAGACCCAGGTTATGGCTTCAGTGAGCATAATTCCAGGGCTGAACCTTTTATTCAGAAGTAACTCAGAAAGTGCCTTATAAAGTATCAAAATGCAGTGGCTGTTCTGTCTGGTGTTAGCAACCATGGGTTTCTCAAAACCAACGCTACTGAACTCCATGTCCTGCAGGCTGCAGTCTATGCAGGTATTTGCTCTTACCAAAGTGCCACACCATCTGATTTCACTAATTAGCTTATTATCTGCACCAAGCAGGTGAAATAATGAGTGAAATCAGGTAATGTATTGCAAGGTAGGAGCAAATACCTGCAGACACTGTGGCCCACAGGATGTGGAGTTGAGTAGCGCTGCTCTAAACAGTTGTCCAAGGATTTCAGAATGAAGATGGTTAATTTCCACCAAGAAGGAGAAGGCCACAAAAACTCTCTCAATGTTTCAAATGACCTATTTCCTCTGTCAGAAACATTATTAGAAAATGGAAGATTAATGGAACAGTTGAAGTCAAGGCAATGCCTGGAAGAACAAGGTACAATGGCCTGAGACCTGGTGGGAAATGTTCAGAAGGACCCACACATCACTGCTAAAGAGCTGTAAAAAAGAGTAGCAAACACAGGTCTAGCTGTTCACAGGACAACAATACAACATACTTTAAACAACAAAGACCTACCACAAGGTAGAGTTGCCAGAAAGGAATGTCCTCAACACAGAATTAAGTGTCTGAAGTATGCAAAATAAAATATTAGCAAGCCTGAACCCTTTTTGAACAATGTGCTTTGGACTGACAAAAACAAAATGGAAGCCTTTTTTGAGAAGAACACCTTGCCAACTGTGAAACATGGAGGTGGATGCATTACTCTTTGGTGAAATTGGGATTGTGTGGCAACTGGGGGCACAGGAAATATTGTGAAAGTGGAAGGAAGAATGGATTCCACAAAATATCAATAAATTCTAGAAATTAATGTTCAAGGTCAGTCCAGACATTGAAGTTGGTGTGAGGTTGGGTATTCTAGCAAGACAATGATCCAAAGCATCAAAATCAAACATGAAGTACCTCCACGAAAGACGGTGATGGTTTTGAAATGGCCAACACAGTCCCAACTGACTTGATTATAATTGAAAATCTGTGGAGAGATCTCAAACATGCCATACCTGCAAGGAGGCTGAAGAATATTTCTGAGCTAGAGCTGATCTGCCAGGAAGAATGGGGAAATATTCAAAAATTTAATTTTGGGAATTGAAAGCCTCTTAGCTGGCGACAGAAAATGTTTACAAGCTGTTATAGTCGCCCGAGGAGAAGTCACAAAGTACTAACTGACAGGGTTCCCAAACGTTTGAACACGGCTTTATATTTAAACTGGAAAACATTTCAGTAAAAAGTATTTGCTTTAAATCTTGCTTTAAAATTTGAAGAAATGTGTCATGTTTAACATTGTATCATTTAAAGGTCAGGTTCACTTCTGTTCACTTAGATACTAATTGTATAAGGCTTTTTGTCCAGGGGTGCCCAAAGTTTTGTGCACTACTGTACATAAAAGCAGATCCCTGCATTTCAGCAATTCAACCAGTTCAACTCTATTTTAAAGATATCCCTCTCCCTTTGTTCTTTCGATTAAATGAGCGCATGCTTTATTATCATCAGGGGAACACTTTATGCATGTCACGGTATGAATTTCAAATCTGACGGTAGTGCTTGTAGGTGCTTACGTTGCATTTCCACCTTTAACTGGCTCATTGGCTGTACATTTTTGTAGAAAAATAAAACACTGTAGATCCATCATTGCACATGCAGCTATTGTTTGTTTAAACATCAGTGGGCACTGAAATTGTAGTGCCTGAAAACAGCACGGTTGTGGCTTTCTTCTTAAATTTCCTTACTTATTTTTTTACTTTGTGAAAGCTTACTTTCATTGCTTTTGAACACGCTTTACATCTCATCTCTTCTGTGACATAAACAATACATGTTGGAATTTGTCTCTCTTCTTTGCCCACTCGAACAGATAGAACTCGAGGTGGGAACAGCATCCATTCCCATTTGTTCAGCTGGTTGGAGGCATGATTAAATAGCGTGGAAATGCTCCAGGGAGCCGGTTCCCTTTGAGGGTGCCCCCACACCCCCCTACGAAGCGGGCTTGAATTTCAGACCCTCAGCAGATCGCCCAGCAATTGCTTCCTACTGTGATTTATTATTGCAAATTGAAAGATTCCAAGAAGCGAGTCAGTTTGTGTTGGCACAGCACAACTCCAGGTCAGTTACAGTCAACACAGCAAGAATCGTCTTTTATGAAAGTTGTATCGGTCCTGAAACACGACCGCTGCTAAAACAATATTCATTAATAAAGATAATGCAGCAACTCGACAGGCTGTTGGTTTCAGGCATTCCGACCACAGCACATTCTCACAAATAACAGTTGATAATAATGTGTTATTATCAAGGATTTGTAACATTATATATAGCTTGTCTCATAAGCGAGAAAGCAAGCTGAATCATGTTCTGTTCTCCATAGACACTTGATAAAACAAAATGAAATAAATAAATGGAACATTTGAATTGCTCCTGCCAAGATACTGCCTCTGGTTCAGTACCATTAACCAGCGCATCGCTGTGCTTCTGCTTGATGCGTAGGCCCTTATTCCCCTTTTACTGCCCTTATGCATTATTAGTATGACATTTTTATAACATCTTGAATAACTTTGCCAACTTATAAAATTTGCATGGCCCCAGGGCTTTCAGTTGCTGCCACAAGAATGGTTTAAACTCTGATCATGTGGTAAAACCTAGAATCGTTCAGATTCAAGTTTCAAAGCCCCTTGTTGAACACTTTTTTATTTATTCATTTTTTGCACAAATGCAACATGTAAACTCAGAGACTGTTTGTGATATCTAGATTTATTTATTTATTTATTTATTCATATATTATCAGTTTTTAATACCACATAAATTCTGATCTCATGCCTTTGGAAACTGCTAGTACGCAAAGAAATCCTGGGAACAATTACCAAGGAATCAAATGAACTGTAGCAGATAAGTAGCACCGTGGCTATAAGGTAATTATTGTCTGAACAAAAGCTTAATCCTTGAGTCAGTACTCAGAATAGTCTGGAATCAAATGCCGCCATAACATATGCATAGGTTAATCAAACATATTTCCTTTTTGTCAAAAATGAAACGCTCTTTGTAAGAAAACAGAAATGTTTTGATAATACTATTTGTCTAGATGAAATATACTGAGACACAGTGACATAATATACTGCTGTTTCTTTAAGGCTGCACTTTTAGGGTAAGAGCCCATTAAAGCGACTGTAGGGCTTTGCCGTAAATTATGACACTGGGGGTCAAGCACTTCCAATTTATATGCAGGTAATGCACACTAACCCAAATTAAGTCTTCAGTGCAGTTCCCAGGAGTCCAACGATATTGGCCAGGAAAGGCAAAACAGCCTTGAAACAATGTATAACAACTCAGGATATAAGTAATGTATGAACTTGTATGAATTAATATGAAGCAGTCCTGAATATGCATCTTTTTTTTTACAAATCTATCTTACAACCCATTTAAATTTTGACATATTATATATGTTGAATTATTATTATTCATTTCATTTTCAACAGTAAAATAAAATAATACATAAAATGTATCTTCCAGTGTGAGGATAAAAGCAAAACATGTATAATTGAATTCATGAAACCACAATGTGCTGGATATTGGGTTCAAACTAAAACCAGGAGCTAGAACTCCATGATGCACAAAACCATGTACAGTTACAGTAGGAAATGTTTTTGATGAATTTATTGGCAGTCATGGTGTATACAGTAGCTATACGCAATTTCCTCTGTCTGAAACAACATTATGTCTCACTACCTTATGGATAAATAATAATACATTCCTTTATGGATTGTTTACTTATTTATGTGTATTTAGAATTGTGTAAGCTTAAATTTGATAAAATTAGTATAAAACAGTATTCTAACTTCCCTTGCACTATGTATTTACAGTAAATGTGTCTAATTCACTGTATGAGGCAATTTACTATTCTACATGTAGTTTAAAATATACTATGAAAATGCCTTCTTTCTTTAAGTAAATCATTTTTGAAGCCACCGATGAGAGATCAAGCCTTCTTAAGCATGGCTGTGCTCCCTGTTGTGGATAAACAAGCAATTAGTGGATTCAGAGGATTCCAAAATAGAGAAAGAATAGCTAAATGCTAATATTGCTTGGGATTAGGCAGGCTGAGGGTTATATCCATTTCCCAGACTATTGTATTGTCCCGCCTTATTCAGTTATTCATACTTTCATCTTTGTAAATATGAGTAGCTGCATTATGTGCATGGTATGTTCATGCGTTTGACACATAAATATTTTGGGAGAGCTTTTTTGGGAGAAGTTTTTCCTGCTCTGTGTAGATGATCCTTTTGGATTTGCAGTAGTCCAAAAAACGGTTATATTGTGATATAGCACAATAAAACATTTTACCTATGTTAAGCTTTTCTAAATGCTATTTTTGGTTCATTTGGGAGACCCAGGATTTCTGTGGAGAGTTGCAAAAATATTCCCAGAATCATAAAATATTCTGGAAAATCCAAACACAGGATTTTTCCTTCAGAACCATCAATAACCAAAAGAACATTTGCATGATCTGAAACTGACGGTATCAGAGACTGAATGAAACGTAAACGATAAGTAAATAATGAGCCCTAATATTGACAACATGAATTGTATTATCTTGTGTCTTGGGTGCCACATCAAGCTAAAGCATTTGTCTTCGATGGATTGAAATGGAATACTGGCCACGCCAGCTGGCCAGCAGTGACTGTGAATGGAAGTCCCATGAGAAGGCGTTTGGTAGGTCATAGCATCATTCATTCAGCAGGGTATTTCTTCCCTCGTTGTTCAATGCCCACTTCTTTGGTTGACTGGGCGACTGGACTTCTTCTCCAGCTCAGATGATAAATTGTGAAGTGAAAAAGTGTGAGACAGTTTTATGCTTTTTGGGATCAAGTGCACTTTTCTTTCGAGCTTCCCGCATTTACATTTCAGGCGTTCAGCAAACGCTCTCCTCCGTAACAACTTACTCCACTTACATTCTTTTTATATGCGATGTATTTATGCAGCTGGGTATGTCCTGAAGCGTTGCAGGTCAAGTATTCTAGGTTAAGAGGTACAAAAGCAGCAGCCCACCTGGGACCCGAACCGACAACCTTGCAAGAACAAGCCCAGTTCCCCAAGCATTATGCTGCACTTAACAAAATGAACAGGGGATATGGCTGCAATACCATGGGTATATTTTCACGATGGTACATCAAACATCGGGGATTAGAGTAGAGAAAAGTAGAGAAGTGATCCACACTCCTGGTGCAGGTTTTAATTTCCGCCTTCATGTCAGCAACCGATTCAGCCCTGAGAAACCAGGTGAGGTGAGTTTACCGTGTAATCGACTGCTTTAATTGATCAGTTAAGCGGCAAGTGACAATGAAAGGTCGCACACTCTGCAGCTCTCCAGGTCCAGGAGCGAGGACCACTGTAGTAGCATTTCATGAAATATCATTCAATGAGTTTCCATCCCAAACCCCAAGCTGAAGTCAAAGAGGCTGCTCTCTCTACGCCTACACATGCAAAAGACACAATCCAGGGTGCCAATTACTTGGTACCAAATGATTAGCTGTGATATCTGCTTCCTCAGCTATAACACATCAGTGAGGAGACATGGGTGTACATTTCCGATGCAATGCTAAGTCAGTCTGAGGTATGTTTTGGTTCTATGGTTCTGTGCTGCTGTTAGATTTTTATTTAAAGCAAGCCAATCTGGAACAAAAACTAACAGGCATCGACAAGGGCATGCCTGTGGCGTAGTGGTTAAGGTACGTGACTGGGAGACGCAAGGTTGGTGGTTCGATCCCCGGTGTATCCACAATAAGATCCGCACAGCCGTTGGGGCCTTAACCCCGCATTGCTCCAGGAGAGGATTGTCTCCTGCTTAATCTAATCAACTGTACGTCGCTCTGGATAAGGGCGTCTGCCAAATGCCATTAATGTAATGTAATGCATGATAGATACAGATGCTGGTGAGGAGATTGATTCTGAATGTTTAAAAACTTCTGCTCTGAAATGAACACTTTAAAATAATCATCAGACCTTGCTTTTTGGAAGAAATGTGGCTGTTTGTCTGTGTAACTTCACAGCATAGTAACGAGTGTGTGGGGTTAACTGGTCTTGGCAGGAAGCCTTGGAATGCTTGGAATCCTAACCATGCCATTACAAATTCTTCAATTTAATTGTCTGTTTAAATGTGCATAGTCTGCCAACCATGCAAACTACATTAGATAATGTGGCATTGTAGTCCATATGGTTGTGTTAGGAATCAAAGTCTTTATGCTAACAAATATTTGTAAATTAATACAAATGAGAAATCAATGTTTCATACCCCAAAGATGGCCAGTACTGCATACTCTCAGTGCTAAAACTCTTTGAAACTTTTTGAAGGGCACTCCAGGTTTTTTCATGCTTGTATGCAAACATAATTAACTCTTTTGAACTAACTATGAGTTCGTATGACAATGATTTTTCCCCAGTTGTATATTACATTACAATACAGTCATTTAGGAGATGCTCTTATCCAGAGTGACGTACAATAAACTGCAAATGTATACACTTCATAGGAACATACAAACATACATGTCTACACTAAGTGTATTTATTTATTTATGTATTTATGTAATTATTTATAATTAATTAATTAATGCATATATGCATTCAATTACTTAACTGAAGAAACATTCCACAAACAACAGTGCAAACATACAGCATCCCAAATTCAGAAACTGTCTTTGGGCTAAATAAATAAATACATAAACAGAGAGGTTTTAGAGGAAGAAACACATTATTCTAAATTAAGGCTGGACAAGAGGTCTCCACTAGAGTACAGTTTATGATGGAAGTGAAGGTTTAGCACACCTCCAGAGAAGTGCTTACAGACATTGAAAAATGGTCTGGTATAAAATAAAGTTTGAAAGAAACAACAATTAAACACATTCTCCATTTACAGCCCCAAACTTTGTCTGTACTCGATGTGATGACAGTGCAGTTTTTTTTTCATTGCACACTTATCCAGATGTACAACTGATTCTTGTAGCTCTATAAATACACATTATTGTTAAATCAATATCAAAGCCTAATTAACTTGAGTCCTGTGAACTGTTTCAAACCATGGTATATGCAAGCCACGGAGAGTCTTTAATTATGACATGGACTTTTCATTTACAGGAACTTTTTACATTGAATTACAAGTTTTCTCTGTAACCAAATTATTATTATTATTATTATTATTATTATTATTATTATTGTTATTAATAATAATAATAATATTATTATCATTGATAATATTTATATTGATATAATATATGGTAATAATGGCAAAATTAATAAATAGCAGTTTGTAGTTTCAGAACTGACTTTGAACTGACTATAAATGATGGGCCAAGTAATGGAAGAATTGTAATTTGTGCTACAGTATATACGTACATTTCAAACTGCTCGGCTTTAGAAGGTGTAAAAATTGAATTTAAAAGAATGGCACACATTAATTAGATGTGCCGTCATAGGCGGAGAGAATGAGGAAGGCATTAAGGGGTGGGACATATTAAGACAGACAGGATCCATGAAACAATTATGTTTGTAATTAAATGTTGTCAAAATGCAGTTCATTAGCGGGTGATAGATAAACTGCAGTGCGGCTTGGGTATTATTTCATTGAAGCTGCCAGGGGCCTTGACAGGCAATGGCTGCATTATTCCCCTTCCACTGTCACAAGGACATACCTGTGCTTGACTGCAGTCTTCAACTGCCTGTCCATGAAATAATAATAACAATCATTCTCCGCCAGCGCTCCAGCAATGTGATGTATACTTTGGAGCTTGTGGGCTCGGCCGGCTTCAACACGTCTTTGAAGCCTGCTGTCAGTAAATACAAACTGTATTTTCATCTTCCCCATGTGAAGATAATATAAAGGGGCCATTGATTTTTGGGGAAAAAATGAGAAAAAAGAAAAAAAAACAAGTTCTTCTTGTTGTAAACTGTCAGTTGACTGGGCAACAAGCCAAAGTGTACAGTAACCCTAAGGACATATCACATGTCCGTTTACCGAAAAAATGTTCTAAAGCTCAGGAAAATGTAAAGCTGTGGCTTTCAAGACGACGTGCTCCGACAATGATTCTGAAAATAGAAGACAAAGGTAAAAAGAAAAGAATGTGAAAGAACTACATCATGGAGTACAATACATTGCCAGTGTGTGATTTATTTATATATTTGATTGATGAAGCTATACTGTACGGCACAATTTATGGTACAGTCGTTATGCTGGCTTGTTTCAATGGGAACAGATTGCAGTTTTGATATATGCCCCCAACTCACTAAGTTACAGCCTGCCTGTGTTAAGTCTTTACTGCTGCCCTTAACAATTTTGCTCAAGCAATCCATATTACAATCACTGATAAATGTCAGTGTACCAGACACAAGTAATCTAAAAAATACATGGTCCTCAAAATGCGTAGCACAGCTGAAGCTATATAAAAATAAAATGCATTTTGCTATATTGATCATTATTGAGACCAAACATTTTTTAACAAATTATATTATATCTTTAACATGAAAAATGCACAGGTTTTACTACCTAGAGCCGCCAAGCTTCCAGTGGCATCAGGCTTTCCCTGCATTACCTCATTGACTTTGGCACACACAGTGACCAAATTTCACAAAGCTTATGAAACCAAATGTCACAAAACTATTTTCTTGAAATAAAGGACACAAGTGGATCGAGGTCAACATTTGTATTTTCAATTATATTGGCTTTGTTATATAGGTAAAGAGAAAAATGTGCCAAGACATCATCTATTACAGGCGCACTAAGGAAAGGGCTAAAATATGCGAAACAAAATATAAAATGCAAAAAGGTAATTTCATCAGTCCTCACATATCCCTTTCCCTCCGCTCCCATGTCCCTGCTGTTATACGCACTGTCTCTCTTCTGATTTATCAATTCTACAGCAAAAAAAACATTTAATTTCGTACAAGCAGGGACCACACACAAAACACATTTCACACAGTCTGTGTAGTCTATTTAGAGTGTATTCAGTGTCGAAAATACAGTATGTCGAAGGTATAATCATTTCCGCCAACTACTACCGTTATACTGACTTTAGCTACCAACTGTAACATCCACAATTATGAATTCCCAGTTCTGCATCTTCATCACACCATTGCAGGCTTTAGCATTGTTTGATTATATGTGTTAAATTACTTTTGATAGCTCTTGATTGAGCAATTCGCATCAAAGTGTCAGTCATTCAGCCGCTGAATAACTCTTGGAGGACAGCCGCACATACACACCTGGGTACCAGTCGGCTAAAGCCTTGACTATTGGCTGGCATTGTATTTACAAAATAGCACAAACTGCCTGTATTTCTTTACTGAGACACTGTTTTTGTTTTTGAAAAACACCTTTTTTTTTAAGCAGAACTATTAAGAAAAAGTCATGGAACATTGTTGGAGTAATTTGCATTTAAAAGTCCACACGCCCCATGATGTTTTTATTGTGTAAATTGTGATATCGTAACCAAGATTGGAATGTTTTCTTATCAAGATTATAAAATTATTATATTTCGTACCAACCCAAGAGAATTGGTAACCTGTTGCCTAATACACATATGATTTTATGGTAGGCCTGAGAATAAAACACTGAAAGAAATATTTGAATGGACTGCTCCCTAGAGTAGCGCTGTACCTTTGGCTTTTACAGCCTTAACAGTGCCACTGAATAATCATTAAGCACTGATTTCTTAATGTTGATGTATTACCGAGATGGGACAGGTGCCCTGGCTTTTGCTTCTGTGCACTGCGGCAATTAATCTAATGTGTCACGAGGTGAACTGCGAGCAGAGCTAGAATGTAAGATATATGAATTATATCATTCATTATTTGTACTGTATTTCAAAGTTGGGCTCAAAGCAGTGACCTTGGCTGCTCCTAACGCGGGGAAGCAAAATGGCGAAGTGTTGTAAAGTCGGCCTGAAAAGATAATTTTGCCTTTCAGAGGGAAGCTGAGCAGAAGGATATTAGCCATATGTGATTCATTTGCAGCAGTATGCTTCAATTAATCTGCTCAGGGTGGCAGACGCTGTTTTCGGCCCAATGCCACCTGAGAAAGAATTATCTTCCTGGGTACGACCCACTAGTAAATAATTAGAGCAGAAAATTATCTTTATCATTAATATATCTTACATTACCATCATTCACTGGCCTACTTACACCAATGGTCAGTTGTGAGAATGGATGTAGGAATATAAAGACGGAAAGTACATCTTTACAATGGTTGCGTCATCGTATGGATGAATTAAATATAATTACTTGTATGGTGCTCACAAATGTTGATCAAATTTTAACATGTGGAAGCTGAAGGGGCAGGAAAAAACGAGAGAAAAAAACTGAACGCTTACCAAAACGACCAGATGGAATTACAGATTGGGAAGGAGCTTATTGCTTCAATGATGCCATATGGAATACAAGAAGTTATCTACCAACTTGCCATCTTTGTCTAACTGACATTTCAGTCAAGATGGCAAGATAGAGAGAATTAATAATTAGGGTGGTAAAGTTGGAATAAGGTGGCAATAACAATCTATTCATAGTTTTATAATTAAACAGTAAATAATAAAAAATGTAGAGAGGGAAATTGAGATCTGAATTAGCCTAGAATCATCTCTACTTTAATGTGTCTTTCATCTCACTTCCTGGCAGGCCCAAAGTGGGCCAATCAGAAATGGCAATGTTTGAGTGCATGACTGTGTATCAGAAACAGATGTTTCATTCCAATAGGCCTACACATTTCAGAAATGGTCTGCCCATTTGAAGCTATAATACTGCAAGACATATTTAAAAAACTACATAGAATGCTATTTTTATTTGTCCAAAGTCATACTTATTTTAATGATTGACATTTCTTGGATCGCGAGAAGTGGCACATATGCTCACATACACTTGCATTTACCTAACCACATTTAGGACAGTTTTAACCAGAGCAACTTTTTTAATGCAGTCCATTTTTACAGCTAGAAATTTTGCTGAAGCAATTTAGGTTAAATATGTTGCCAAGGGTACCAAGATGTAACGGTGCAATGGTATGCCACCTGAGATTTCAGCATGAAACTTCAAACTATTAAACTATCTTGCAATCCCTAAGCACTAATTTAAACAAATTTGCTTGGTGAATGCATGTCAGGGCTGATTTGAAGCATAAATTCTGTCGACGTAGTCCTCTGTTGCCTGCAGTTTGAAAATTTAGAGACATAGTTCTGTTGTGTTATATTTATGTGGCTACTCTCACAATTAACACAATCGCTGAAATGACAACAATGCATTCTTACCCAGTGGACTGCCACATAAAGTGTGTTCTCATTGATTCCAGCTTACATTAAGCATAATATTGCAAGGCAGCAGTAAACAATAAAAATGCACGACGGCACACACTAGCTTGTTAAAAAAATAAATAAATAAAGATATATTCCCAACAGCTTCAATTTAACATCATAGGATGTCCGCACAGAAAAAAACTGATCTGCCACATTATGCAGCTGAGGGGTTGCTGACCTCTGCCCCCTCCCCCCTCCGGAAAGATCCATGATCAGGTATTCCTGGACACAACTGACCACTTGAAATAGCACTGTGCTGACACCATAACCAGATCAGATAGCCGTTAATGCAGGCAGGGAGAACGCAGCAATAGTCGAGCCAATTATGTCTGTGAGCCCGCTTCAGACAATGAAGGCACCTGCCCTTGCCCAAGGCCCAAACACGTCAGCTGTGGCAAGCAGCATTTTGTCATGCAACACGGTTTGTTTTAAAAGTCAATGCATTACAATGACACAATGCTCAGCCTCGAGGCTTCTGTTGGGACATTCACATACAATCCCGCTTCAGTTTGGGACCAGATTAGAACCAGCTACTACATGGAAGAATGAAACCTCTGGGGGCATGAAAAATGCCACAACAAAGCCAAAATTAAAGCTGTTATGTCCTTATCCCTGTTGGTTACACTGTCCTCAGCTTGCTTTGGCACAACTGGCAAACAAAAGGGCACTCAGTCATTCAATAATTCCACAGCATTTTGTGAAATTTGAAGCAGTGGAAAATATTTATGATTATAAATTGACCCCACCCGCAGCCATGCTGGCCAATTTCCGAAGACTCCCACAAATCTGTACCGAGGGAAAAGGAACAGCGTGATACTGACACATTTAGGCTCTCCTAGGAACACAACAACTTGCCAATGCCGCTGAAGGATCCCTGGGAAGTTATATTGCAATAAGGAAATCCCGAGGGGGGTTTGTACACTTATACTAAACGCAGCAAGCTAAATATACTGCATGGCGCTGTCAACATGAGGCTTAACCATGAACCTTTACCTGTGATGTTTCCAAACCATTTGCTTCACTCTGCCATGTCAGTAGAGCTTTTAGACTAATATCTTTATTTTGCTTCCGACATGAAGCTTGCAGGAAATTATCATGTATATCGGTTGACAGTGTATAGACTCTGGTTGGACTTGCAAGATAACTGCATTTCAGACCATTCCTCCCACTGCATTTCTACTGATTGAGGCAAAGTGTTTTGCTCAAGGGTAGCATAGTGGTAGGACTAGTCAGGATTCAAGTCTGCAGTATTTCATCCTTGTGTCAAAGGGAAGATGAATAATATTGGTTATATTAACAGCAGCTATGAACATGCTTGTGTTGGATAAAGGTTATGATGGCTTATGCCAAGAGACGTTGTTGAATATAGGTATATAATTGTTAAAATCATCAGCCAGAAGATATATATATAAATATATATACATATATATATATATATATATATATATATATATATATATATATATATATATATATATATGTAGCTACATTAGTCAGTAATAGCTCCCTTACAATGACATTGAAATATGATGTTTACATCAACAACACCTCTCCCCCTCATTTATTCATACATTCGGATTACTGTTAAATACAATCTATCAACATTCTCAGCATTTGTTGCAAAACAGAAACCAGCAGAAATTGGCATTATTTTAAGAGGATAAATGCCAAGAGCAGAAATTATCATTGTGCAAATAAATTTATCGAAACTTTACTGAGCAAAGTATCTGTGATTTATTGCCACATCTTGCAGATCGTAGATAAAAATATCATCACATGGAGGGGGAGAGGTTGAAAGTCCCAGTCACATGAGCAGTAGTGTCTCATGGGAGATTCTTACCTGTCAGTCTGTTTGGAACGCTAAGAATCACACATGGTGTTGCATTTTGCAAATGAAACACATTTTTGAGAGTGTGACATAAAATAGCTGTCCTTCCTGGATCGAGACAATTTTACCTTGTCCACTGAATGTCAGCAACATAAAGACAAGGGAGATAAATGTTTGCAACTTGGACGGCAGCGGGAAAGGGTGAGGGGGTTATGCACTGCTCCTGAAACTCAAACTTCTCAGCAGGAAACAACAAATATGCCTGCATTCTAGAATGACATCTTTATACGTTCTGCCAAAGACAAGGTAAACTGTCTCACCAAATACCCAAGTGTTATTTCAGGAGAGCTCAGCTTGAAAGCCATCAAGAGGAGATCAACCTCAGACAAGACTGGAGGGGGGGGGGGGGGGGGGGGGTCATATAATTTTCTTGTGTAGCCTATTAGCTTCCATAAATCCCAATGTGATTAAAACTGATCAAATAACACCCGGAAACATAGCCATTCTATTACTCACTGAAAGACACCACATATGAGAATCGATGACTCAGGTGTTTTGCGTATGGCTTCCAAATGATGTTGGTATTTTATGAGTAAGGCTTTAACAAAATGTATAAGACTGGAGGTTTCATTGAGCAGAGACAGTCACTATGGAATACTGAAGCTCTTTGCTCAACCTCTAAGGGGACATTCACCACTGATGTGACACAAAAAAAGGAAAAATCCAACCTTTCTGAACAGCTCCACTCTGTGACCTCTCCTTGTATATCTGTCTGTGCCTGCTGAATAACAAGGCTTTTTCTGTTTCCAGTCTCTGTTTTTACAGCTTGATGCTCATACGAGGCACATCCATCTGCAGTAACCCAGTAGAGCATTTATTTTCAGTACGTATTCACCTCAAACTGAGAGAACTACTAATTAAATAAATCAAGGAGTTTGGTGGCCTCAGTCTGAATGTTTTCTTTTGAATAGGCTGTATTTTTCTTTCACTTGATCAGGATTTTGATAGAAAACAGCATATAATACACCCATAGCAGAATTTTTTAAATGGTGAACTGAATTTTCGGTGTCCCGTATCACACTCTGCTGTAAGCAAGTTTGATTTCGTAATGATATGATAAGGAAAAATATGTCATTGTGTCACTTTCCTGCACTTCACTTTTATTGGGGATTAACATTTTTGCATCCAATCATTGATGACATAATGCTTTATACCTGATTGATTTGATATAATTGTGTGCAGAAAGCGTGTAAAATTCAGAGACCGGTTGACAGGCAGCTCATCACGGATTTGTGATGCAAGTGTGATGAGATTATGCATAATGCATTCCGCATGTAAATGTCAACATGAAATATAATCACGATTTGCGGAGAGGCTTTTGTTATGAGACCGAACCAATAGCATGTAAACTAAAAAGAAATATCCTTTGATGTGCAATTCAGAGAGTAATTAAATCGGCAAATTAAAATGTTTCACCTCTCCCAACTGTCATGCTCCTGGTCATTGCTTGTGTAAAGACAAGCACTGTATGTGAACTGACATGATGATTAAATTTAATTTACCTGCCTCAAACAAGAGCAAGTTTTTACATGAGGATTCAAGAGGTCGAATGAAAAAAATTGACAATTGCAACTATGTGCAGTTTAGTCATGTAATCTCTGCTGTCCTCACATTCTGCAGACCGATTTTCGCATGCAGGATTCAATCTGTGTGCACTACTGCCACCTTGATTTAATGTCTAGAATTTGCAGTCTTTTACCCATTGCCAGCCATGTGCATAACTGCTCATACTGTGGATATTCATATATGAATATTTATATAGACGCAAATGTTTGCATATGTGTATGAAAATATATGTATATGCAAAACAAATAATCCCTCAAAAAAGCAGCTTTGGGATTAAAATATGCTTCATTTTTTTAAGTGAGAGATCTTAAATGCCAAAGGAAGAGTGCTGATCTCATGAATAGGACAGACAGCAGGAGCATACCCTTCCTTATATAAAATATAATCGTGTGTAATTGCACACCCCCGACACACACCAATAAAGCAGCTAGTTCTGTTTTAAATGCTTTATCGTCATAATCTCATCTGATATGAACACATGCCCCTCCAATTTTCAAGCCAATCTGTTTAAAGATTATAAACACAGCCTTTTCCATGCGTGTTTCCTGTGGCCCTTTATTCCATTAATAGCAAACAGAAAGATCTTGATGGAAATGTAATTTTGTAGAGTGTGGGGTAGGGGGTGGGGTGGGTTAGAGAACATCTGTGGAATTTAGTATAGAAAATTAAACTCGAACCCCACAGTGGAGAAACACAGACAGTATGTAAGATTTAAATGTAATATAAATGATGTGTCCTCTGGAGCGCTTGAAAAAATGTAGGTTGTTTTGTTTTTTTTCCTGGAAACAGTCCAATTTCTTTCATAAAGCAGTGGAGACTGATCTTAATACGATACATGCATCGTCATCATCATCATCGCCACATCATGATCCATTACAAGTTTTGCATCCCTCCTTGTCATCTATGACTAATGATTGCAAATTGATAAGTTTGATCAATGATGCATGACATAATCAGCATGCTGTATAGCTTTTTCGCCTATTGGCCATCCATTAATCTGTCCCCTTGTCATTACTTCGATGTCACTCGGATATCTACATTGATAGGACCGACACAACGGTAATTAAACAGCAATAGCCAATATCAAGCCATTTCCATGCAGCATTTATTGTGTATGTTAATTGAGTTGGCAAGGAAACATCAAGGTCAGGGGGAGATAGCAGCCACCCCCCTTGCTCTCTGGAATAAAACATGAGTGGCCAGCTTATAAACCTCTCCGTCATAGAGCCAGGGCAGTCTAGGCCACGCTCAAAACGATATTAATACCAAATCTCATTCCACTCCCAACTTCCTCCCCTCCCACTCTTCCCTAAGGCATTAGGAGGGACTCCGGGTGCCGTCACCCCTGCAGTTTGTAACAGGGACATGGTAGGGGTAGATCACGTACTGAAGCAGTGGGCTGAAAGTCAGACACCTTTTTAAGGTGGAGTAGGACTTTTGTCTGTGAGGCGTTCAGAAATTGGATTCAATCGGTCTTCAGTAGTGGGTGGAGACAGGAGATATTACACATGCTGCCAGTGAATATGTCTGAATGGTTGAAAAATACAGTGCAAAGCAGTCAAAGGTAATCTTCTGGAAAGAGCAGATAGGACAGTAATAGAACATCTTTTAAAGCCTGTACTTCTGTTATTCTTCCAAACCATCCACAATTTTTTTTCCACTGATTTGACGGAAGCTCCTTAGTTATATATTTAGGCATACTGACATATTCTCTTTGGTATGTCACATCGAGCTTTTGAACTTTCGCTTTGGATGGCTTCATTTACATAAATCTCAATTACACACGCCAGCATATAAAATGAAAAGAGTGAAGAATGGGTTTCATCTCAGCAGGGCTGCTGTGATGGCTTTGACTCTTGAGTGTCAGAACCTGTGGAGATCCAAGCCTGGGAGGGGAGCCTCTGCTGTTCACATCTCACACTGCCATATTGTACTGCTGTACTCAAGCACACATGAGTCAAGAGATCAAAAATCAGCCATCAAGCATTTCTCATTTGGCTTTATTGCATTTTCAAACAACATTATCAAATATTTGTAGATTTACTGATGCATATTTCGGGAGAAGCAACTGCAGCCCCACAGAAGAATATACTCAAAAGTGGATGTGTGAATGCTCAGATCTGGAACTTGACCCAATTTTACACCAATTACACCAGCACATAATGAAAATGTCATCAAACATAAGTTACATTTGTAATATTTTATATATCTTTATATTTTTTTTGGAAAGGGGTGGTCATTATAATATTACTGATATGTATTGCACGCAATCTGAGAAATAATTAGAATCGGATTTTCTGTTTTCCAAAGTGCCTAGCCTAAAAAAGACTAGTACTAAAAATGAAAGGCAAGATGTTAAAGGGGAGGGGGGTGAGGAGCCTCTGCCATTTCCTGACGCTTTTGTGTTACAGCAAAGGAGCATTCTTTATTCTGTGAGGGTGGGAGGGACAGAGTGAGAAACACTGAGGGAGAGAGAGAGAGAGAGAGAGAGAGAGAGAGGTAGAGAGAGAGAGAGAGACAGACAGAGAGAGGACGAGAGCAGTAGGGAGAGATCGCTATCAACCGAATTCATTACTGTAAACATCTCCCAGGGGTTCCGGGGGAGAAAGGCAAGTCTTACATTAGCAGTAAACAATCAGACGCGAGTCATTATGACCCCGGGATTGCAGCGGAGTCTTGAGAAGTGCACGCTCACTGTTTTGGGGAGGGGGGGGGACCCTGGGAAGAAGTGGGAGCAGTAAGTCTCTCTCCCCGCTCTTTGGTTAATGTAATCCTTTAATCTCTGGAAGGCAGCGAGGAGCTGAGGTGCCGGGCTGAGCCGCGGGGGTGACGAGACCGAGGCGGCAGTGGCGGAGAGCCAGGGTGGGAGCCGGAACCTTCCGCCGGACCCGGTCAGCATGCTGCACGCCACATTCAGCGCCACCGCTGCCGGAGGACACACAGCTGACCCGCTCGGACCGCAGAGGGCACAGCCGGCGCCGTGGAAACGGTCGCGCACCGCGAACGCGTGAAGCCCGCCCGCACTCCGAGCCCGCGGGGAGACGGGGAAAGTGGCATGCTGCGGAGAGAAATACCATGAGGATATATTATGAAGAAGGTTAAAGCCTTCCCCCACACAGGTACAGATCAATGCTTTCTTTGGAATAGTTGTTGAAATGGAAATATGTGTTCGGCTATATATGCTGCATGTATACATTCATATACATATACGTATATATAATTTTTTTTTGCCAAAACATGACTTATATTCTTAGATAGTAAATTAGATTTTTTTTAAACCATGGTCATTTTTGAGCATTGAACTACAGTCAATGCATTTTACTTAACAAGTTATTGTGGCGTCATTGATCTTTGTTCCTGCCTTAAAGCCCTTTAGGCTTTTATTGCCATCACTATAATAAACTCAATTCAGTGGTTATATTGTCCTTAATAAAGTAGGTTCAAATATGTAAATATGACCTAGTTATATGTGTGTGTGTGTGTGTGTGTGTGTGCATGTGTGTGTGAGTGTATTTGTGCATGTGTGTGTGCGTGCATGTTCGTGTGTGTGTGTGTGTGTGTGTGTGTGTGTGTGTGTGTGTGCGTGTGTGAGTGTGTGTGTGTGTGTGTGGTGTGTGTGGTGTGTGTGGGTGGACATTTATCACAGGAAATATATTTGCTATTCACATTATTTTCACGGTGGTTAAATATGTGTATGTCAATGAATGACAGAAATGAATTAATGGACTTAAAGCAGCTTCTTTAAATGATGCCTGCGGAGGCTGAACAGGTAAATGCTGTATGCATGTCTAGTTCCCAGTCTGTCTGTAATGTTATAAATCAACCAGAGCAAGACCTAATTCCACTGAATATCCTTCACTGCACAGCTTTTGAAGTTCACCTGATCCGCACTCTTCCATTTCTGCTTAATAATGATCGTTAACTTTTAATTACATGTCTGTTAAATCCACTCTCAATCCTTTTGGAGTGAGTGGCATGTGTGTGTGTGTGTGTGTGTGTGTGTGTTTATGTGTTTGTGTGTGTGTGTGTGTGTGTGTGTGTGTGTGAGTGTGAATGTATAGGAGCTGTATTAAAAGCACATATTTCATCATGGTGCAGCTTAACGAAAATAAAAAAAATATCCCTGGCTGGGGAGAGAATACTGATTGCACCACTCATGATAAGTTAACATCTTCCCCATTATATAGTATTCTGTATTGGCAGTTTCAATATTAGGTAAATACCAAATGAATATGACCTGACATTTAGTCAGTTATGCAATTATATATTTTCGGAGCATTTTATGGTTTCAGATAATTGGATATAAGCACTTGTTCATGTTCTATATTTGATTGTGGTACAGTTAATTAATAAGCATAGCATAATTAATGGCTATTCAGTACCAGACGTGTTCGTTGAGTTAAAATTAGTTGCATTGAGAGCCTCACCATGCACTTAAATCTAGCTGAATGCCAAGCCTCCTATTTGTTAATGAAATATACTAATACAATACGCCATTATAAATATACAGTGCTATTATTATTGTTATTATTATTATTTTTATTATTATTAGGATTATTATTATTATTATTATTATTATTATTATTATTATTATTATTATTATTATTATTATATTGTTTACCCTCTTGCTGTGTAAAATGTCCACAATTTGGTAACAAACACTTTAAAGGAAAAAATAGACCTTCGTATGTGACATTTGAATTTTATGACAGAAAGAGCTACAATATATTTGGAAAATGCAACACACACTATAAAAACAAAACTCATGAATCTTATGCCTACAATAGTCATGTGACCTTATGCACACTCTACTGTGCACCCTTCCACTGTAAACTGGCCTATCAATCAGCTGCAGCCTGTGGGATGCAAACTTTCTAGCTGTGTTTCACTTCAGAGGTTGTAGGTAGCACACAACACTCAGCAAAATATATTTTAAATAAATGATTTAGAGATTCATTAAATTTAAATAATTGATATGGATGTAAACATACCGTAGAGGAGACTATGTTTTTTTAAAAGAAATGTAATTTCTTACGTAGATCAAAGCAGACACAAGTTCATAATGGTGGCTGCATTACAGTAAGCCTTTTGACTACACATCGAATAAAAAAATTATTAATTTACATGTATGAGGAAAATGTATTCATGATTACAGAGTAACAGATTAAAATTCCAAATTGACATTGGATTCTGACTCACACACACATACACACACACGCTCACACACACACATATACCAATGATTACAAATCAAATTTGCACAAGATGACAACACTGAAACAAGCAGTGAACATCAGAATTGAAGTACAGCATATATTATTTATTTTATTTATGCCCCTGTAATATCTCCCACACCTCCCTTTATACCTGTTGGCTGTATACATTTTTTTTATTCCCTTTCATATAAATCCACAATACATTTATGTGAAAGGGAATAAAACTTTGGTATAGTACGACCATAAACCTGTGGAAACAAGGAGTGTGAGAGTTTTTAATGAGAAACTATTGCCTTGGGAAGTACTAATTTTCTCTCTATTTTTATTGAACTAGGTCTTTGGATCCAAATGTCAAATCCGAGGGAGGCTCCTTCAGTCAGGGGCCAGCCGCCTGTGACAAGTGTGTAAGAGAGAAGTCCTGCATGACAAGCCAGCTGAGCACTTCCCACTTTACTCCATGCCACACCATTTTAAATTGGTCCTCTCTGGGCTGAAAGCAAAATGTGATGAGCTGTGCAATCATCTTTTAACCGAGCATGGACAGATGCAGGCAAAGGACCCGCACAGGTTAATGAGCCTATTGCTCTTGTATTGGGAGTTTAGAATAGGCAATTATAGGATCTCCCCCCCTACATGACTTCGACTTAGTGTACTCAACAACAAAGTAAGCGGCAAGAGCTGTCAAAGAACTCGTTCTTGTTGGATTTTATTACATTTTTTTGACAGTTGCAAAGCCCCTCCCAATCTTAAACGATGGAGTTACAAGCTCGGGTGTGGAATAAATGCTGGCCTATGTTTCTCCGATCATGGATAACCATCCTGTTGGGCCTTCACGTGCAGTTCTACTGGGCCGCATCCTGTCCAGACGAGTGTCGCTGCGACAGAACTTTTATTTACTGCAATGAGCGGAGTCTGACATCAGTGCCTCTTGGAATACAGGAGGGTTACAAGACTCTCTACCTCCACAACAACCAAATCAACAATGCTGGATTTCCTGTGGAGCTGCACAATGTCGCCTCCGTCGAAACGGTTTATCTCTACGGCAACCAGCTGGACGAGTTTCCTCTCAATTTGCCCAAAAATGTCAGAGTGCTCCACCTTCAGGAGAATAACATCCAAACCATATCCAGGGCGGCCTTGGCCCAGCTCTTAAAGCTGGAGGAGCTGCACCTGGATGACAACTCAATCTCCACTGTGGGGGTGGAGGAGGCCGCCTTCCGGGAAGCCATTAGCCTTAAGCTCCTGTTTTTGACAAAGAACCACCTGAGCAGCGTTCCGATTGGGCTGCCCGTGGACCTGAAGGAGCTGCGTCTGGACGAGAACCGCATTGCGGTCATCGCGGAGGAAGCGTTCAAGAACGTCACGGAGCTGGAGCGTCTCATCCTCGACGGGAACCTGCTCACCGACGAGGGGATAGCCCCGGACACCTTCCAAGATTTGGTTAATCTCCGAGAGCTGTCAATGGCCCGAAACTCCCTCACTGTTCCTCCCTCCAACCTCCCGGCTGAGTTTTTAGTCAAACTCAACTTGCAGGATAATCAAATGAATGAGATCCCTGTGACATCCTTCTCCAGCCTCCGCCAGCTCGAGAAACTGGATATTTCTAACAACCAGCTGCAGTCGCTGACAGAGGGGGTCTTTGATGGCCTTTTCAGCCTCAGACAGCTCACTGTTCGAAACAACTTGTGGCACTGTGACTGCAACATTAAATGGGTCATCGTGTGGTTAAAGTCTCTGCCAGGGACTCTCAACGTCCGTGGATTTATGTGCCAAAAGCCTGAGAAAGTACGTGGCATGGTAATCAGAGAGCTGAATATGGACCTGATCCAGTGCCCCAACAGCACGCTCTCCGTGCCACGGTTCACCCAGCTGCCCACACACCTTCCCCTGCCCACCACCACCACCAGGCCTGCCTGGGTGGTGCCGTTCTCACCTCCAGTTGATCTGGCTCCATCCACACCACCATCCCACCCGCTTCCTCCGCCGACGCTAAGCGGCGACAGCGAACAGAGGACTAAGCCCCCCAATCCTCCCGACCGCGACCGAGATGCTCTTCAGATTTCCTTTCATGTTGTGAACGGCACTTGCATTCAGGTAAGCTGGACGTCTGTCTTTTCTGTCATGGCCTTTAAGGTGTCTTGGGTAAAGATGGATCACAGCCTGACAGGCGATATCGTGCAAGAGAAGACGATCAGTGGTGACCATCAGAGACTCAGCCTGGGCAAACTGCAGCCTAAGTCTACATATCGCATCTGTGTATTCCCATTAGATGCGTTCAATAACTACAGTCCAGGAGACTATACAGTTTGTTCAGAGGCTACGACTAAGTCTGCTTCTTTTGGCTCTGATAACAAGGCCACTGGGCCAGAGCAAGCCACTCAGCAGGACCCAAGCTCCCCATTTCTACTGGCTGGACTGATAGGTGGAGCAGTGATTGTTGTCCTGGTGGTGTTGTTGAGCATATTTTGCTGGCACATGCACAAAAAAGGACGCTCCTCTTCATCAAAGTGGAAATATAATCGAGGGAGAAGAAAAGATGATTACTGTGAAGCAGGAACAAAGAAGGATAACTCTATTCTTGAAATGACTGAAACCAGTTTTCAGATAGTCACCTTAAATAATGAACAGCTCCTTAAAGGAGATTTCCGAATACAACCAATTTACACCCCAAATGGGGGCATTGGATTCAGAGACTGTCAATTTGGGAACAACAGCATAGCATACTGCAAGAACAATGTTCCAGAAGCAGACTGTTGCCATACATGAGGGTATTCAGAAGATGTTAAAACATTTGTCTTGAGAAAACAGTAAAAATACATTTCCAAGACCTATCTACTTTGTAATTTATACTGTGGACTAAAATGTGGAAATCTGCAACCTTTTTTATTACTTAGTTTTGTTTTCTTGTTTTCAAAGTAAGTTACTTATTTTAGTTGGAAATTAAAAAATAAGTAATTTACGGTTAAGAAACTAATGACTGTACAGAGGAAATTGTACAATCAAAGCTCCTTGGATTATTCTTACAGAAGCTGTTTTCTTTTGCTTTTCAACACTATGGAGGCTGGTACACTTTCTTAATCACAGAAGGGATGCAACAATTGCACAACCCCATACACATTACAGTTTGCAGGACGAATGCTGGTTACCAGATATAAACAGTACTGATTAGTCTGCATTTGAAAAATGAATCACAGAAAATTTCAGTACATTTTTAGAGGGACAAAGAGCATGAACAGAATATGAAGTCAGCCATTCAGGAAATACATTAGTGTCTAAATGTCAAGGTTTTATTTCTTTATTTTGGCCTTAATAGCTCCTGAGGAAAAAATGAGAAAAAAGTAATATACAATATAGAATACAGGCTAAAGCTCCCACCCCCACCCTACATCCCCACTCGTCAACACAGACCACAAGGTGGCAGCTTTTTTCAGCCTAAAAAGATATGAGTTTCTGATATTTATAGTGCAGTCAAGAGGATGCACCGTTTGCCACCTTGTTGCAATAAGCTTTGGTTTCTTTTTGAGGAGATTACTACACCGATACAAAATAGTGCATTGATGTTATGCAGAGAGAGAAAACATGTACTTAACACAATATGTACATATTAATCATTACAACCGTAAATGCTTTATACAAATACAATACATTCACAAGGAAAGCTATATATCGCTTATGAGAAAGATTTTTTTTCCATATCTTGAGAAAATAGGCACCTTGCACCTTGAAGTGAAAGCTCTATTTTACTTAATTTTCCTCATAGCCAATATTTATTTTGCAAGTCACAATCCAGCCCCCACTCTCAAGTTCAATATTATTATTATTATTATTATTATTATTATTATTATCATTATTATTGGTAGTAGTACATTGATTAAATATTACTTTCAAAAGCCAATGTTTTCCTGGAATTTGAGACGGTTTCATTGTTTCAAATGTGCAACGACATGACAAGATATATGAAAGCTTAATGAGAGATGTTACTTGGGCATGATTATTTTATGTCAAGTACCTCTGTCTAAATTGTCTGGCCGTAAAATAGGATATACTTAAAACCCCCTTTAATTGATAACATACAGGCTGATTACAACCAGCATTGTTGCAAATGTAATCTCTCTCTCTCTCTCTCTCTCTCTCTCTCTCTCTCTCTCTCTCTCTCTCTCTCTCTCTCGCACACACACACACAACAGCTTCAGTTGTTTCTTCAACAACAGTGTTTCTTATCCATTTCAATGATTATAAAATTGCTCACATTTGTATGTGGCTATACCATGAATTTCACAGGTGTATAAAAGAGAGGTCACCAGCTGTCACTTGTCCCAGACCAACAGGCTGTAATTTACAAATGAAAAAAGCAGAAACCATCAAAGAGGGTAGCATGTTGGGTCTCAAGAAAACGTCCTCTAGACTGGCCAAACTGGCTCTAACTGTGTATGTGGGGTACTGTATGTGGTATAAATGTGCACACACAGTACACCACACACTATTATTATTTAATATTATACAAAATATTACAAGCACCCAACAGTCCAATAAATCTTCCAGGAATATGTTTAGCATTGCACAATACAGCTTTATTTTATTTCCATTTAAAAATATACATATATTATTATTAGTAGTATTATTATTATGAATAATGGTAATGCTTATAATAAAGTTATTCATTGTGTTCTGTGAATCAGTTTATACTTTGAAAAAAAAAAAAATCTGTAAACTCAGATACTGACGTTGTGTTCAGAAAAGTATTTCCCTGTTCATATTTCATCAAAAGAGCCAGGTTCACTGATACTCATGTCATTGCTTTCATCATGGTAAAACCATAATTGGTCAATACTTTCCCCAGATGCAAAAGGTATTACATTTTCTTAATTTATGAAAAATACGTTGTGCTGTTAGTCTTTTGTTTTGTTTATTAAAAAGACGTTGAGCTAACAGATTAACACAAAATAATGAGTGATAATTTTTATACAATTTAGTTTTGTCCATGTCATGCAGTTGGTGAAATTTATTCTGCTGATCAGGAACCAAAGTTTTTTGTTCTCCTACACAAATATTGTTGTTGTAAAAATGTATGTGCCTTGAAATTAACTCACAATGTCAAGTCCTTCAAACCTCTAAATGTTTTTGCACAAAATGTATATATAGTAGTGATGCTTTTGAAAATAATAAATACAATAATTGGGATCACATGTATTTATTTTCTACCATAAGCATACAGTTTATTAATTTCCTTTTAAAATCTGTGAATTTGTGAAGATATGTTGTGTTCTGTTTAAACTTGATTTCACTAGAATTATTGTGGGGTTTAATCTCAAGAGAGCTGCCATACTGTACACACACAAGCATACACTCACATATACACGCAAGCACGCACACACACACGCACACACGCAATATACTGCTATAATAAAAATATACAGTACATATAATCTACTGTATATTTAAATGTCTTTGAATGGGTTGGCACGGATGGTGCAGTGGATAACACTCCCAGGTTCAGCCTTGCTGAGTTCTGCTCGTGCTCATGTGGGTTTCCACAGACTTCATCCCAAAGACCAAAGACATGCAGGTTAGGCTAATTGGAGAGTCTAAATTGCCTGTAGGTATGAGTGTGTGAAGGTTGTGTGTGCCCTGTGATGGATTGGTGACCTGCCTAGGGTATAATCCGGCCTCTCACCCAATGCATGCTGGGATAGGCTCCAGCTCCTCACAGGACCCTGACCAAGAATAAGCAGGTTAGATAATGGATGGATGGCTGTCATGTTACATTTTTTTCTTCCAGTTTATTCATAGCCTTCTCCCACAGCTGTGCATAAATATGAGTACTTATATCATGAAGACTGTACTGTTGTATGGATTCGGTACTGTTGCATAGGTTTCAGATGGATGTTTAAATGCATAGTTTTTACTGCTGCACACATGCATGCACACAAGCACACAAAGACACCAAAAATACTGTTGTAAAAATATTATTCATATGTTACTGTCTCTAAATGTCATGGTTTTCTTTCTTCCAGTTAATACATATCCATCTCCCACAGATGCACATAAATCTAAATATCAACTGTAGGTTACTGTTGAATATTTTCTTTCAAATGGACATGTTGCATAAAGCGTTGCATCCATCGTGTTTGTGTCCACACACACAGACACACAGACACACGCACAAACATACAAACATTCATGAGACTTTGTGACTATGATACTAATACTCCAACAACATTGAGCCTCATTGGCTAATTTACTGAACGATCTTTAAATTACCTCATCAGAAATGCCTTCATGGAATCAATATTTTCATCCCATTAAATAAAAATGGCCATGGATTTAAAATACCTTAAAACACACCCATTGCATACTGTAAAATGCTATGTTTCCATATGTTTAGCCATAAATGCAGTAGGCGTAATTATCCTATGGCAAGCTGATACAGATGTGTGCATGTGCGTTTATATCATTTCAAAACGACCATATTTAACAGTCATCCTTCAAAATTAAATTATCTTTAATAATTCTGGTGATAAGACTGTAAACGAAGGCTTTCCTGATCCGAACATTAAAGGAGTTTCAACGGAATCGAGTATTTCAGCTACACTGAATGGAAAATTACAGCATTCAAATTGAGTCGTTTCACAGGTCTTTATCTAATAGTCCACTGGGGACCTGGGTTCAGATGCATGGAGATCCATAATTTTCTGAGTGAGCACTCAAACAGAAAAATGGAGTCAACTTCGAGGAAAATCATTATAACAGTCAGGAAGGAGCTGTTTTCACACAGGCACACACAGACACAGACGCATGCACACACACACACACGCACACACTTCCAGTATGCCCTAGTCTTCAGTGACTAATCTTCTGTATTTTGACGGTGACACAATTTTGTTGTGCTGGCTCTGTACCCCAGCACATTGGTTGAAATTAAATGAAATAACAGATATGAGGTTAAAGTGCAGACTGTCATCTTTAATATAAGGGTTTTTACCTTCAGGTCCATTGATCCACTTTAAGCATTAGGCCCTGATATTCTATGCTTTAGCTGGTAGGCCTCATCATAAAAAAAGTATGTCTGCTTGCTAAAAGTATTTCCATAGTATCTCCAAAATCAAAAGTGTTACTACAGCAATATCAATAAATTAGGATAATAGATTATATGGAGTAGCCAAGTCCTCGAGCCATGTTAATAGGACATGCAATTGTTTTATAGAAATATCAACAGAGTACAGAAATATGCTCAAAGAACAACAATGGTGAAATTATTGCAATGTTATTATTTCTGCCTTGAACTGAATCATTACAAGCTATTGAAACAAATGACAAGTGAATCTCAATGTTACAAGCAGAGTTGAAGTGGGAAACTCTTCATCCTCAATTGACCATTAGCAAAATCTCTATAAGTCCTGCCCTCCTTAACGACTGTTGGTACATCCAACAAAATTAATTGGAATTGGCTGGCAGCATCCGTAATCCATGAATTACAGCAACAAATGGCTTTGGAAGTATAATTCAATAGCTTCGAAAGGTACTTTGTAAATTACAATCGTAAATTATGTATAGTATAAACAGTAAAAACTGTGGTAATATAGAAAAATGTATTAACTTTTTTTAAACCGGGTTATGTTTATTTCACAGTGTGGGCAGTCTTACTCCTTACACTCACATGGTGGGGGGATTTTCTTCAATATTCCATTGATAGTGCGGGAAAAGCTAATCTGCCATTAGCTACCAAATAGCTGCTGGAATAAAAATGCTAATGCAAGGCTTGCAAAAAAGTAACGTTAGCCCAGGAAGGTTTGATGCTAGCTGGAGCTAGTGATTGCAACAATGGTACATGAGGCATGGCAAGCAGATAGAGTATAACCGTGTGGTTTTCAGTGTGTGTCAAGATCAATAATGCAGTGCTGACCAGTTAGGAATGAAGATAGATCCCATTCAAGATCTGTTCTGTGTGTGATGTATATCAATAACTAAAGGACCGTGGTAGATGGCTTTGAGCCAACCAAAAGAAAATGGTAAGACAATGAATGCTCACAATAACCGTTCAGCCCATTAACCATTAACACAGCTATGTGGGAAATCCAGAGAGAGAGAGAATGAATGAGTGTGTTTACCTTTTTATGTAGCTACGCCTTTGCTTTGCATAATATTGGATTATAGTGTCACTTGAAATGTGGTTTCCTGGGGAAAGTCCAGGCATTATAGTCCCAATGTCTCTACATTGACTTGGCTAGTCAAGATCATTCAATGTGTTGGCCTGGAAAAAGCTTCTTGGTTGCTTTAGCAGTATGTTTGGGGGTTTGCCGGGGTCATGACCCTGCTGCAAGGTGACGTGGGGTCAAATGAGGTTCAAGGCATTTTGTTGGTTTTGAGCAGATCTCTCTGTACATTTCAGAATTGATATTGCTCCTGCCATCACCGCTCACATCATCAATATATACAAGTGAGTAGTGGTAGCCATACATGCCCAAGACATAACACCCATGTTTCACAGATCATGTGGTATGCTCTGGATCATGAGGCTAAATGGTCCCTGACCCTATACCTGTACTCTTTTTTAGTGAAACATTGAATTGAAAGTGAATTGAATTGTTTAATTGAATTGTTTAAGCTTTATACTTTATACTTGATATAATATAATTTGACTGTTTCACGTTTGGTATTTTGACTGAGTTTAGCTCTCTATCTATCTATCTATCTATCTATCTATCTATCTATCTACTTAGCTGATGACACCTGCTATCACTGACTGAGTCGACAGAGTGAGTGTAACATTAATTACAGAAGGCACATGGTTGGGCATGGGTGACCAATACCTTTTTTCTTTTGCCTGTTTTGCAGTGATAGAAAAGAGTGGGTATTTAATTCAGCAGCTCAGAAATAGTTTAAAAGTAGCACCGAGCTAAGGCACCGAAATATTATTATTTATTTTTTTTTGCAATATTTATCAAACTTGAACCTGGCCATTCTCTTCATGAGGCTTATCGGTGGTTTGCATCTTGCAAACATGTGGATCAAAAGGGCTGCAATTTCGACATGGATCACTGGATATTGATGTAGATACTCAAATTAGAGCTGACAGCCTGCACTTAAACCACATGTGAATTATGTGTTTTTGTGCAAGAACATTTTAGCACTCAATATATTTTTGCTTTCTCAAGCAGTGTTTTATTAAAAGAGGTTACAATAACATGGTCCATTGCTGAGATGGGATTTATTTGAATGTTTTTATCATTAGTAGGGTATCTCATGTGTGTGTGTTTGCCATATTTTCCGAGGAATCAGTAATAAATAAAACAGACTGTAGATGCCTCGCCCCAGCTGACCTTTTGCTCACATATCTGAGGGTCCAAGGGACAGGGTAATGAACTATTAACTCATACATCTGGGCCTTCCAGCAGTGTGGTGTGATCAA